>NC_140780.1:102813864-103413864 GCF_044657685.1 Stegodyphus dumicola
TTTTGTTTAGATGGTAGTCAAAAGGTTAAGAATCGCTGCCCTAGTCCAATTTCAAATGTTTGTTGGAAACAGAAAATATTCCAGGAATACAAGTTTTTGGAATTTAAATAATTTCAATAACTACTTTTTATTATTATTTTAATTAAAAACGCGCAGGTTTCTAAAATTTAGTGTTGACGACTTTTTTTATTTACTTCACGCTATTTTCGCTCCTTTTCGACCTTTTCCATGATTTTGCAGAACATCGTTTAAAATCTGCTTTGGGTATGCTATTACCGTACACAGAGTTTTAGCTTTGCAAATTTTAGTTTGTTAGCAGTATCCAAAAGGAACTGAGTTCTCTAGAGGTCTAATGTCTATATTTATTAATTCGTTGCATGTCCAGCATCCAAGACTTGATAAAAAGACTTAACTATTTCTTATTTAATGCCAATGCAGTTCCTCTTCCCGCTTAAACTTGATATTTTGTTATTACTTTAAATGGGTATTCATTTGATAATCATAGATAAGAAGCTATATTTTAAACAGCAGCATGTCTCTATTTTAATATAGGAACCTTTCAATCGGGTCAAGTTAATGGACTGCCATTTTCCTTCACGTATTTATTCAGTCAGGTTTCCTTTGGTTTTATGACATTTTTCTTTTTGTTTCTACATTTATTAAGTGTTCCTGGACTTTTATGAAACTTAACATGTTTTTCATATTTCATTAGTCTTAAGATTGATGATATCACTGCCGATGATCCGATGATAAAGAAAATGACGTAGCGCCTTCAGAACTTCCTTTGCTTGGTTTGGGTGAGACGCTGTAATATGTGTACACAGCTCGTTTTCTCGAAAAGCTGTGTAAAAATAGAAACTTTCGATGGAATACTAAGAGCAAACCTAATGACGCGCTTTGTTTTTAGCGGTTAGTAAAATGGTCCATTGACAGCTGTGCCGAGTGTTAATGAAAATAATTTAAAATCTATGTTTTCATGAAAAAACTTGCATTGTTCTCAAACTTATGAGCTAAATGCATCATAGTAGTATCAACTGCTTAGCTAGAGTTTTTGAAAAGCTTTGTTTTCGAATTTGTTTCAATTTTACTGTAGTATTTAAGAACTTCCGAATATACAATTTTGAGCTTCTAATTTTCTTTTTACTTAATATTATTCATTTTTAATTCTTTTTTTAAAAATTTAGTATTGACGATATGTGACTATATTTATTTAGTTATATTATTGAGTTTACAAAGGGCTAATTTCATTATTGAACAACACCCAAACTTATTTTATTTGCTTATCATTTATTCATTTTGTTTCCAATTTAAAATTATTTTTATGCGGTAATTTATTAATTCTTCGGAGCTGTTATATAACCTAATAAATATTTATTATTTCAAGTATAGTATATTTGTCGTAAATATGTATTTTATTGCTTGTATGTAAAGTATGTCATATGTTATTCTAACTATTCGGTTTAAGAAGGAAACATAAAATGCAACTGTGCTGTTGTCAGAATTTAAATCAGGGATTTTATCTTGTTAGTGAGATGTGCTAACAACTTACACCAGAAAATTACATATGGCAGAACGCGGCAATCTTTGTATTCCTTCCGCCACTTAAAAAACAACTGGGGAGGGGCTGAAGACTAGTCGAACTACTTCAAGTGGCGAAGAGTTATCATCTACCCTATTTTAGTTCGGGTGCCACTTAGATCCGTCGATTTTAATTCTGAGAATCTCAGCAAAAGGTTTTGCCCATTATCTTCAGTTTTGTGAATCGGTTTGTGATCGAAAGCAGTCAGTACAACGCAGTGCAGCGCAACGTGTCTTGGTAGAGAAAAGTTCACATTTTTTAACGTCTCCTAGCTGTATTTCATTAAAGATTATGAATGAAGCTCAAAGCCCAATAATACTCACTTCCCCAGCAAATAAGAAGAAAACTGAAAGATACACCTTTGGGACCAATTTTGTAGCCTAGCCAAGACATAGACATTTGTGAATGTAATGTTTTTGAAGAATGAAAGCATTTAGAAGTTTTCGTTTCGAAATTCTTTCCGAGCGTTTGGTGGTAAGGGGAAGGGGGTACGAGACACGTTCCATCCACAGCAATGCTCTTGGTCAGAACCGGAATGGCAGTTGCATGTTCTTTGCCTTTATTCAATAACGCAATTACCATGAAAAATGTTTCACGCTTTTTAAGTTTATTTCAGACTTCATCTTTATATCTAATACCATTTTTTTTTTCAAAATCATTTGCTCATATACGCATGAATATATATATAAAACTGACGTGAGTAAATACTATCAGTGAACTTGCGAACGGTGCCGCTGTTTGCATGCGTCTGCTTGTGATGCAAGACTTGCACTTTCCTTTCCGCCTGCCTTTTTGTGTACAGCATGACACACGCCCCTTAAAAATTAGATGACTAAATACTACTCTGAGACTAAACTGTCTCAGAGTTTTATGCCTGTTTAAGCATACAAAACTATTCGTCATCCTCATTCATACCTTTTAATAGGTTCAACCAAATTTTATTTTTAATTAAAAATAATCTAATCTAATGATAATTAATCACCATTTATAAAATGGTGATTTATCTAATGATAATTAATCATCATTTATAAAAATGGTCAATAATTAAAATTAACAATGACAGTTCTTAATTATTAAGTGTCTTTCATACTATTAATACTTAATGCAAAGTTGTTCTTATAACAAATATGAATGTAAGTTAGTAACGCATTATTTTTTTTTCCTCTCTTTACTTTACCGATATGAGACTTTGCTATTTTTATTTTGCGAGTTAGCACTTTTCGAGGATGTAAATACCTGTATACTGACAATTATTCTCGGTTTCATTTCCCCTTACTTAAACGGATTGACTATGTAATTTTTGTGGTTTTCTTCACGTGCAACGTGGATATGAGGCAATTTCATGTAGAAAGTCCTCTAACAAAGCATATCACCAAAGCCAGCTAACCTGCAAACAATTTACCGTAATATGCAATCTACATCTCTAAATCCAAAAGTTTATTTCTTTGCTTGCTTTGTTTAGATGCAAGATTTTCTGATTACTTTCTCAAATTCATTTCCTGCTGTTGTTGATGCTTATGCTCACTTGTCTGACGAAGTCAGCCCGAGCCCACGAAATTAGTCGTGGCAAGGAGCCCTAGATTACGCCTATCGTTGGCAACAGCCTTGAGCACCATTCAGGTGACAGTGCGATTTAACTCAGTCCGCCCCCCCCAATTTTGATGGAGAGAATCCCGGAGGGAACGGGTCCGAGGGTTTCCAACCCCTCTCCCCTTCCATCAAACCACACGAGAGGACTTTCGACTCGCCGCAACTTTAGAGTGCCGCCATGCCGAACCGACACTATACATTTACAAACATCCATGCCTTCTCCGGGATTTGAACCCGAGCCCTTCGGCACGGCAGTCAGCGACGCTAACCGCTATACCAGCTGGGCGGCCAAATTCATTTTCTATGCCTTTTATATGGAAAACTGCTTGATGCGAGACACGAAATCTCTTAAGTAATTGTAACAGTTTTAGAAAGCTCTTCTTTTCTTTAAATGCCTATATTGGTGGCTCAAAAATGGCTTCAGTGATGAAAAAAAAAATTAAGGTAACAAATATTTTTTTACAGTTAAATTTAAGACCTTTTATGGCAGAAGATTTAAGATTTAACAAGTTCAAGAAAGCTACCAATTCGTTATACATCTCTAGAATTTTGATCTCTGTGATTATAAGATTACCGACTTCTATTCAAAAGCATGTACAGTATTTTAAAATGCTGTTTGTAGAATATTTGTAGTTAACAAGTTTAGCATTGGAATAAAATTAAATTAGTCATTAGTCCTTTCAGTTGGTAAGATGTCCAAATTGTGTATAGTAAAGACAGTGTAAATCTTGTGAGGCAAAATACATTTTTGAGTCTTAAATTTAACCTCAGTATCTCAATTGCCTTTCGCCCCCTTAACTATGATTCCCAATCTTTCGCATATGAGCCACATTAAAAGTAAATTAAGGTTTGGTTAGATAAAGACGTTGTTTCAGAAATACCCTAGTTTTCATAACTAAAGAACGACTAGAAAAATCATGGTAAACTAACAAATTATTCAGAGAAAATTTCAGAAGCTTATAAAGTATTTCTCCCATCTTCTTGGCATGCCTTCGTGGTGTGGTGGTCTGCACGCTGGGCGCGTATTCCAGAGGTCCGCGGTTCGATTCCAGGCGAAGGCGTTGCTAATTTTTCAATCTCTTGCCTGCTTCCAAAAATACTTAATGTCTCTACAAGCTAAATACTAATCTTAAACTGATATAAAGTAGTTTGTACAAGAAATGTTGTCAAGCAAAAAACTAGTTTGTAATGGAACTTGTATCCAAATGAAGAGTGACAAAACAATGGGTACGGTACTTTCATATGGAATGCAGTCATCTGTTACAACAATGCAGTTTCAGTGAAAATGTTGTATATTGGTTATGATGATATTGCTAATGAGCAGGGATAATTTTTTCTCTAAAGCAGGTATCAGCTCTTTACAAGCATCGCTGACAGCCTGGGTAAATAAGTGTTTCTCCTTAAATATTCAAACATACTCTGCGATTAAGATATTACGATTATACTCTGCGAGTAAGATAAGATATTAAGATTATACTCTACGATTAAGATTAATACTCTGCGATATTTTGTTATATAGGTTTGGGTGAGAATGTTGCACAGACATTCTCACCTATGTAACCACAATAAAGAAGATATACTTTTGAAGGTATTGTTCTACTTGTCAATGTCAGTGTGCCTGAGAGGTACCGTCTTACAATGTGATATTTTTCCTGTAGTAATGCAGGTTAAAGTTATTCACACAGATCCAAGACAGTTTCGATGCTTCCGAGTTCTGGAATTTCTATTTATTAGAAAATATCCACTTGAAGGAACGTCACCCCATACATACTTCTTTGCCGCAGTGATCTCTTCGAAATATGTTATTGCGGTGATATTGAAATTACGATTCTCTCAATATGCAATCACAACACTCAATAATAATCTGTAGCCCATTCATGGGAATAATATGGACCTCCAGCCTATTCTGGGTTTAGTTCAAGTCACATGATGCTCTTCCTTGTTACATGAGGTGATGTAAATTTAAAATACTGATCATCTACAGTAGAGACATTTATCACAAACCTTCTACGTTCAAGAAAAGCTATCGTAGCATTCTCTGCAGCGGCTAGGATAATGGATTGGATTGGATTGGATTATTTAATTATGGCAAGCACACGAGAGCTATCTGCCTAAAGCGAGGGATGTCTTCGTGGAGGACTTTCTAAGGGAAACTGGCTCGTATACACGTTACACATGGGGAAAAATACGAAAACGCCCATGCAGCCAGCCCGTTCGCGGGATTCGAACCTCGGACCGAACTACCAGTGTTCAGCGTCTTTACCGCTCGGCCGCAGGTGGGCACGGCTAGGATAATGAATCGTAGTGGAGCCCGGGTATACGTTCTGCTACTCCGTCTTAAAGTTAATTTGATATATCGATCTTGTGCATGTGTCTCAACTGTATGTCTTCCTTGACTGAATCTTTTCAAATCTATGCTTAGAAACTGATTCGACAACATGTGAATACCAGAAAGGTTCATACTGAGTTAACAAGTCGCATTTAAATAACTGTTTCATGCCTCGAGCTGGTCCATAATAGCTCGTTTGGCAGATGATTTTTCAATGTATTTCTTAAAAAGGTTTATTTTTAATAGTTTATTTATAATTTGCCATGAAAAATAACGCACTCTGAAATACCTATTTTTATTCAACTATTCAATTACATAAATTCATGCAACGTAAAATAATTTTGATTCAATACACTTATTAAGTATACCGTTACTTCCTATATTACCAAATTTGGAGAATATTTTACGAATTTTGGGCACGTTATTTCACATTTTATGGCTGTTGCTTCCTTAATTCTAATCATTGTCGTATTTATAAAAATATTTTGAGAATTCACTAGTAAACGTTACGTGATTATGGAAGACTTTTGCTTGAGCTAATAGTCGAAGGCATGTAAAGAAATATCTGTATGAGTGGAATTAATTTCAGAAGTATGACAAAATAGGGAACAGAATTCCAAAAACCAGATTTTGTCTGATTTTAACTAAAAATTTCGTATTTATCTAGTCAATAAAATATTGAGATTTTGGGCAACTTATTTGTTAAGTTTTCGTGAAAACTTCGAAAAATTCTTATTAGAATATTTACTAAAATGCTATGATAGAATTTAGGAGAGAAAAACATCGCTTTAAATCATATTAAATTTCTCTTTTTAAATATTTATGAGGCGACAAGAGACCAATGAAAATATGCCGCTGCAGACATTTGCTTACTTTGCTGATTCCCACAGCCAGTTCTGGCAACGAATGGAAAGTTTACCTTTAGGAGGGTATAACTAACTGTAAAGTTTATTTTTCATTAACCGTTCTGTGTTGGTGCCGAAGGGCTAATTCGATAAAGCATCTGAAATATGACAGCGATTAATTTGGTTTGTTAAAACAAACAAAGGATCGCGTTTTCTGAGCTATCGGAAGTCGACACTAATCGATACGTTCGTTTCTGCTTTAGATTCTGAAAAGTAAACAGAGTTTGAAGCGCAAATTAATTTCTATTGATGTTTAATTAATTTTCAGGTAAATTTAAAATATAAAAATACATACAAAATACCAATAATATGAAATAAAGCTCAATCATTTGTCATTAAGATGTACTTTAAAAATAATAAATTTTTGATTCCAATATTTAGGACTTCAGTATGATGAAACTAATTTAAAATAGAAAAATACTTGCTTTCTTTCATTTTAAAAGGGTGTAATGTGAAAAGGTACTTTTTTGGCCCGAGTGCAAATTGATACGAAAGTGTAATTCTTAATATTTTCATATAATCCAAGAATTCATTACATATACCATTTATTTTATGGCCTTATTACAAAAAGGATTACGATTATCTAGATAATGGCAGAACACGTGAGGGCTATCTGCCTACGAGGGAGAATGTCATTCTTGGGGAAAGTTTTAAGGAAAACTGGCTCGTATTTATGTTACACACAAGGAAACCACTAAAGCTCTCATGCAGTCAGCCCGTTTGCTGGGATTTGAATTAACATCGAACTAGTAGCACCGTTTCTCTTGGCCGCTGGTGGGCATATTTCTAATAGGCATAAGACACTTATAAATAAGCAAACGCAACTGCTCTAAGAGCACATTTCATGCATATTAAACCTCTGACCATGGGTACAAAATTCATAAAAGCGTGGAAAAATCCCACATTTTCTTCCTGCAAAACTGATTGCAGTTAAAATCTCAGTATCTGCGAACGCGATAAGAACGTTATCTATACATACTCAGGATAAAAGTTTAACTCGTTATTCATGGATCTGGCATTTGGAGGGCTGCGCAGCAAAACTCTGACTGCATACTCAGATGATTAATTAAATAAAATTACAATTCGAGTGCTACACATCAAAGCATTAGTTAAATGATTCGAGCGCTATTACATCTTGGCACACAAACAAAAATAAAAGTACAGGTCGAATATTAGATTTTAAAGTCTCCAAATGCCTAAATAAATTTTGAACTCGATCTTAAATTTAGGGAAAAATGTGCATATTTTTAGTGCTGAGTCCGTTATCATTAGTGATGAAGTAACACTCAGTCAGTTTTTTTAGTGTATCTCTTCATAACTTCTATCTAATTTAAACTATTGCATGAATAAAAAAAAGTGTTAATCATGTATAAACATGTTAAAAGTCTCTTTGAAATCGTCTTGCAGTTTTAGGAATCTTACTATGATACGTATCGTGCAGAATTTTAAAGTTTTATTTTTCGGGGTACATCCTAATTTACAAATAAAATATCAAGTAAAAATTTTAGAAAGTAAAAAATTCTTTTCTAAGATTATTGTCGACAATTTAGTTATCACAGAAGTGACGCCCGTTTAATTGGAATGTGAAACTTAAAACTGTAAAACCAATATAATATTTAAAACTAGGCAAAGCAGCGCCTCACTGATAACATATGCTATAAATTCTCCAAGAATTAAAGTCAGAGATGGAGTCTAAGAATCATACAACGAATTTCAGTTATTAAATGAGAAAGAAAATTACTGAAAGTTGAAATTCTGGAGAATTCGTGCAATTTTGTTGTTGGTACGAGGACGAAATGGAATAATGTCAATGTTTTAATGTTGTTTGTAACAACGGGATATCTTCTTTGATGCGAAGAAGGAAAGCCTTTAGAGATTTTATCAATGACCACGAGAGAAAAATTCTCTGTCAATAGCAAACGATTTCAAAGACTGAGTTCAGGAGAAAGCAAAGATTCTGAAAAACAACCTTTGAGTGTGCGATAGCTAAAAGAGTAAAAAGAAACCATTTTAGGATGATTTAAGAGGTGCCTAAACCATTCTAAAGTGCTTATGGTAACTGGAGTGCTGAAATCAAGCTTATTACGGAAAATTAGAATATATATAGGAAAGGAATGGAATTGTTAAATTCAGCTTCAGAGAGAACTGAATGGCTAGATGAATCGAAGTTATAGCAGATAAAATCTTGATTAAATCTTCTTTATTATTATCAATAAGCCCGAATGTGTCATCTATATTACGAACTCAGATACGAAAAGATAGTTTTGGGAAATTAACAGGATTTGAAAGTAATATCTTCAATTTAAGCTTTCTCAAAATTATAATTTTTCTTACTGGTGCGCATAATGTCTATGAAAACATCGGTTCGAATTTCAAGAGATTTTGAATAATTACTTAAATCCTATGTGAGTATAAAACAACCAACTATTGTTCTTCTCGAATAAAGATTTTAGAAATTATCTTTAATTTTATGTTAAAAAATGATAAAATTTGGAGTTTCCGAGATACAGATTTTTTTTTTCAGAACATATAATTCGATTATTTTTGAAGTAGATCATCCTAATTATACATTATCTTCCTAATTTAAAACGAAAGGCTAAAAATAGTGATTTGTTTATCTGCAATGTTGTGCGCAGTCGCAGTACATATTACAATTTCATGCCGAAAATGATGAAAAATGAGTTTTATTTTTAGTTTCTTTAAATATTTTAATAGCTGGTACATAAAGCGAGAGAGAAAATACACTGCCCTCCAAAAGTTAAGGAAGAAAATATTTTTCAAAGCTCACCATTACAAAAATGTCAGTAACGTTTAAATTCACAGTTCATATGCATGACAGTAACGAAGTTCAAGAAAATATATGCAAAAACAATAGCTTCCACTTTTATTTTATAGAAATGAACACTTATATAAGAGTTAGAAAAAAAATTACAAAAATTGTAATTTTTATTCACAAGTGTTGATCTTCAGTTGTTATTAAAGTTTCGTGGACAATATCCAGGAGAGTCTACCACTGTCTAGAAGTTATTTGCCCGATTTGTTGAGGTGGCAGGTGATCGGATGGATGGAAATGGGGATGTCACAAGCTGATGCTGCTACATGTCTCAATGTCTCTCGTAGTGTGGTCCACCGACTATGGAATCAGTTTGAATGCTAGAATTATGTGTCTAGAAGACATGCTCCAGGCAGACCTAGAGTTAGAACACCTGCGGGAGACCATTATTTAGCTCTTTACTGTGCGTCAGCTCATGGCAAATCATTTAGTGGCAACAGGAACAAGAATCTCAGCTATTACAGTGAGAAGACGCCTGCACAATACAGGTCTGTATGCAAGACGACCAGCAGTTTATGTTCCCTTGACCCGAGGACACAGAGGTGCCCGTTTATGTTGGTCAGTCAACAATGTTATTATAGACCAGTCAACAATGCGAGTCTGTTCTCTTCACAGACAAGTCCAGGTTCACATTGGAGAGTGCTTCAGGTCGTCAGCTAATTTGGAGGGAACTATGCACCAGATACAACCAATACCATACTCTGGAAAGACACAGTTACAGAGGTGGTGGAATAATGGTTTGGGCTGGGATCTCTTTCGGTTGTCACACTGACCTGCATGTGTTTCATGGAGGAACTTTAACCAGTGCGAGGGATCGAGACGAGATCCTTGATCAATATGTCTGCCCATATGTCGCTGCTATTGGTCCTGGATTTCTTCTGATGGATGACAATGTACGACAGCACCGAGCTCGGGTTGCTGAAGAATATCTTGAGGGTTACGGTATGGAGCGGATAGAATGACCAGCTCAATTCTCAGACCTGAATCCAATAGAGCATCTTCGGGACTACATTGGGAGACAGGTTGCTGCTTTAAGTCCTCCTCCAAGGCCGTTAGATGAGCTTGAACGAGGACTACTCCGTGTCTGGTCTTTGCTTCCCATTTCACTAACCGACAACTTAATTGACAGCATGGAACGTCGTTGCCGCCAATGTATTGCAGTTAGGGGCGGTATCCTTCAGGTGTTACATCTAAGCTAATCTATCGAGTTATTACTACTTGTACTAGATTAGTTAATCTAGTAGTGATAATCTCTTCTACACACAAACAGGCACAAACATTCACTTTAAATCAAGCTTATTTTACCTCACCACTCTTGAAGGTTAAAATAAAATATTACAAAATAAAGCTAAGGCAGACAGTCAACGTTAATCTAAACTCTCATATGGTTGCGAGCTATTCCTCTAACTTTATTATTACACTGTTTTCCACTCTAATCTACTCTGGAATGAGCGAGTCGTGAAGAAACGAGGCAAGAGGAAAAATGTTAATTAAATTCAGCTTGGTTAGTTGGAGTCAAAAGTTATGGAAACTTGGTTTACTGGGCTCAAAAGTTATGAAATATTTCGTTAAACTGACAGAAATTAGTGTAGTGAACCAGTAGAAACAGCACAAAAAGAATTAACGAAAGAGGATTTCAGGTGCTTATCGGATGCTCTAACAATATCAGGAGACATTTGAAGAACATTCTCTATATTCCTGACTTTCTTCACCAATAGACGTAGGTGTCTTTATAGAGGAACTCTAAAGCTGACTTACGATAAATACTACACGAGTCAGTGGTATTTACATTGAATCACAATTAGAAATCCAATACTTGATTCAGTTGCTGATTTATTAATCCTCTTTTGCATAGAAATTATAATGCATATTTTGAAGATTCTAATGCATATTTAAAGCATTTTTGAGCACATCTGCATGCATATTTCATGGTTTGTTTCTGCATGCAAATCTGGGAAGTAATCGTAATAAATAGACGGAAAACGTCTGTTACTATTAAATTTCTGTTTTATAATAATCTTAGAATCTGAATATTGCTCTTCGTAATATTCTGCAGACTACGTTTTTGCGTATTTATTTAGTAGAAACGTTTAATATAAATAAAAATGTCAGAAAATTTTTTGGAGGGGGAATAAAATTCTTCACGAAAGGCAGACATCAAAGACAGTGTTAATTATGATTATAAATCTTAATGTTCATTGATGCAGATAGATATATACGGCTGATAGAATAAAACCAATGGGCAGTGATACTTCGATATAAGTTCAAATTGCTACGAACGAGTTCACTGCATGGGTATTTTCATGGTTTGCTCATGTGTAACGTGAATAAGAAACAGTTCTTAGAAAATCATCCACGAAAGCATCCATAACCTGAAGCAGGTAGCCTTCGCCATAAAAGATTAAATAAAGGTACACATATATGGCATTTATCGCTCCTGTGATACCTTATTTACATCCCCTAGCGGTCAAGTGTTAAGACTACTGTTAGTTGGACTGTTATTTTTATCCAATGTTATTTTGATCACTGTTATTTTGATCAAATGTCGGCAAACAGATTAACTACATGAGTGTGTAAAGTCATTAGGTTATTTTGAAGCAGGAGTATATGAAAAATGAGCACTGTCTTCGCCGAGACTAGAGCCTCGGATCTCTAGATACACTCCGAGTGTGCTGACCATTACACCATGAAGGCAGGCTAAGAAGGCGGAAGAATTACTTTATATACTGCTCGTTTTTAAAAGGGCGACTGGGGATTAGGGAACAAATTTCCAAATCCTGCTGGTGGAGAATCATCATCCGCCACCTTTTTTAGTTCGGGCGCCACTGTAATGTCATTAGGTTATTTTGAAGCAGGAGTATATGAAAACTCGATGAATATATATGAAAAGGAGCCGAAACTCGAACCTTGGACCTTTCGATACGCGCTAAATGTGCTGGCCATTACACCATGAAGGCATGCTAAGAAGGCGGTAGAAAAACCTTATAAGTGTTTTCGTGATTTTTTCTATATGTAACGTAAATATGAGCCAGTTTCCATTAAAACGTTTTCTGCGAATAATGCAGATAGAAATTAGTGCGTTTTTCGGCAATCTATAATAAATCAAATTCATTTCGACGCATTATTTTGTTGTCTCTTGTTCATAAATGAAACTTTCTGGTTATATATTTTATGCAAATAAACAGGCTGTTTAATTGCTAACTTTGGAAAGATTAAACTCCACGTAAACATAAATTGTGTAAATAAATACTGGCATAAAACAGAAATAAACTGTCACTCACATAATAAAACTTAGCAAGAAATGGAAAACATTATATATCTAAGAAATCTCATCTTGTGTAAACTAGAAAATAAACAGGTGAATGTCTGAAGATTAAAATACAAAAATTTAATTTTTATTTGAAAAAAAATTTTCAAACAGAATATTTGATTCTGAAGTTGCTTCTATTTTCAATATTAAAATTAGCACGGCTCTTCAGTAGGGTTAGGCTCTAATTATGTATACTTATTTGCATTTAATGTAACTTCTGTCGATTTAGTAGTCTGATTTTAATTCAGATACTCCAAATTTAGATAGTTCCAAGTTATAGTTTTGCTTCAATATGTTACTGCAGATTCCTTTGAGCCAGTATGATAGTAAAGAATTTGTTTGATTTACCTCATTTTGAAAACCATTTTGATTAAAAAAAATTTCTTATTAAAAAGTGCAGGCTTGCATTTTCAGATGTGAGCTACTTATATACCATGAAATTAAATTTAAGCATTGCAGTACATGTGAGTACTTTTACTGCAATTGATTTTCTTTTAAATTCTCTACTTAATCTTTCTTGAGACATGTTGATCAAATACTGCAAAACACTTTCTTCTTTCCCCCCCCCGAAAACATGGGTTTTGAATCTGAAATTATTTCGTTTATAAAAGAGAGGAAATCTGTAGTCTAATTCTAATCTTGAAACTTTTCCTTTCGAGACAACAGTCATTACAAGGAAAGCGATACATTTAACAAAAGAAGAGAAAGTAATTTTTATTGTTCGGTTGTTTGCTATCAAATCAATCTAAATCAATCTCTGCTTTCACTTCTTTTCGAGCGCGTACTGAAAATAAAATTAGAAGGAACCAAGGAAAAGTGGCACTAAATTAACCTTTACAGCGGTAAAGAACATATTATATTATCTAGAATTTGATTAAGTTACTGCGACAGTTTTGTTTAATATCATTCTTTGCGGTGTTATTTTGTCCATATCATCTGATTTTCGAATTTTTAAAATAATCAGAATCGCGATAATAGGACTCCAATTCTAAAATGCAAGAATAATTACACCCAAGATAAGAAACTCTGAGAGTCTTAGCCAGGCTATGATTAATCTTAGCTAGGTTAATCAAATCTGATATTCAGACGGAAAAACAATATAAATAGTTAACAGTAAATATAGAACTTCCATTTTTTATTTTTTAAACTAACCTGTAAGGATTATATTAATTTATCTAACATTGCATTTTCAGTTAAAGTTGTTTTCCCATCTTTTCTTAATTTCAAGCTTGCAACTTCCGGCCAGAACGTATTTTCAGAATCGCGTTTGAATGCAAATGAAGAGAAGTATTTAATTGTGAAGTTCTACTGACTTCGTTAGATAGCCAGTGATTCTGTCTAGCACGCGTTCGTTTTTTTAGGCTACTGTCTCTCTTAAGCTATCACTGCGCTCGGCCGTACTTTAGGCCCTTGATAGCTTCGCCGTTAATTAGCGTTAAGGGGCCAACTCTGTTAGAATCTTGATAGCTTCTATATCTTTTTAGTTAGATTAGTTAAGTTTTAGTTCTTAGTTTCCTGAGTTCAAGCCCGAGTGGAGGCTTTATTGTAACTCCAAGAAAGGTGTCATCTGTTAAAACTTATTGGAATAATAAAGGGTAATTTCACCCTTCATACGTTTCGTTCTCTGTCTCACGAACTCAAGCGATTATTCGCTTATCAGTTCTTAAGGTTAAAACACTTAGGAATCTTACAAAGTAACTGATAAAATGTTTGCTTTCTGCCTGTGACCGAACAACTAAAAATATAATTATTTTAACAGACAGGCATATAATACAAACACAAATATAGTAGACAGACATCTAATACAAATGTAATAGCTGCATAGGCGTTTACCATTTAGCGTAAATTATCTTGAAATGAAAACCTCACTTTGTTACATAATTTTCTGTAGGAAAATGATAATCCAAAAGAAAGAAAACATTAAGGAAAATAATACTTTTATCTCATTTAATTTTATTGTAATCGAAATTTTCCTTTAATTTCCAAGTAGGTGCAAAATTACTATCGTAACGGGTAGCTTTCTTCAATTAAAAAAGGTAGGGAGAAAAATGTTTAAAAATGATGAGCTAACACGAGCTTCTCAGAAATAATTGATGAAAAGCAATTTATCCCAAACTTTCAAATTTATTACTTAAACGTACATTTATTGTTAACTATTAAATTTCTTCTATGATCTATGGGCCATATCCACCAATGTTGCTGATATCATAAGATCTCATGGTTGGCAGATATGTAGGCCCTTTAAAAAGCTTTGAGACTGCTTCTTTTGTTCAGAATCAGATGACTACAGGTTTTTTTTCCTTTCACAGATTTGAGCCTTCATATTAATTTAGATTTTTCAGAGAGTTTCCGAAGATTTTCAAAATCATAAAACAAACTGTTTTGTGACTTCGTCATAAGCAATGCAGGGCATGTTTCGCTTCTTCATATGAAGAAAAGTTATTCCTCCTGATTGCTTTTTCAGTGTTGTGAAGGTTTAGAATTCAGTTTTCCAAGCTCGACAGATTGACTTCAGACAGTGTTGCCAGTGCCAGTGCAGCATTATTCAACGGGGCATGTCCCTGGAGCAAAATCACCGTTTCATATCCGGTTTTTAATTCCACATGGTTTAACGCAAATGGTTTTCAAGACGCTTATATAATGGTCATTGTTCTCTCTCTGCTCATGGGTGGGCAATGTAACTAACAGCATTAGACAACCTGCCAAAACATGTTGGGAATCATTCATGTGTCACCGTTTTAAAGTACCTCTGTAGTTGAAATAGGGAAATATTACTCAATATTTTATTACCATGTGCTTACTGTAATATTTTAAGTATTTCACTACAGCTCCCTGCATGTTTAACACAAAATTCAATTGCATCTTTGTTATACAGCCAAGGAGATGTCTTCTTCAACCGCCGCGAGAAAACATATCAAGTATTTCCACTCATTGTGACCATATACGGCCACGGCTGACCTGCAGCCGTGCTGGTTCATACACATCGATCTATAAGCTTCACAAAACCAAGTACGGGTTTCAACGATTTGATACAGAGAAAGAGAAATAGAGGCAATCTCAAAATTTTTCAGTCAATCCTTGTAGAAGCTTTGACGGCTGAATAACTAAAATCGCTAACTTGTTTTTTCTCCTTTTCTTTTCAGAATTACTTATGTGTGATAGGAAGCCAAAAGCCATTACATCTTTCCTATATTATTAAGTGTACTTGAGAAGAACAGAAAAACTAAAAAAATGTAACTTTATTTCCGTAGCATGCTTTTTTCTATTCTGTTATTAAACAGAATATGACATAATCACAAATAACTCTGTGCCTCACGTATCTGCTATGATTCCGAAAATAATAAATTATTCATGTCCTCTTTTAAAGCTAGTGACAATTTCTTAATTTCAAGGTAAGAGGAAAACATAAATTTTTGGCATTTCAACTCTTTCTTCCAAGCCTCTCGTCTGAGTTACAAAACTTGTACACAAAGTACTGTTGTAACGTTCATAAGCAATCGTCTGTGATCCAGGAATGAATTAATGCATTTTAGGACAATTCTTATGGAAAAATTCTTTTGGTTTAAGAACACCTTCAGGAATGAATTAAATTCGTGAACCGAGGCTTCACTCTATCCAAAGTTTGAGTTCAGAATTTTTAAAACAATAAATTGAGAATCATTTGGATTTGTAAAGTTTGAAATCATTTATTAAAAGGAATTTAGTGAAAATGAGAAACGAAGTAAGCATTTAGTAATAAAAGAATATTTAATATTAACATGTTTTCTATTTTGTATTCTCTTTGGCAGGCTATTTTCGAGTGTCCTCTTGTTATCCGCACAAAAACCGCATGGAACTTTTAATATTCAAGGTAATTAGGGTGACAGCTCATCCGGATATTAAATTCGGCTTTTTTGTATTCAGGTAATACAAAAAAGCCTTTTCCACAAAATTAAATAACGAAACTATTTTTCGCTTGTAACTCACTGCCCTTTCTACGTATACTGTAAGACAGTTTCCTTGCATTAAAAAAGGAAATGGTGTGACGTAATTAAGTCTGTTAGTTTACTTTTAGCTTAAAAGCGCTTCTTATGGCTAAGCGATGACTAGCGAAATAAACAGAAAAGGAACTCTGTGCGCTATGTAGAAGTTATTCCATTAATATTTGAGGTTACATACATGCTAAAACTTTTAGAGCAATCAACTTTGTCTTATACAGGGTGCAGCAGCGAAACTTCCTTATTTGAAACACGCGCTATCTAACGACATTTATTACGAGAAGGGTGGGTTGGCGCTCATTGAAAAGAACGTATCTAAAGTTTTATGTCATGAAGGTTTAGTACCGATCATGCAGTGGACGAGAGAGGAACGCGCGTTTTCCGTGGAGTCGTACTTTTCAGTGTACTGCATTTTCATCCATATAAATTGGCAATGGTGCCACGCGATTTTCTTTCACGATACAATGCATGAAAAGTTGTTCTTGACAATACGCCTCATAATGGCCTTGTGTTCTTTAGCGATGAGGTTCATTTTCATCTTTCTAGTTGCAGTATGCATTAAGCAAAACATACGATAATGGAGTGGCACGTATGCCCGAGAATTTCATGAGCAGCCCCTTCATACAGAACGTGGGACTATTTGGTGTGCATTGTCCAGAATAGGCATCATTGGACCATGACTTTTTGGAGAACATTTACCTGGATGCCTTATCTCCTTACAAGGCGACAGTCAGTGGCCAGCGCGCTCGCCTGATTTAGCCCCGTGTGATTTCTTTTTGTGGGGCTATTTGAAATTTCTAAAGTGCAAAGACACTGGCTCAACTGAAGAACAATATTCAAGCTGCTATCGACAACATACCCGTTGTATGCTAGTAAAAGTGGAAAGAAACTTCAAAACTCGACTATCTCAATGCATTAACCAGAACGGAGGCCACCTTAATGATATTATTTTTAAATCGTAATAAGAAAAAACTTTAAATGTGTCTCTATAACTTGAAAAAAAAATAAACTGATATCGCTTATACTATTTGTGTTATTCATTTTTAAAATAAAGTAGTTTCCCTGCTGTACCCTGTATCTGCGTCTAAATTAATTTAATAGCATTTAAGAACTATTTGATGCACTGCAGTGTTTTAATACAATTTTTAAATTAACGAACAAATTAAAAACACTCAAATAAAGGAATCACAAACCTAACTTTGCTTAACCAAGAAAGAAAAGCAAGTCGGTCAAGTAACTAGAATACCGAATACCTGTAGTTTGGATAACTAAAGTTATACTGTAGATTCATAAAATTTTGAAACAGTTCATAAAATTTGAATTCATAAAATTTGAAGAATTTAAAAAAATACTTTGTATCTAGTGTTTCAACTAAGCATTTAATTTAAGTAGCAAATTTATTAAGAAAGCTGTCTCAATGAAATTTTGTCTCTAAGATAAAAAACTTTGCACTGCGTTTTCAGCTGTAACAATTTCATCGGCTGTGAATCAGTAGAATTTAGCACAAAAGTCTAATGAATAGATTCATTTCATTGCCTTCTTGCATGAAGTATAGTTGTAATTAACCAGGGCATTTCTTGCCCTTATTAAAAGCGTTCATTCAAGTTCAAATATCTCATCATTGCCCCCGCCCTCATCCTATTCTTCTTTTCAATGTTTTACGACCATGTTTTTTAACGATTTCATCATAGCAACGTTCATTGTCATTCAAACATTTGATAATATTGCGGATATCTTCATCTTCGTCGTAAGTCTCCTTTTTATTATTTTTAAATTGTTTCAGTCTGTTTCAAATTTATTTGGTATTTTTATGGCTGAAGTTTTAAATCTACAGCTAGGAAAAAACCTCTGAAAGATCTCGCTGTTTATTTCCCTTCAACTATCCATAAGAAATTGCTACCTTTTTGTACTCGCTTAATTTACTTTTTCAGTTCAACTTCTTAGGTCTGCAAAATTAAATGAAAATATTTTATTCGAAAATGCATCTAAAATATAACTCATCAACGTTCTGCTACTTAAAATATTGGAAAATTCTGTTTATCGCGTTTAGTGGCTTATCTTAAAGCGATGATTTACTGGTAAATCACAAAATTTAATCTAAACCTTTTTTTTTTCACCATTAAATCTATAATTTTTACTAGCAACACAGGAAGTAACAATATAATGTATATATGCTACTTTTCTTCCACAGCCAGTGTGCTAGAAAACGTCCAATAGATATAACATCTGATATAAATTTTATAAGCAGGTCTGTTACAGTATTAATATTGGAACCGATAAAACTTTCTATTAAAACAAAGCACTTTATTGGGAAAACTATAGTTTATAAACGAACGAAGTTACACTAAAATTCTTGATTCCCTCGATGCCCAGTTATTTAAAATTGGACTTAAGGATTCTGATACCTGTACTTTGTATCTTTTGAGACAGTCAATGAATGGGAGTTATGTTAGGTCTACATGAATACCATATTCACGTTTAGTATACATGAATGTGGCAAAGCACACGAGAGCTATTTGTCTAGAGAAGGAACGCATTCGTGGAGGACATTCTAAGGCTAACTAGCTCGTATTCATGTTACATATATGGAAACCACGAAAACCAATCATGCAGCTAACCCGTTCGTTTGGGTGAATATTCAGCGGTTTTAATCCCACGGCTATTCAATGAATGGGTGATGTTAATATGTTTACTGCACTCAGAGATTTCTGTGATATTGTTCAGAAAACCCTGAAAGCTAGAATAGTAATTGTTAGTAATTGTTATTGTCAGTAAGTATTTCAGTTTAAAATCTTTAGGTAAATGAATCTCACGATTTTCGAAGAATTTTGAGATAATCTGTTTTTGTGTTTAATTAATTGGTTACTAATTACGAAAAATCATTAAATATTTTTGGTCGTGGAAGAAGACCTTCCTGAAAGGCAACAGTAATTCATGGCTAGGTTTATTCTGTTATGACAAAGCATGCGATTATTACCTGCCTGAGAGAAAGAATGTCTTCGTGGAGAACTGTATTTATTTTATAATTGGGAAAACCAAGGCAGATAATATGAGGGAAAGGATGTCTTCATGGAGAGCTGTATTTATTTTATAAGTGGGAAAAACCAAACCTTTATGAATAGGGAACTGTGATATAGTCAGCTGGTTTCGCTAGCACCGAAATTCGAACCTGGGACACAGATACTCTTTGGCAGATAATAATCGCATGCTTGCCTGTGGGGGGGGGAAGGATGTGTTCGTGGAGAACTGCATTTATTTTATAAGTGGAAAAAACCAAACCTTTATGCGTAAGGAACTGTGATATAGTCAGCTGGTTTTGCTAGCACCGAAATTCGAACCTGGGACATAGATACTCTTTGCTGTATCTATATTTTGTATTCATATTAAAAAAGAAACTGAATTTCATCACAATTGCGCAGCTTTTTTTCTTTTTTATATAATAAATTGTATTAAAAACACTGATATCAAATAGAAGAAACACAAAGCAATAATATCTCCATTTATGCTCTGCACTACATTATGTTAATTTTATTTATAGCTGTCGTATTTGCAAGCATCTAAGACCTACAGGATATAAATATCCATATTCTTTTTTAAATTTTTATTTGCAGTTACTTATTATTGTGATTAAGAATTTGCTCAAAATGAGGATAAGATTCAGCTCAAAATAGATTATAACTAGCATGAAATATTTACTGGTGCATTAGTTATCATGCAGAGTCACTAGGTTTTTTTATGCTGATATCGTAAAAGATGTGCAGTGCCTTCGCCGGGACTCGAACTCTAGACCTCTTGACTGCGCGTCGGGTATGCTTCCAATTACATCACGAAGACCTGCAGAAAAGGAGGAAGAAAATACCTTACATACTTCCCTTTTAAAGGACAACTGATGATTAGGGAACAGAATCTCCAAATCCTGGTGGTGACAAATTACCGTGCGGCACCTTTTAGTTCAGGTACCACTTGTAGAATCATTAGGTTTTTTTTTATACTGGTGTCGTAAAAAATATGCATTGCCGTCGCCGAATTTGCAATGCCCTCTCGAATTTGCGTTGAATATGCTTCCAATTATACCCCCTATGGCATGTGGAAAGGAGGGAGAAAATACTTTATAATTAGACTGCAAATTTTTCAAGCCAGTGTATACATAAAAAAGCGTTCCTGATTATATTAATCACAACGGCTTTGTTACAGAAAAAAGTTTTAATGATTCTTACGTATCCGGAGCTGATTTCGATTATGAAGTCAGAGTTTTTCTGCATTGGCTCTACTTTTTGAAACAGAACTTTACATTTACTCTTCAACTTTTCTTCATCAGAAAGTTAGGCAGGCGCATTATCTAAGGCAATGGATAGCAAAGAAAAGATATTCGCTTTTTAAAATTGAATTCCTCAAAATTTAAATAAGGGAATATATTATTGTTCTCACCTTATCAGGACTTGTGTTCCTCTTTACTTGCTTTGGAAACATGAACTGTTCTGACTCGGAACAGGGAGCTTACTCAAGCTATGTTTAATAAATTGTTAAGTAGACAATACACACAGGAAGGGTATACGAAACCCTTTATTTTTATATCTTTACAGAGATTTCCGGAACTTCGGAATACAGAGACCAACCACTTGTGGTCTGAACGTAAGAATATAAAAATATTAACTAAACTAACTTTGGATTAATGTACAAGTGCCTACTTTAAGATTGGCCGTTAATTATTAAAAAGCCGTATGTAGTACAGAGAGCTGCCAAAACTACGATACGTTTGAAGTTATCAAGAGGATTAAACCTCTGGCCTTGAAGGCAACCCGCAAACGAGTAAAAACTACTATGGCAAGCAGCCTGCTTCTAATAACTCCTTCCTCTCTCTTACTTGGCAAAAAGCCACAACTTAAGTACTTGGCGTTAGCAAGACAAATTTGCATAAATAAGTTAAAGCTTTTAATTTTGGCTGGAAGTAGGAAATAAGAAGTGGTAGTAAAGATTTAAAATAAAATAAACGTTAGTAAAACTTAGGATCCTTACATACTTCCCGCCAGAGTTAATTAGTTTGAAACTGAGGTCTAAAACGACCTTGTTGAAAACTTTTAGCTCTAGAATCTAACGCGAGGCCAATCTTTTACAAACATTTCTCACTAGAAACTAGAAATTAAAAAAGTCGTTTTTACATCATCAACTCCATGGACAAGATTTTCCATCTGTACTGGATCTATAAACAGGAATTTCTTAGTTGAAATCTGGTTCCTTCCAGAGATCTGGAAGGAAAACTAGTTTAATGAAATGTTACACAATCAAATGGCAAGTAACATGAATATTTATAATTCCCTTTTCAAATTCTTATTTCATTCATGCCGTTATTTAATTATCTCCCCGTGCTCTCTGACATGTGTTGTAAAGGAAAACACCAAACACGAGCGTGTCTATGTACAAGTGTTCAACACTACCGCCTGCAATCAAAACACTAACGTGTTAAAATTCAACATAACAAGACCTCAGAACACACCTTATATTCATCTCTAAACCCTGAGGTACTATTCTGAAAAGTGGCTAACTCTGAAGTGTAGCGTCAGAGAGCCTAACTACATTCATTCAACCTTTAACACATGTTCACAATAATTTGCTCTTTTTACAGTCACACGAATAAGTTAAAATTTTTGGCATTACTCTAATATTTTCACTTTTAACATATCACAGTATTTCTTAACTATTAAGATAACAGTTCACATTGTATGTAAGGACATATTAACATGCCGTTAATTTTACGCATTTTAAAACATACATTAGTAGTACATTGTTAACTTCTATTCTTTTCCAAGCAAGTGCCAATTCTTCTACATTGAAATACTACATTTCAAAAGTCTTTCAGATTAAAACTTCTTTCTTCCCAGAATCTTTTAAATAAAATTTTATACAATAATTTTTACAATTTTCTTAAGGTACCTTTCTCAAAGATTATCAATGCTTTTACAATATTCAAGTATTTACACATTCCTATTATACATTAATTTTAGTTTTACTCGCGAGTAATTGAAAAACATAATACCAAAATAGGTAAAAACTCATTTCTCGCCTTTTTGGCGATAAAGGTAGGCCTCACATGAGGTAAAACTTCTTGAATTCTGCCCCTTGCAGTAAGAATGAAAAATTAACTTAAGGTTTCAAAGTAACATAAAGTTTTACTTATCTTTGTGATATTCAGACATCCTTTTTTCTGCCCAGGCTTGGAAAGTGGCGAAGACTACAGTCTGGTTGATCTTCCGTCTTGTACGGGTTCGCCCTTCGGTTCCTTCCTCCATGAACTTCTTTTTCCTTCCAGTTCGGTCACCCTTGAAGACCTTCTTTTTAGCATCAGCTTGTGGTCTCGGCCGTTTGATGGCAGCTGGTCTTGGCGGAACCGGGACACTTCTCTCTTGTTGTTGCCTGGATCTCGTTGCTGGCTGTTCAAATTTTTCTTGTTTCTTTGCCTCTGCAGCTGGTCTTCCTTCATCAATTCGTCGACATTTGCTGCGTAGAATCCTATCCGATGGGTAGATCTTCCGTTTTCGAGCCGTGTTATAGTTGCTATCATTTCTCCTGGCTCTCTTTGCATTAGTCGTACTTCTCCCTTCTTCATTCCGGGTGTGGTCGTGCCCTCTCTTTTCTGGTCGGTGGAACGGCTTCTTTTTCTTGTTACTTTCAGTTTTCCAACGACGGAATTTTCTTTTCAATTGCTCCTGTCTACTCATGGCTTGCCCTTGTGATTGTCGTTGTTCCCCCTCTGGAGCTTGTGCCTGCCGTGCCGGATCCTGCAAAAGATCTTGAAATATTGGCATTTTATTACGATTATAAAATGGTTTTATCTGGTCAACGTTTGCGGTGCATGTTTCACCATTCCTGGCTTTTAACACCACTACAGCCTGAGTTATTTTTTCTATGACATATGCTCCCTCAAATCGTGGATAAAATTTGGCAGTTTTATCTTCTGGTGCTGAAGAAAGTGAATGCTTAATTTTTAACACTTCATCCCCTACTTTATAAGTTACTCCCCGTCGTTTCATATCATAATAAAGCTTCTGTTTTCTCTGTGCTACTTCAGTGTTCTTTTTTGCTTCTTTAATTAATTTTTCTATATCGCCCATTTTAAATTCTGGGGCTCTTTGTTGAACATAAAATAATTTATCTAGCGGCGTTATAATCTTTCTGCCTAAAAATAACTCAGCAGGAGTTTTGCCCGTCGTATCATGTTTTGCGGTCGTAAGGGCGAAAGCTAATTCATTGACATAGTTATCCCAGCTTTTATGAAAATTTTTAACATAACTACGGATAATTTTCACTATATTTCTATTGACTCGTTCCGCTATATTTGATTGCGGCCGATACGGGACCATTTTTAAATGACGTATGCCCAGTTTTTGGTACATGTCTTCAAATATATTACTTACAAATTGAGGACCATTATCCGACATAATTTTTAGGGGCGCCCTGTATTTTAAAATATATTTATTTCAAATAGAATCAGTAACTAATTTCGCGGAGGTTCCTTTTAAGGGAACAATTTCGGTTCACTTACTAAAATGATCAACCATAACAAAGAGATACCGACTTTTATTTAACTGACCTTTTGGGAAAGGGCCCAATAAATCGATGCCAATTATTTCATTTGGAAATTCCGATTTAATAATATTTAGAAACCCGGCCGGGCGGAAATTAATATAATTAACTGCTTGACATGTTGGGCAGGACTGGACATACGCCCTTGTTAACTTTTGCAGCTCAGGAAAATAAACTGCTTCGCGTACGCTTTGGATGGTTTTTCGAATACCAGCATGAGAAGCTAAAGGGCAGTCGTGTAACTCCTGCAGTATATTTAATCTAAGACTAGCTGGGATAACAGGTCGAAATTCGTTGTTGGAATTTGTAGTTTTTGTATAAAATAATAGACCATCTATTAGTTCGTAATGGGCCGCCCTATTTCTTATCGCTACAATATCTTGGTGGCTAAAATTTTCAGGATCCTTTAAATACTTATAAATGTTTTTAAATTCAGGATCCTTACCCTGTTCGGTTATTACAGTTTCTCGGGAATGTATCGTACATGCTGTGAGCATTGCCACCTTTACAGTATTACCTTCTTCATCTATTTTTATTCTGGATAGGGCATCTGCTACGATATTTTCCTATCCGGGGGTGTGCTTAATTACCAGATTATACTCTTGTAACTTGAGTGCCCATCTTATTAACCTTGGGGATAAGTTTTTCCCTGAGTACAATCTAGTTACCGCCGCATGATCAGAATACACTGTTATCGGCGCCTTTCCAAAATAGACTCGGAACTTTTGCACTGCTAACAGAACTGCAAGTGCCTCTCTCTCAGTCGCGGAATAATTTCTTTGTATTTGATTTAAAGTTCTACTAAAAAATGCCACGGGCTCCTGATTTTGCGAAAGTACCGCTCCTACCGCATAATCCGAAGCATCCGCTGAAATTTCTAAATTCTCATCATTTTCAGGAAATTTCAAAACAGGGGCTTGCGTTAATGCTTGCTTTAATTTTTCGAAAGCACTATTCGCTTCGGCCATCCACGAGAATCTTGCCTTTTTCCTTTTAGTTTTAACAATGGTTCAGCAATAGCTGCAAAATCTTTTATAAAGGACCTATAATATGAACAAAGTCTTAGAAAAGAAGAGATTTCGTATTTTCTTCTTCGCCGTATTTGGCGGCGGATACTTTTGCACAGCGATTATTTTTGATTCGTCTGTCTCGATTCCTTTCTGAGATATTTTGTAACCTAAGTATTTTAATTCAGGGGCTCCAAATTTGCACTTTTCGACATTAACCTTATAGACCGGCCTCATTTAATAATGAAAACACCTGTCTTAAATCCTGTACATATTGGTCCAGATTATCACTAGTAATAATGATATCGTCTAAATAGATAAATGTGGTCTTTCCAAGAACAGGCCTTAGCACAATGTCCATACATCGCTGAAATGTTGCCGGTGCCCCTGAAAGGCCAAACGGCATACGCAAGAATGCATAAGTGCCAGACTTGGTTATAAAAGCAGTCTTAGGCACATCTTCCGGTTTAATCCCTATTTGAAAATAACCAGTCGTTAAGTCTAACGTAGTCATATATTTGATAGAAGTTATGTTCCTTAGAATTTCTTCAATAATAGGTAACGGATATACCGGATATTTAGTCATGGAGTTTAATTTACGATAGTCAATTGCAAAACGCCACCTTTTCGGATGTGTTACCGGATAGTCATTATTTTTCTTACATAACACAACCGGTCTAGCATAACTACTTGAGATGGGCGTTATGATCTTTTTACGTAACATATCTCGAATGTGCCACTGTATAATTATTTCTTTATTCTTATCATATCGATATGGTTTGTGGCGAACTCACAGTGAATCTCCGGTATCGATACTATGGTTAGTAACTTGAGTAAATCCGGGAATACCACTAAATAACGAAGCAAATTCACTTACCACTTGTCGAATTTTTTGTTGCTCTTCCTTAGGCAGGTGGTCGAGGGTTAACGTCGGTGGTTCTGTTTTTTCTTCTCGAACTGGTTTCATCGTCAGCTTAAGGGACGCTTCGTTAAGATCCAGCGTTGCTTCCGCCTCTGAAAGAAAATCTATCCCTAAAATGACATGTGGTTGTAAATTTTTTACGATAAAAAACATAATCTTTACTTGCTCGTCCTTGATACGAATGTATAATGGTAATTTACCTATGCACTTGCATCTTTCTCCCTGCGCAGCTAACACTGTCGTATTATCCGAATTATATATACGGTATCTACGGAAATACTTCCTAAAAAAATCTTCTGTCACAGAGGAACACTGCGCGCCTGTATCCAGGAGTGCGGTGGCTGGGATGTTGTTCACCAGAACTTCAATCTTTGGAAGAGTCAAGTTTTTCACCATAACTGTATTTAACTTGAAGGAAGAGGGGTTTTCTTGGCCTTCTGATTTCCGCACCCTTCCGTCAGCAGAAATCCGTTTTAGTTTAAATTTTGTTTCTTCCTTTCCATGACTTCCTTCTTTTTCCGCTGGCCTTCAGACTTATTTTCTGGCTTACTATTGAACTGTCGACGTTCGCCGGTTGTTTTTGGATACTCAGGTTTCCTTGCCCACTGATTCGATTTGCTTCCGTAGCCGTGTTCTTGCCTTTGCTGTTGTCTTGGCGCACCAAATTGGCTTCGTTGCTCATACTGGCGTCTTCTTTCAATGTCCGCCGTTCTTCTACATTCAAACTGGATTTCTAGCTCAAATAACTTTTCCAGTATAGTCGGATTCCTTAATTCAATAAAGTCTTGTACTTGGGGAAGTAACCTCGGCAAAATCACTTGGATTATCTAAGGATCCGGACGGCTTCCATACAAGAGTTTAAAGACGTGAA
This sequence comes from Stegodyphus dumicola, assembly GCF_044657685.1. NCBI lineage: Eukaryota > Metazoa > Arthropoda > Arachnida > Araneae > Eresidae > Stegodyphus > Stegodyphus dumicola. The sequence continues at coordinate 102,840,769 of NC_140780.1, forward strand.
TTTTTTTTTAATAAAGCTTGAGAGATTTTCAATTCGTTTCTGGTATATGCTGAAGAGTTCCGCTTCTAATTTGGAACGATTTCTTACGGTAGGGAAGGCTTTTACTAAGGCAGTCTTGAAATTTTCGTAAGTATAGGTGGGACCTCCCGCTTGACCCAAGAGGCTTCTGCCTATACATTTGAACCAATTAAGCGCTTGGCCCCTCAAAGCGCTGGTAGCTAAGGTGACTTTCTGAAATTCATGGACTGGGTACAGCATGAAGTGGTCATCCAATTTTTCCAAAAAACTGGTTACCGGTGAGTTTCCATTGAATGTTGCTTCTGGTTTCATCGATGCGCGCATGGTCTGGATGATGTAACCAAATCATTCCAGGGCGGCAGCTGACATTTCTGGATTCTGAGCCGCTTCTGCAGGCACCACAGGTTCTTCTGGAAACTCGGCCATGGTTATTCTTCTTCGTCGGGCCCCACTATCAGGACTTGTGTTCCTCTTTACTTGCTTTGGAAACATGAACTGTCCTGACTCGGAACAGGGAGCTTACTCAAGCTATGTTCAATAAATTGTGAAGTAGACAATACACACAGTAAGGGTATACGAAACCCTTTATTTTTCTATCTTTACAGAGATTTCCGGACTTTGGAATACAGAGACCAACCACTTGTGGTCTGAACCTAAGAATATAAAAATATTAACTAAAACTCTAACTAAACTAACTTTGGATTAATGTACAAGTGCCTACTTTATGATTGACCGTTAATTAACAAAAAGCCGTATGTAATACAGAGAGCTGCTAAAACTACGATACGTTTGAAGTTATCAAGAGGATTAAACCTCTGGTCTTGAAGGCAACCAGGAAACGAGTAAAAACTTCTATGGCAAGCGGCCTGCTTCTAATAACTCCTTTCTCTCTCTTGCTTGTCAAAAAGCCACAACTTAAGTACTTGGCGTTAGCAAGACAAATTTGCATAAATAAGCTTTTAAATCTGGCCGGAAGTAGAAAATAAGAAGTGATAGTAAAGATTTAAAATAAAAGAAACGTTAGTAAAACTTATGATCCTTACAACCTTAGACAAGAATTGAGTGATTGTGGATTCGAAAGCTCAATAATAAGACTGAATGCAATGTATGGAAGTCCTTCAAAACGTCAGTGTAAAAAAAACTATGCAAGGGAAAAAGAAAATTTGCAAGGCACTAATCACTGGGCTTCTAAAAATACGAAAAGCTATTTGTATGCAATATATGGCTTAAGGTTCTATTTCAAGTCCATTCTTGATCTCTCCCCCCCCAGTGAACTTAAAAGCCCTCAGCGACCAGTGTGGGAACAGTTTCCATCAGGATATATAAAAATATAGAATTATATAAATATAAATGTAATAAGTTATAACGGAATACATAAGTGCTAAATGACTTCTGATGGTCTCTAGTAGTTGATGTATCCATGTTAGAGACGACAGTGATATAACAGAAGTAAAATCATTGCTCTATCAGAAGCAAAATATCCAGTGATGTATCAGAAGTAGTGATCTAAACAGTTCAGTGACGAATCACAAGTAAAATATCCTTGAAAATTGAGCAGAAGTTTATTCTAAAATAGTTACCACTAATTGTAATGGTTCATAACAATTAGTGATAATTACTTTAAATTAAAACTCTAGTCAATTTTATTAAATGCTTTACACCTTTGATTAATTAAAGTAATTGAAATTTTGTGATACTTAAATAGAATGTAAGATATTGTTGTTAATATATAAGTAAAAAAGGTTATTTTTGTTAAAAATTTAAATTTGGTTACTCAATAAATAAATAAATAATACCAATTGGCAATTGGGTTTGAAATCCGAGTTAGAAATATTATGAAGTTCAGTATAAAGGTCTTTGCAGCAACAAAAGTAAGGTACATTTTGTTGTTCAATGTTGTTACAGCTTGTTTAACACGCATAGAACATCCATTGTTTCAAGAAAGGTTATGCTTCTTTTTTTTTCTTTAATGAACAAAAGGGTAGATACAAAAATGTTGAAGAAAATATAAATAACTGAATGACTGACGCCAAGATTTACTTTGGAAAATAAAGTTACTGCATGAGAAAATCCATTTATGTAAAATATTGATTGCCTGGGCAAAACCCTGAGAGACGCATTTGATTACGAAATTGCACTTTCAAGACGCCAACTCTCTACATGCGATTTAATTTCCATCCATTGCTTCTTAAAATTCCTTTGATCAAGTTTCCTGATCAGTCGTGGTGAATTTAAACAAGATTTCCAGAGTGTTTTGTTATTTTTAAGGATAATATGATATTGTATCCAAAAATGTTAAAAAATAATGCAGTTCGCATAAAAGTTCGTACTGTATATTATTTAGTTTGACGTGCCTTTTTCCGTAGTATATGAAGTGGAAATAGTTACGTGTAAATTATTTCACTCTGAAAAGGAGAAATATAGTAAATACATCAGAGCCTGCTCGTTTAAATGAACTCTTAATAAAAGTAGAACTTAACCAACACAATAAATAATACAATGTTTTTCTGAATAAAGTAATACAATGTTTTTCTAAAAATCCTGTGCGAAAAAGATAAGGCAAAATAACCTAAAAGGTGACTGATGTTCCGAGGTAGCTCTATTTCCTCAGTTTGACTCTACATTTAACACGCAAAAGTACCCAGCTTTGCAATTTCTTCATTACAGTGTTATTTAAATTAAATTCGTCTCTTTTATTAACGAAATTTTTAAATTGACTTCTGCTTTTTTCATATGCAATTAAATTGCTCAGTGGCATGATTTATGCCAAGAGACATCATCCTTTTTTTTTTAATTTGTTATCTTCAAGTTTGCCCTATTATTTTTATGACATATTAACTCAACTGAGTTGGACTATGTGAAACCGCTTTATATGTACTTTATATCTGCATTAAGGGTTCGCCTATAATAATTCAAGATTGGCATATAACGGAAAAAGTAGTTTCAACGATGCAGATATGCGAATCACTGGTGTCTTTAATTTATACTTTTGTTATATCTGACATGTTAAAAGAATTTTCACGCAAGTAATTTATCATTTTTCAGTCTAAAAATAAGTTATTAGTATTCCCATGAAGATTTATTGCTTTCGAATCTTAATCTGGTAATCGTAAAGAAATTCACTAAACTATAGATAATTTTTCTTTTTAATTGTCGAAAATAATATTACATATTAGCTACCTGCTGATACAGAAGTCTGCCAGTGTCTTTTAACTGGCAGACTTCTGTATCGGAACGGGAATTTTATAATATTCTGCGAATAAGATTATCAGGTTCAATGTTTCTTCTAACCTTCTTCGGAAACATACAATGACCTGACTAGGAACAGAGAGCTTACTAAAGCTATGTTCACTAATTGTAGTAAGTAGACAGGATACAGACGAAGGGTATACAAAACCCTTTATTTTTCTTTATATACAATGACTTCCGTACTTCGGAATACAATGACCCTCCACTCGGGGTCTAACGTAAAAGATATCAAAATAAAACTAAACTCTAATTTAACTTTAGAATAATATACGTGGAAGATTGGCCTTATAATAACAGGAAGCGTATGTAGTACAGAGACTGCGAACACTACAATACGTTTAATTTATCAAGAGGATTAAAATCTCTGGCCTGGAAGGCAAATAGCAACTGCGTAACTTCTAAGGTAAGCGGCCTGCTTCGAACTCACTGCTTCCTCTCTTCTGCTTGGCAAAAAGGCCACACTTAAATACTTGGCGTTCGCCAGACAAACTTTGCATAAAATCCTTAACGCTTATAATTCTGGCCGGAAGTCGAAAATAAGAAGTGATAGTAAAGATTTAAAATAAAATAAACGTTAGTAAAACTTAAGATCCTTACATACTTCCCGCCAGAGTTAATTAGTTTGAAACTGAGGTCTAAAACGACCTTGTTGAAAACTTTTAGCTCTAAAATCTAACGCGAGGCCAACCTTTTACAATCATAACTTCGTTAGAAACTAGAAAATTTAAAAGAAAGAAATTTGTTACAATAGCAGCTCCCAGGATCTACAACAATCTTTTTTTTTCATCTGTACTGCATCTAAACAGGAGCTTTATTCAATTCTGGTTCCTTCCAGAGATCTGAAAGGAAAACTAGTTTAATGAAATGTTACACAATGACATTGCAAATAACATATAGAATATACTTCTCTTAACATTCTTATTTCATTCATGACTATTTTAATTATCTCTCCCCGTGCTCTCTGACATGTGTTGTAAAAGAACACCAAACACGAATGTGTTTCTGTCTACGTGTGCCACACTTCCTCGTACAATCAAAACACTAACGTGTTAAAATTCAACATAACGAGACCTCTTAACACACCCTACTTTCAACTCTAAACCCTGAGGTACTATTCTCAAAGTGGCTAACTCTAAAGTGTAGCGTCAGAGAGCCTAACTACATCATTCAACCTTTACCACATATTCGCCATGATTTAATCTTTACAGTCACACGAATAACAAATTTTTAACATTACTTTCACTTTTACCATATCACGGTATTTTTTAACATTTAAAATAACAGTTCACATGTATATAAGAACATATCAACATGCCGTTAATTTTACACATTTGAAAACATACATTAGTAGTACATTGTTAACTTCTATTCTTTTCAAAGCAAGTGCCAATTCTTTCTACATTGAAATAATACTACATTTCAAAAAGTCTTTTAGACTGAAACTTCTTTCTTGCTAGAATGTTTTAAATAAAATTTATACAATAACTTTTTGCAAGATTTAAGTCTTTACACAACGCTATTATACATCAACTTTAGTTTTACGCACGAGTAATTTAAAAACATAATAAGAAAATTGGTCACAACTCATTTCTCGCCCTTTTGGCGATAAAGGTAGACCTCGCATGAGGTAAAACTTCTTGAAATCTGCCACTTGCAGTAAGAATGAAAGATTAACTTAAGTTTGCAAAGTAACATAAAATTTTACTTATCTTTGTAATATTCGGACATCCTTTTCTGGGCCCAGTCTTTAAAGGTATAGCAGATAGTAGCTTGGTTGATCCTCCTTCTTGTACGGGCTCGCCCTTCAGTGCTTTCCTCTGGAAGCTTCCGTTTTTCACCAGTACGGCCACCCTTGAACACCTTCCTTTTGTGCTCTGCTTGTGGTCTTGGCCGTTTGAAGGCAGCTGGTCTTGGTGGAACCGGGAAACTTCTGTCGTGATCCTGCTTGGACCTCGTTGTTGGCCGTTCAAATTTTTCTTGTACTTTTTCCTCCGCCGCTGATGGCCCTTCCGCAGTTCGGCGACTTTTGCTGCGGAGAGTTCTGTCGGATGAGTTGATCTTCCGTTTTAAAGCCGGGTTATAGTTGCCGTCATTTCTCCTGGTCCTCTTCACATACGTCGTCCTTCTCCCTTCTTCATTCTGGGGGTGCTCGTGAACTCTGTTTTCTGGACGGTGGAACGGCTTCTTTTTCTTTTTACCTTCAATTTTTCCGCGGGGCAATTTTCTTTTCACTTGCTTCTGTCTCTCATTGGCTTGCCCTTGTACTTGTCGTTTTCCCACCTCTGGAACTTGTACCTGCGGTGTCTGCCGTGCCGGATCCTGCAAAAGATCTGAAAAGATTTGCATTTTATTACGATCGAAGTAGGGCTAAATTTGATCAATATTTACGGAACAGATTTCACCATTTCTGGCCTTTAACACTACAACAGCGTGAGTTATTTTTTCTATAACATATGGTCCTTCAAATCGTGGAAAAAATTTGGCAGTTTTATCTTCTGGTGCTGAAGAAAGTGAATGCTTAATTTTTAGTACTTCATCCCCTACTTTATAAGTTACTCCCCGTCGTTTCAAGTCATAATACAATTTCTGTTTTCTTTGTGCTACTTCCGTATTCTTTTTTGCTTCTTTTATTAGTTTTTCTATATCACCCATTTTAAATTCTGGGGCTCTTTGTTGCACATAAAATAGTTTATCTAACGGTGTTATAATCTTTCTGCCTAGAAATAACTCAGCAGGAGTTTTGCCCGTTGTATCATGTTTTGTGGTCCTAAGGGCGAAAGCAAATTCATTGACATAGTTATCCCAGCTTTTATGAAAATTTTTAACATAACTACGGATAATTTTCACTATATTTCTGTTGACCCGTTCCGCTATATTTGATTGCGGCCGATACGGGACCATTTTTAAATGACGTATGCCCAGTTTTTGGCACATGTCTTCAAATATATTACTTACAAATTGAGGACCATTATCCGATATAACTTTTAGGGGCGCCCCGTATTTTAAAATATATTTATTTAAAATAGAATCAGTAACTAATTTCGCGGAGGCTCGTTTTAAGGGAACAATTTCGGTCCATTTACTAAAATGATCAACCATAACAAGGAGATAGCGACATTTATTTAACTGACTTTTTGGGAAAAGGGCCCAATAAATCGATGCCAATTATTTCATTTGGAAACTCGGATTTAATACTATTTAGAAACCCGGCCGGGCGCAAATTGATATAATTAACGGCTTGACATGTTGGGCAGGACTGGACATACGCCCTTGTTAACTTTTGCAGTTCAGGAAAGTAGACTGCCTCGCGTACGCGTTGGATAGTTTTTCGAATACCAGCATGAGAAGCTAAAGGGCTGTCATGGAGCTCTTGCAGGATATTTAATCTAACACTAGCTGGGATAACAGGTCGAAATTCGTTGTTGGAATTCGTAGTTTTTGTATAAAATAATAGAACATCTATTAGTTCGTAATGGGCCGCCCTATTTCTTATCGCCACAATATCTTGGTGGCTAAAATTTTCAGGATTCTTCAAATACTCATAAATACTTCCAAACTCAGGATCCTTACCCAGTTCGGTTATTACAGTTTCTCGGGAATTTATTGTACACGCTGTCAGCATTGCAACTTTTACGGTATTACCCTGTTCGTCTAATTTAATTCGTGATAGGGCATCTGCTACGATATTTTCCTTTTCGGGGGTATGCTTGATTACCAGATTATATTCTTGCAGCTTGAGTGCCCATCTTATTAACCTTGGGGATAAATTTTTCCCTGAGTACAATCTAGTTACCGCCGCATGATCAGAATATACTGTTATCGGCGCCTTTCCAAAATAGACTCGGAACTTTTGCACTGCTAACAGAACTGCAAGTGCCTCTCTCTCGGTCGCGGAATAGTTTCTTTGTGTTTCATTTAAAGTTCGGCTAAAAAATGCCACGGGCTGCTGATTTTGCGAAAGTACCGCTCCTACCGCATAATCCGAAGCATCCGCTGAAATTTCTAAATTTTCATCCTTTTCAGGAAATTTCAACACAGGGGCTTGCGTTAATGCTTGTTTTAATTTTTCGAAAGCACTATTGGCTTCGGCCGTCCACGAGAATCTTGCCTTTTTCCTTTTTAATTTTAACAATGGCTCAGCGATAGCCGCAAAATCTTTTATAAAGGACCTATAATATGAACAAAGTCCTAGAAAAGAAGAGAGCTTCTTTGCCGTGTTTGGAGTCGGATACTTTTGTACAGCGATTATTTTTGATTCATCTGTCTCGATCCCTTTTTGCGATATTTTGTAACCTAAATATTTTAATTCAGGGGCTGCAAATTTGCACTTTTCGACATTAACTTTTAGACCGGCCTCATTTAATAAAGAAAACACCTGTCTTAAATCCTGTATATGTTGGTCGAGATTATCACTAGTAATAAAGATATCATCTAAATAGATAAATGTGGACTTTCCAAGAACAGGTCTTAACACAATGTCCATGCATCGCTGAAATGTTGCTGGGGCCCCAAAAAGGCCAAACGGCATACGCAAAAATTCATAAGTGCCAGACTTGGTTATAAAAGCAGTCTTAGGCACGTCCTCAGGCCTGACCCCTATTTGAAAATAACCATTCGTTAAGTCTAAAGTCGTCATAAATTTGGTTGATTTTATGTTCCTTAAAATTTCTTCTATGATCGGTAACGGATATACCGGATATTTCGTTATGGAATTTAATTTACGGTAATCAATAGCGAATCTCCACCTTTTTGGATGCTCCAAAGGATAATCATTATTTTTCTTACATAAAACCACCGGGCTAGCATAACTACTTGAGATGGGCGTTATGATCTTTTTACGTAGCATATCGGTAATATGCCATTCTATAATTTTTTCCTTATTCTTATCTTGTTCCTTTACTTGTTCGTCCTTGATACGGATATATAAAGGTACTTTACCTACGCACTTACATTCTTCTCCTTGCGCCGCTAATACTGTCGTATTATCCGCATTATATATGCGGTATTTGCGAAAATACTTTCTAAAAAAGACTTCTGCCACACAGGAACACTGCGCGCCGGTATCCAGGAGTGCTGTGGCCGGGATATTATTTACCAAGACTTCAATCTTCGGAAGAGTTAAATTTTTCACCATTACTGTATTTAACTTGTAGGAAGAGGGGTTTTCGTGGCCTTCGGATTTCCGCACCCTCTCGTCAGCAGAAATCCGTTTTAGTTTAAATTAGTTTTCCTTTCCGTGCTTTCCTTATTTTTCCCCTGGCCTTGAGACTTTTTTCCTGGATTGCTATTGAACTGTCGACGTTCGCCGGCTGTTTTTGAATGCTCGGGTTTCCTTGCCCACTGATTCGCTTTTTCTCCGTAGCCGTATGCTTGAGTTTGCTGTAGTCTTGGCGTACCAAATTGGTTTCGCTGTTGATATTGGCGTCTTCTTTCAACGTCCGCCGTTCTTCTACTTTCAAACTGGATTGCTAGCTCAAATAACTTTTCCAGTGTAGTGGGATTTCTTAATTCAATAAAGTCTTGCACTTGGGGTAGTAACCTCGGCAAAATCACTTGAATTATTTCAGGATCCGGACGGTTTCCATACAAGAGCTTGAAAACGTGAATTTTTCTTAAAATAAAGCTCGAGAGGTTTTCCATTCTTTGTTGATATATACTGAAAAGTTCTGTTTCTAATTTCGCACGATCCCTTACAACAGGGAAGGCTTTTAGTAGGGCAGTCTTGAAATTTTCGTAAGTATAGGTGGGACTTCCTGCTTGACCCAAGAGACTTCTGCCGATACATTTGAACCAGTTAAGCGCTTGGCCCCTCAAAGCGCTGGTAGCTAAGGTAACCTTTTGAAACTCGTGCACGGGGTAGAGCATGAAGTGGTCATCCAATTTTTCCAAAAAACTGGTTACCGGTGAGTTTCCATTAAATGTTGCTTCTGGTTTCATCGAAGCGCGCATGGTCTGGACGATGTACCCAAATCCTTCCAGGGCGGCAGCTGGCATTTCTGGATTCTGAGCCGTTTCTGCAGGCAGCACAGGTTCTTCCTGAAACTCGGCCATGGTTATTCTTCTACGTTGGGCGCCACTATCAGGTTCAATGTTTCTTCTAACCTTCTTCGGAAACATACAATGACCTGACTAGGAACAGAGAGCTTACTAAAGCTATGTTCACTAATTGTAGTAAGTAGACAGGATACAGACGAAGGGTATACAAAACCCTTTATTTTTCTTTATATACAATGACTTCCGTACTTCGGAATACAATGACCCTCCACTCGGGGTCTAACGTAAAAGATATCAAAATAAAACTAAACTCTAATTTAACTTTAGAATAATATACGTGGAAGTTTGGCCTTATAATAACAGGAAGCGTATGTAGCACAGAGACTGTGAACACTACAATACGTTTAATTTATCAAGAGGATTAAAACCTCTGGCCTGGAAGGCAAATAGCAACTGCGTAACTTCTAAGGTAAGCGGCCTGCTTCGAACTCACTGCTTCCTCTCTTCTGCTTGGCAAAAAGGCCACACTTAAATACTTGGCGTTCGCCAGACAAACTTTGCATAAAATCCTTAACGCTTATAATTCTGGCCGGAAGTAGAAAATAAGAAGTGATAGTAAAGATTTAAAATAAAATAAACGTTAGTAAAACTTAAGACCCTTACAAGATCTCCATTTTGTAAAAGATTGTATGCATTACTATTTTTCACAAATATCTGCATGGAAATGCTCCTTACTTGAACTCTTAATATCTTATCATATATTCTTAAACAGAAACATTTCCTCAAGCGATATTTTATGTTTAGTTGCTTACAAAGGAAAGCTTATCTCACTTCAATTTGTATACGGCCCCTGAATATGCTTTCCGATTTTAATATCAAATATCTTGATGAATTATTGTCGTACCGAAGTCAAACCTTTTCTGTTTTATTTTTTTATAATGAGTATAACATCTTCCTAAACATAAGTATAGGGACCAGAGGAGCATATAAAAAGTTCGATTTCATAATTTTTATAAAAATGATATCTTTGAATTTAAAAATGCCAAAGCATTTACATTTTCATCTTTTAAAACAATTTTGTAATTTGACGTGCATGTCTACGACCAAGGTTATGGAAATAATAGCCGGGTAAGGACTTCTATAACGAAAATAGTTTATTAAATAACGAAAATAGTTTTATTGCATGTAATTGTACAGTAATGACGGTACGACACAGACACTGTAAGAGAATAAAAATACTTAAATGTAAAATGTTTTCTTCAACAGCCATTTCAGACTTTGACTATTGTACCCCACTAGCATTAAAGAAATTAAAATATTAATCAGTTTTTATAAACAGCCTTTTAGCCAAATCCAATATCACAGACAAATGGTTAATCTAGTATTTTAATTCACAAAGGAATTCATTTTTTAAGCATATTTCTATGTGTTCTTTAAAGATATGTGTTTTAAATAAGCATAAAATAGCATTGTAAGTTTGCGATAAACTTTGCAAATGGAGTGGTAATTTACTGAAATTTTATACGTTTGATAAATGAGCTAAAGATTCTGTTTTCTACCGTGGACATTGCTTGCAAACCTCAGTAAATTTTCAGCTGCTCTGGGCACAAGATTATGTAAGCGATGAATAACATTTAATTTTAACCTAAAACTTGGATACTTATACTATATACCAGAATTTAGTTATTGATGCTTTCCGGTGGAAAATAAAAACATCCTATATAAGCCCATGATAGAAATTCATGAGGCTCAGCAACACACTAAACATCAGTGAAATAAATAAATAAAATGAAATAAAAAATAAAATAAAAATAAAGGAAGGTTGCAGTCCTAATTATCAAATAAGCTAGATTAGAGTCTCTGTTAAGTTTGTTAATATGCTTTCAGTCTCTTCGTTGGCTCCCAAGCTTAAAAACGTGGCCGACGATAACTCGTCACCAGTTAGCTTTGGTCAAATTGGTCTCCTGCCTTTTTCCTTTTGCCTAAAACTGCATTTCTATTGGTGGTACAAAATCTTTATATACTAGTGAAATAAATTAAGAGAATTTGCATATTTTATCGAATTGCATGAAAAGAACTAAACTGAAGAAAAAACCACTGCTTCTAGATAAAAATGCAAATCTTGTACGGCAAATACGTAAGCGTACACGCGTGTGTAGGCGGAGGCTTATAAAACAGGCTTTATAAGCGCGTGTAGGGTAAGACGAATTGCGTTCGCTAGCACACCTCGGCGAATTTCTTGGTGTTATCTTGCAGCAATCGGTTAAATTCACATCGAAACAGTAAAAATGAGTAACCACCAACGTTTAGATGACGGAATGAGGTGGCGAATTGTGAGGAGGCTAGAGGCAGGCCAATCGCAAGTCCAGATATGCAGAGAGTTTAATTTAACGCCCAGCGTCATGTGTAACCTATGGAAACAGTTCCAGGATACCGGATCCATCGACAGAAAGACTGGGCAATGTCGTCCAAGAGCCACGACGGCCAGAGAAGATCGCTATTTGTCCATTTTAGCGAGGCGTAACAAAGGGGCTACAGCTTCTCAGCTCTCTCGGGACCTGTACGCAGCCACAGGAAACCGTGTAACAAGGATGACTATTTCCAACAGACAGAGTAAGAGAGGGTTGTTTGCCAGGAGACCGGCTGTTTGCGTCCCGCTCACGTCTATGGACAGGAGAGTCCGATTAGCATGGTGCAGGCAGCATAGTGATTGGAGTACGGAGCAATGGGCAAGCGTTCTGTTCATCGACGAATCCCGTTTAAGCCTAAGCACCGATTCTCGCCATACTTTCAGATGAAGAGAGAGCCAGGGACCCGCTACCTACCCTCCAATGTCAGCGAAATCAACAATTATGACGGTGGCGGTGTAATGGTCTGGACAGGCATCATGTTAGATGGCCGCACACCTCTCCACGTCTTTGACAGAGGCTCTGTGACTGGTATGAGGTACAGGGATGAGGTTTTGGAACCCTATATTCTCCTTTTCTGGAATGCAGTGGGTCCCGAGTTCATCTTACAGGACGATAACGTGAGGCCACATAGAGCTGTTCTGGTAGACGAATTTCTCGGGAGTGAGGATATTCGCCTGATGGATTAGCCAGCCAGGTCTCTAGACCTCAACACTATAGAGCATGTCTGGGACGTTCTGCGCAGAGTAATTGCAACTCGCAACACCCCTCCGAGAACCATCCAAGAGCTGAAAACAGCGTTGCTGAATGAGTGGGACTAATTGCCACAGGCACTGATAAACTGCCTTATTTCCAGTATGACATCACGCTGCGAGGCCTGTATGGCTGTAAGAGGGGACCATACTACCTATTAACAAATTTCTTTTGTGTCTTCTGCAACCACTGTTTCGGACCTTCCGACTCGCATGAGTGTTACACACGAACATATGTGCCTATTATAACTGTTGAATGTTTATTTTGTTTGTATTATATCAACCTATGTTCACACTAAATTTTATTAAAATCTATCCAGTAGTTCTGGAGATCGTAGATCAAATATGAAAATTCTCTTAATTTCTTACGTGAGTGTAAAAGAGTGAGAGGAAACATGTTGTAGAGTCATTAGGTTATTTTGAAAGAAGAAATGTGAAAAATGTGCAATGTCCTCGCTGGGATTCGAGCCTAGACCTCTCGAATAAGTGCCGAGTGTGCTACCCTTGTAAGGTATTCCTCCCACCTTTTTTTGTGCCTTCGTGGTGTAGTGGGTCTGCACACTGGGCTGGTATTCCAGAGGTCCGCGGTTCGATTCCCGGCGAAGGCGTTGTTAATTTTTTATTACTCCTGCTTCCAAAAATACCTAATGTCTCTACAGTGCGCCCAAACTAAAAGGGTGTTGGATGATGGTTCTCCACACCCAGGATTTGTCGATAGGGTCCCCTAAAACCCCAGTCGCCATTTAAAAAGGGGGTATTTCTCCCACCTTCTTGGTGTGCCTTCGTGGTGGTTGGTTTCAATGGTTCTGCACACTGGGCCGGTATTCCAGAGGTCCGGGGCTCGATTCACGGCGAAGGCGTCGTTAATTTTTCATTATTCCTGCTTCCAAAAATACTTAATGTCTCTACACCGTTACACCCGGAAGGCATGCAGAAAGGAGGAAGAAAATACCTTATATACTTCCCCTTTTAAAAGGCGATTAGTGATTAGGGACCCAATCGCCAAATCCTGGTGGTGGAGAATCATCATCCACCACCTTTTATTTCGAGCGCCACTGTAGAGACATTAGGATATTTTGAAGCAGGAGACATGAAAAATGTGGAATGCCCTCGCCGGGACTCGAACCTTGGACCTCTCGAATACGCTGTGCTGACCATTACACCAGGAAGGCATGCTAAGAAGGCAGGCGAAATACCTTATAATGTATCAGTAACTGCATTCGCATTCTGAAGACACTAAATAACATTTATTATACACGAGGGATAAATTTCGCTACTTTTTCTGGCCGAGGTTATATTTATCTTTCTATTAAAAGCTCTAGGTTTTCCCTATTTAGCTCAGAAATGTAAGAACTTTCAACATCGTTCCATTTATGCTGTACCAACAGTTTTTCGGATACTAAAATAGCCTTTTACTTGTTTTCCTGTTCTGATTTGAAAAACATCGAGCCTGTCTTTCATTCGGAGATTGCGAATTTAAACAAAATTCTGCCATTTAGCTGAAAGATTATATCATGAAAGGAAATCTCACAGATCACTGAGCCTTTCATTAAAACAGATTGCTCGACCCAAATCTTTCAATGCTAGCTGTCCTTGCAAGGAAAGATATATCATTCAGAGTACTATTTTCATCCATTGTTGTATTTTTATCCCTGATAGATACACAAAGCTTCAACAAAGATACTAAGCTAGAGAGAAGCATCTCTAAAGAAAATACTTTGTTAGATAGTTTTCCCTTTTATTAATATTTCATTGATACTAAGGGGGATAGTCTTTGTCCTTAAAAGAATTATTTTAATTTAATTTCTGCTTATCTAAGAGACAAAGGTTTTGCCTGTTTATTCCAATGTATATAACAAATCATATTTTAAAAGTAATTTTCCAAACTACATCTTATAAATATCATTTAATGCCTTGATAGCTAATATTTAATAAAATAAAGGGAGTTGTGTTAAAATTGAAACCTCTAGCACAAAATAGTGAATTTTGACTCTTTCCTTGCAAAGCGAATAAAAATATGTGATTTATTTTTTATTTTTTTGTACTGTAATTTCTGGCGCAAAACCTTGTAAGGTTATCTGCGCCAAACCAGTAGTTGAAACTAAGATTAAAAGCTATGTTAAAATGCTGCGTATATGCAGCTATAACACAATTAAGGTTTATTAAAAATTAAAGTAAAAATAAATTGCAATTTATGGTAAAAGCAAGTATCTTTTAAAAGCTGGAACAATTTATAATGAAGTTGTATTATTATTAAATTACTAAAAGAAGATTTGAAATAATTAAAATGTTTTTAATGTAAATGTTGTTAATGTAATGTTAAATGTTGGGCAAAAATATTTAAAACAATGGCATTCACGTAAAAAAATATGAATTGCCAGAAATGCATTGCAATTCATGCAAAGTGGATATCTCTCCCCTTTCAGAAGATGCTCATGATTCAGTCGATAGTGACTGATTCTCAAACTAGTTAAGAGCACATCTTTCCTTCTATTTAGCATAGATAGATTAACTCCCTGATATCTGCGAGTGAGACCTGAAGGTTGAACACTGTAGAAGCAGCCTTAGCTGTAATATCCTTTAGTTCATTCCCTCTTGTGCTAGCATGGCCTGGGAAACAAGAGTAGAGAATCCTATATCCCCGACATTTTAGAATATGAATAAGCTTCAGAATTCCAGTAATAATGGATACAACCTATAAGTAGGATCTTTTAATGACGTTAAGGCACTCAATCAGTGTAGATAGTGAAATTCCTGCATAATTGTTTCAAGAGGAAAGTTAAAAACCTGCTAAGCGCAGTAAATTTAGAGGTGAAAACCTAGAAAGCTGGGTATAATCGAAACCCAATAATTGTTTTTTTCCACTACAAAACCTGCATCAACATGATCTCAGGATTTTGATCCATATGTATTGAGAGGGACGTAATTTCTATATTTATGTCTATACTTCGGAAATATCTGTCTGTAAATGATATCAAAAATGTTAGATTTATCCCAATGTTGGAAATTATCCAAGAATCTGAATTTGCCAGTCCTCCCAAGGTGGAATTTCAAATAGACTGTCCAGTTTCTAAATACACAGGTGCAGATCCGAAGTGCTTAATGATGAAGAGGGTCAAGTTTGGCCAACAAAGAAGGCCTTGTCGACTCATAAATAACTGATCCCTAGTCAACTTTTGAGGAGATAAGGGCTCTATAAATAAAAAGCACTGAACTACGATCGGTTCCTCAGGAAAACAAATTTTCAGAAAAACATGCCTAGGATTTTTACCTTCTTTTCTGTGGGAATCAGTACACCCTGCAAATAAAGTTCAGGATCAGGATGAGGAATCTTCTTACGACAAAAATACGCACTTAGTCGTTTGGGTAGAAACCCTGAAACAATTCTCCTGCGATCATTTAACTATTCTATTCAAAAGTGTTTGTGATACTCTCTAGACGTATTTTAAATCTGCCCTCTGAAAACTAACTTGCAGGTCGTCAACGTAAATTTTTCCATGAAGTGTTGGAGGAAGCTGCTTTGTGACTTGGTCATTTTTTAAGCTAAATAGTGACACTTAGCATACTGCCATGAGGAACACCTTCTTCTTGGCTAAACATATCAGACAGTACAGTTAAGCCAGTGTTCAAGTGAAACTTGGATCCTGTAAGAAATGTTCGATGAAAATCGGCAGATTTCCTAGCACGCCACTACTGTACATGTCACGAAGAATGCCGTACCTCCATGTAGTGTCATAGGCTTTCTCTATATATAAAATATAGAACAGAAAAGAGGTAATTGCTTTTTACGAGTTCTTTAAGGATACTAGTTTAAAAGAGCAGAATATTATCAAAGTTGCCATTCCCTATCCAAATCCATTTTGATAAAGTAAGATACAATTATGCGTCTTTAAATAGTAGACCAGTCGAGAGCTGACCATCTTTTTGAGGAATTTGCAAAGGCAGCTAGTTAAAGCGATGGGGGTAAAGAGAGAAATTCGAAGGGCTTTTTTTCCTGGTTTGGCTACTTGGATAACAAAAGCTGTCCTCTATACACGTGCTCTTTTCATACTATGTTTAAAAGAAAGAGGAGGGCTGCCAATGACTTAAAGGGGAGGTGTTTTAATATTAGACAACTAACGCCGTCAGGAGACCAGTATATGATTTCCTTGTCTATAACAAAGCTATTTTCAACTCCAGCATAGTTAGATATTGATTATAAAGTTCAGAATTGGGAGAGTTGAACTTAATGATCTGTTTATCAAGATGCTTTGCTGAAAGAAATGCAGGATGATAGTTACTGATATTTGATACTGCTGAAAACGTCTCTACGATGGTATTTCACATTTTCAGCGTTTTATATTCTTAACCACTAATATCACAGGAAGAATTAAAATGATTAGCAAATCTAACCATTATGCCTGTTATTTTACGATATTTTTATGATCTCGATTTTGTTTAAAGTTAACTGAAGACGGAAGTGAAGTATGAAAAGCATTCACATAAATAAATTTTAATTGTGCACATTTTAATTGTGCTCTTATAAGCTCTTATAATTTCAATATAACTTCAATATACAGCTTAATCTACCCACACATTTTCGTACGAAGCATTTATATACTGTCAAAAGAATTCAGTTTAAACATGCAATAACTAAATTATGGGTATATACCTGAAATCAGCGTGAATGTATACGTAAAAAGAAGATTTGATGACCAATATAATTAGAATTAAATATTTTAACTTCAAATCTAACAGAAAGTTAGATTTCTGAATATTGTATCCTTGATTTCAAAGATCCAATTCAATAAATCTAGCTAAAAAACCAAAAATTCATAAAAAGTTTCGCGCTTAACAAGCTGCAAATATTTCTTCTTATTTTTTAAACAACGATATTCTTTACATTCAAAAACTTCCTTAACAGCTGTGATTAAATAAAATTCGAGTTCCTAAGGACCAGAGAGGGGAAAACTTCTTGAGAGGGAGAATTATGAAGCTTGGAAACTTAACTTAAACTTGTCTTAATGGTAGGAATCTGTTGTGAGCAGATGCATTCAGATTATAGGACATGTATTAATTAATTTTATCGAGCACTTATTGATTAATTTTATCAGCTAATTAACAGACGAAAACGTCCATTATTAGTTAGGCTATAACACGCATATCAACTGAAAAGCGCGTAAAATCTTTCAAAATTTTAATCATCCATTCGAGTGAAAAGAGACTTGTCTGAATGACCATTTTCTGAAATAGACTCATATTGAAGCATATAGGTAGCTTTGATAATCAGAGGGCAACAGATCAGTTAGCTGCTTATAACGTGAAAGGTATATAAGGTTTACACCTTGGAAGAAAATAAAAAATTTTAAATGAAATTGTACAAATATTTAGAAATTACTGAATTAGTAATATATTACAAAAATATGTTACTCTGGGTATCAAAGACTTCTAACGTAGAAAAATTTAGTGCCTTGCAGAAAACTTCTGTTTTTTATCGGTATTTTCCAATTCTAAATTTTAATGGTATAAATGATGATGTTTTGTGTGTTGACCTTCACGTTTCTTCGAGAAGTACTTGTTCATACATATATGAAACAGAAATCTCAGTATATTCCGTTCCTGAAATAATTAAATTTAAGCTTTTCCTCAAAATTCAAGTGACATAAACCTTTTTTATTCCTCTAAAACGATTAAATAATTGCAATTTGCTTTATTTTGTTATATATTGGTTTTTATAGGAACTACAGCTAGCAATCATTCTTCCAACTCTAGATACATAAATTTTATCGATTTCAATGCAGCATTTTTATCGGAGGACAAAATAAAATAAATTATTAATAAATCGAAGTAAATGAAGCAAGACATCTGCCAACATGTTCTGCTTTCAAACTATGAAAATGATGAACAACGTAATTGCACAAGATTAGAAGGGGCATGTTCAATTTCCCTCTCTACTTAATGTAATTTTCCATGTAGTTTTCATAATTTGTTTAAATATTGAATAAAATTTAGTCCAGCTCATAACTTATTCTATGTTATTTCTAGAATAGAAACAATGCCGGAAGAAAGAACTTTTGCTTTACAAATAATTGAAATATCTTCAATGATACGTATCCATTTGGTGTAGAAATGTCTGAGACTTCTTTCAGAATTCGCTACCATAGAGAGTTATACTACGATAGAAAGTGAAATGCCTATGAATTAGCTCGAAGATATGATGTATTCCAAAACAACCGGAAAATAAACAACATCAGACAATCGACATTGCTGAAAATTCGGAAAATAGACAAATCTAGCTACTGCAACTGGTTAAAATGTCTAGTGTAAGACGGCAAAGACAGAACTTCAGCTTAAAATTCAAAGATAGAATACTAAAACTTTTAAAAAGAAAGAAATGTTTAGAAATATGTATCTTTATTGTATAATTCATTGAAAAGTATAATTTAATTTATTAAAATTTGGTTTAATCGCAGCAAAACAAGGAACAGAAAAAGTTCTTCTGTATATCAGGAATTAATGCATTGCATAAATATTCTAGTAGATAAGATATCAAAATAAGGCGAAGCGATACATATCAGTTTTAATAATTAAAATTCGTATGTAAGGCTTGTTAATAAATTAAAGTGTATGCATCGTGCATACGAAAGTCCTTACCCGGCCTTTATTTTCGCAACCGCTGGCCGTAGACATACTTTCAGATACAAAATTGCATCTAGATGTATACATTAAGGAATTCAGTTTTTTAAAAATTGCAAAATATAACTTTTTATAAACTCCTCTGGTTCGTATACTTATATTTAGGAAAATGTTACATTCCTTACAGAAATTAATACACAGAAAGCTTGATTCCCATCGATAAAAATTGACCGAGATAATTAATTTCAGAATTTGCCATTTCTGATGCCATTTTTAATTTGCATTGAGGGGCCGATTAATAAATAATAAAATTATTCACTGTGGGGTTTTTCCCCTATAAATGTCATTCAATGATATCCTTTGTGATTTAATACTATTTTTAATTTAGAATTTTGTTACATTTGGTAAGCCGAAGCCATTTTTACAGAAGTAATTTTTATCATTTCAGAGTCTAAAAATACGTTGTTGATATTCTCATGAACTGTTATAACTTTAGATTCATAATTTGATAATCATATAGAAAATTCACTAAACTACAAATACTTTTTTTAATTATTGTAAATAATATTACGAGTTCAGTATATACTAACACTGTAGCCTTACAATGTTTCCTAGAATACGAATTCTATAAGGTTTTGTGACTAAGATATCTGGTTTGAAAAAAATTACATTGATTAATATTTTTCACGATGATCTGCATATAAATATTTGTTAATTAATCTCTTAATTTAAAATCCTTTTCCAAAACTAATATTCTCTCTTAGTTAAGTACAGTTGCAAACATTTTGCTGTTCATTTTGTGTGTGGCCCCTGATTGGCGTGTTTGACTTTAATATCAAATATCTCGCACAATTTTTGTTATACTACAGTCAAAGTTTTGTGTTCTTTTAAACGAGTACAAAAATTTTTTAAATATAAGTATAGGAACTAGAGAAATATATAAAACCTTAATGTCCTAATGCATTTATTTAAATCTTCTTTCAGTTACTATAGCGTGCATAGTTTCTAAAAAGGCAGCTATGAAAAACGCATTAAAGTTTTGAATTTTTAGGCAAACCACAAAGATTCTATGAAAAATTTACAATACACTGTGGATTCTGAGACAGTCAATCCACTTTTTATTTGAGGAATCTGTTAAACATAACACTGTAAAGTACTTAATTTTCGTGAAAGATTATTCATGTTACTCTCTTAACTAACGAAGATGAGTAAAGTGAAATATGAGGTTCAAAATGATATCTGTGCATGATAATTTTAATTATTAATTTTTCCCTTCTATTATAATAAAGATATCATTAATTATTCTGGATATCAGGTACCTTATTTTATATCGTTACTTAGTTATTTACGTAACTAGACATTTTTATTCAGTGGCATTCGCCCCATTGCAATTATTATTATGAATTACCCATTGCGGT
This sequence comes from Stegodyphus dumicola, assembly GCF_044657685.1. Taxonomy (NCBI): domain Eukaryota; kingdom Metazoa; phylum Arthropoda; class Arachnida; order Araneae; family Eresidae; genus Stegodyphus; species Stegodyphus dumicola. The sequence goes on from NC_140780.1 coordinate 102,861,223, forward strand.
AATTCATCGGGCGCAATAAGTGTTCTACATAGAAATTGAATGAGCGCCATGACAATCAGCGTGCTAATTTTATTCATTTATTATATTTTATTCGTAACTAGACATTTTTATTCAGTGGCATTCGCCCCATTGCAATTATTATTATGAATTACCCATTGCGGTAATTCATCGGGCGCAATAAGTGTTCTACATAGAAATGGAATGAGCGCCATGACAATCCGCGTGCTAATTTTATTCAAAATCTCAGTAAATGATTTCAAAATATTAAGGAAAGGAATAACAAATTTACGAAGTAGTTGCTTAATATGTATATATATATATATGCTTTTCAGTCACTATAGGGAAAGTTGTTTTTCTGGTTTATAATCAAAACTTAAATTAGGCTAAATAAATTCCTCGATATGAAAATCTCAGGTTAAATATATTCTCTGCAATTTAAGTTTTTCCCACATTATTAACTTATTTTTGTTATTCTTATACAGGATCAGTATGAAGGATAGATTTTGGAAGTTCATAAAAATACTTCTACCCAAAATGAGCTTCGTCACACATACGACAACCATGTAGCGAACACTAAAGAAGAAAAAGCTAAGTAAATTTTAAATTGTGGAAAGGAACACTTCTGAAACTACAGGCCCGGAATAGAGTCAGTTGATAGATTGAAACTCATTTGAAATGAGTTTCTGAAAATAAGTTTCAGTCCAAACATAAATAAATCAGATACAAAACTAATATTTTGTAGAAGGTATCCTTTCTCAAAGGGAAATTATTTGTCTTCTGAATGCCTGAGGACATTGTTTTCTACTTGGCAACCTGAAAAAAAAAAATGGATTTCTTCCGAACTGTGAGTTCTTAACTTTTCAATCCCTTTAGCACAGTGCTTCTTAAGCGTTTTTCTTTCATAAGCCCTTTTTATTTTCCAGACTTTTAAGTGACTCCAAATATGAAATATATAGTAAGAATATAAAAAATAAATATTTTTTCATAAGTAATTTATTCCTTTTGTAAACAATAAATTTAGCTTTAGATTTTGTTTCGAGTGTACAAAAATTAATGAAAGAAAACCACATTTTAATGAGGCAGTTGTGTTGCATAGAGAATTAAATATTGGTGCAATATTTGACTTTGCTGGACGTAAAATATCTTCAGTGTTTTTCAGCGTTGGACGATATTTGGATTTAATAAGCGTTTAAAACTTTTCACATAAGTATGTGGTGCTAAATATCAGAAGAACATTTATTGCCAGAAGTTGTGGGAAATTCAGTTCTGCATGCTATCCAGAATTCGTTCAAAGATTTATGCGGAAACTAGTTTTGAGTCACAAGATTAGCTCAACAAATTTATTTTGGGCTATTTATTCGGCAGGTGATTAATGTCAATCGAAAATGGTGTTTGAACCCAAGATAGTTTTGAAATCAAAATTCGATATAAAGTATTTGTAAAACTGTATTTCTATTATTTATAAGAGATTTATAATAAGTTATACATTTGTTTTCTTTTCGATTATAAAACTGTCGAAAGCATTTCGAATCAATAATTTCCATCCTATTCCTCCAAAAATAAAGCCTTCAATATTATCATTTGAACTAAATATGTTGTGTTGTTTATTAACAAAGCATGTTAGCGTGTTAGATAGAGTACGCATCCTCTATTTAGAACAGTTTCATTAAAGAATACTAAGTAAAAACAACCAAGAAATTTTTATTTAACAAGTAAGGGAGTTTGCTTAGGTAGAACACGAAATTAAAAATCTTCAGACATTTAAAATTCCAGATGTTGAAAACGAACTTACACAGACGTATTCATGAATCATAAATATCTTCAGGCTTACCTGTTAGCAGTAGTCGCAGGAGTTTGTCCCTAGATGGAAGGTAACATGGCTAAAAAAAAAAAAAAGACTGAGTGACTGACACTGGCTCAGGTACAAGAACATACGGTGAATCCTCTCTAGCCAATATACATCTTGACGTATTTCCGTTTTACACTTGCCAGTTTCATTATGCAAAAGGGACACTGATTTATTCTAAGAAAACATACTGCTATTTTTTTTTTTTTTTTTTTCATGAAGAAACACGTTGATGGTTTAGTTTCTCAAAATATCTGATAAATAGCATAGCTTTAATAAAGTCATTCTGAGGCCTCCCAGATGATATAATGGTTAGGGAAGCCTACTGCAGTACCGAAGGGCCCGGGTTCGAATCCCGGAGAAGGATGGATGTTTGTAAACGTGGCATGGATGTTTATAAACATATAGTGTCTTTGCGGCATCGGAGCACTCTAAATTTATGGCAAGCCTTCGTACCCTCCGCCAAGGCGCTTTCCGTCAAAATTGGGGGAGGGTGGAACCGAGGGAAGTCGTACTGTCACCTGAACGGTGCTCAAGGCTCTTGCCGACGACAGGAGCAAACTTGCCCTCCTTGTTACGAAAATTGTTCTGATTGTGGCCTTGTTCTGATGTTACTGTCAAATAAGCGAGATAAGAAAGAACAACACAAATCATTATGAAAAAGAGCAGCAGGAACAGATTTGTTTCGATTAAAAACATAATAATTTCGTCTTTCAATACCAATAATCTTCTAAACTTTTCACTCTTACCTATGCATATAATAATAAATTTTTGCATCAGGGGTCCATACCTTTACAGAAATTTGAAAAGTAACGGCTGTTAAGGGCACAGCTCTTTATGAAAAGTTCATAATTTTGACAGCATTCTGAAGCAGGTCATTTAATTCTGTTGTTAATTTCTTTTTTAATGCAAGGCCTCTCGATGGATCAGGCGTTGAGAAACAACTACAAGATCATCACCAATAGATTTCACAAATGATTTAACCCTTTCTGGCACGCTACCTTTTGATTTTGGAGTTCTGACAAAGAAAAAAGGTACGCAGTCTAATTAGGCATAGAGGAGTACACAAATAAAATTTTGTGAAGATAGCACTTATCATTTCAATTCTGTGTGTGTGCCCAAAGTGGCACATTGATTTAATAGAGCTTCGAAAAGAATGCTGAAACGAGCATTGTTGTTAATGAACTGACCGATGAGATGCGGAGAAACAAAGACTACAGGCTCTCAGTTGTCCTAGATTATCGGTAAGCCCGGTCTGGCCACACCTAGGGTTCGCCGTTTGATTTTAGGCAAGATTTCAAGGTAAAAATTTAAAACTAATATAGAATAAGGATATTAGTATACAGCCAAAAATTAGCATAGAAATTTCTTTTCAAACAGTTTCCTTTTATACCTAAAACATCTGAAAGATTTCTTTGAAAAATGAGGGTCTTAGAAAACTAAATATGTCTAAAATGTATGGACTGGTTTGTGTTGAGCTGCCATCTACTATAAATAAAGAAGGTTCAGAGTAACCTATAGTAACCTGTAAATCCTGTTTCATTCAATTTTTCTGTGCGTACAGAAGGAAATTTTTAGGTGTGTCCAGAGAAGACACACTGTGCCACAAAGGGTTAATGTCGAAGAGCCTTGCAGGGTGCAGCAAGGAAACATTCAATTTGCTTTCATTTTCATGATTCTGGGCAGAAAAAACAACTCTTCAGTTAAAGGCTTCAGCAGGAAAAAATGAAAAAACTTAACTAAAAAAGAAATCAGCTAAAAGAACAACCTCGTTCTATTTCAGATTAGGAAAGATGAGTTTCGAACAATAAACTTACTGCTAGCTTTAGAATTTGAGATTTAGATTACAGTACCTGGGGCCAGTTACTACCACATTTTGACCTTAGCCACTAATCGGTAGGTATTTTCAGATTAAATGCATCTATACCGAAAAAATACGCGGACAGTCCGAAGGGATAGGCTCCATTTTTCTATACTAAGCGAATAAGGTTTTGTAAATTACACCGAGTTTCTTATAATTCAGTCTAATTTTCTAAAAAACTATTTCTGTAATAAACTATTTTTAGTAACCTATAGTAACCTATAAATCCTTTTTCGTCCAATTTTTCTGTGCGTACAGAAGGAAAGTTTTAGGTGTGTCCAGACCGGATATACTGTGTCGAAAGGGGTTAAAACCAATATTTTTCCCCATTCAGGTGTGAAACTTCGTATAATGCGAGAAAATAATTTTCGCTAAAAGTCATTAATTTCTCAAAATATTGTTTTTCTTTATTTGGAGAGTTTAACTGAGGTTCGAAATATTCTTTTGATCTGTTTCTTTTTGTACGAAGGATGCTTGGATTCAAAGTTCTATTTAATTTTGTGGCTTTATAGCCTGTAGAGACAAAACGTTGTCCTTAATTAAATGTAAAGCCAAACTGAAAAAATGTCTCATTAAATTTTCCTTTTCGCATCTTAGGTGCCTTTTCTCTCACTATATCCTGCTTGAAGAAACTTTGTAGTATTGTCATTTGCGTCATTACATTTGTTACTAAGTTAAAAGTTTATCCATGGGTAAAAATGTATTTATCCTGAAATATAAATAAAATAACATTCGTCATAATAATTATTCATATAAATATCAGTCTTAGTCTAGTAAAATTGTAAAATACAATGTTGTATTGCTTTTGCGATGTACATATTTGTTGCGATGAAACAGAAACAACTGGGGGGGGGATTTTATTAGTAAAGTGTTCCGCTTGTACTAGTCGCAGCGACTTCCAACTTATTCTGCGCAAGCCTATGTGGCGCAGACGTTACACATTGTGCATCTCCGCATGTTTTAATTCTGAAACAATTTGTATGCTAAAATTCTGATACAACATCGTTATTATGATGGGATTATTGGTATATTTTAATATATAAATTGTTTGAATTTGGTTTGCTTGGCATTTTTTTGAATAATACAGTTTAGCTTGGACAGTATTACGTTTTTATAATTGCGTTGTTCAGAAAATAGAGTTTTCGGTTTGCGACTCCCTTTAAGGTCGCGACCCACATAATAACAAACGCTGCTCTAGTACAATGAAAAATATGTAAGTTTAATAAATATGTTTGCATTAAAATTCTCATCGCATCTACATGTTACTGAATGCTTCAGGCTTCTTAGACCTACTTTTCATATCAAAAGAAGCTATTGTGATCGTTTGCTACAAACTATTTCCCACGCGCTGAACTCTTTTTTCAACATCAGCCTTCTTTCTTCAAACCTTGCCTTTTAAGATACCGTAGTTAGATAATCGTTAACAATAAGAACCGAACATAAACTGGAAAATAAAGAGATAAATTAGATAAATTAACTGAAAAAGCAGGATAAAGTTTAAATTTTTTAAACTCTAGAACACAACCCATTTTAAAATTTTATATTTGCAACTGCTTCCCTTAACGGCATTGTTGGTAAATGTCGTTAAGTGACGTTCATTAAAAATAGACATTGTGTAACAGGGGGCTATTTATCAGTATAATAATGTAAGCCTTTTAAAATCATATACATCATAATAGCATGTTGACATTTTCCTACGATAATAAAATTATTAGTAGAATATATGCTTTTAAGACTGCGGTATCCATTTAGAACTTTTGTAAGTACTTTTAGCATACGTGAGTAATTTTTGTAAGTACCTTTGGCATAATTAACAAAAGATTTTGTAGAGCTATTAGGTTTCTTCCCCGAAGTCGGAAACGTGAAAAATCAGCTATATTCTCTCTGGGACTCGAACAATAGATCTTCTAATTGCTAACTAGGCATGCCAGTTATACCATAAGAAGTTGCACAGGAGAAGGGGATAATTTTTTATATTCTCTCCAATTTAAAGAGGTAGTGGGGAGTGGAAAAGGAGATCCAATCGGTTAAATCGAAGTGGTGACGAATTAACACCATCACATTTTAGTCCAACGTAGAGCGGTTTATAATTTTTTTGAAACTGGAAACGTAAAAAATCAGCTATTTCCTCGCTGGCATTCAGATTAGGTATCTTCCAACTGCAAACCGGACATGCTGCCAGTTACTCCACAGTAATACGAACGGAAAAATGCGATGATACCGTATAACGTTTCTAACATCAGTACTCTTCATTATAGAATTCTGTTTCAGTTTTGCTATATCCGTATGCTACGATCTGCAGGTTATGTAAAATAAATCATTAATTCACTTTGTCAGGACTGTTATTCCTTCTAATTGCCTTGGGAAACATTACTGGAGTCCTGAGTAGGAACGAGGAGCATACTCAAACTACGTTCGTGTGTGCGTGGAACATACAACACAAATAAGAAGGGTTAACTTTATTCTTTATTTCTCCCAGCGTACGGCCGCTCCCGCTCTTCGAGATACAGAGACCAACACTTTTGGTCTAAAACGTAGAAAATAAGAAGTAAACTAACTTAACTAAATAAGAACTAAACCTTAAATACTTTACAGAGACTATTAACGCGAAGATTGGCCTTTTGACAATACGTATGTAATGAGCGAAATGCAAATACTACAGTACGTCTTAGTACATCAGCAGGAACTAAGTTCTGGCCAGAACTTAGTTCCACGCGTGTGTAGGCAGACATGAACTGACTGGAAAGCAAACGCGTTTTCAGGGCAACAAAGAAAGATCCCTCTTCTCTTGCCTAAAAGCCGCTTCTTAAATACCTTTACAGTTTGCAACTCATTAACATAAGATTCCAACTCGAGCTTATTCTGGCCGGAAATGGAAAATCAGAGAATAACAAAGTTTTAAAATCAAATAAACGTTAGTAAAACTTAAAATCCTTACAACTTTAACTCCCTAAAAATTAGCTTTCTTCTCAATACTGCATGTTCTGTGTAAAAGACATGATTGTTTCGCAGTTCGTGTAACTATTTTTCACATTTCTTTAAAAGAAGCTGAATGAAGACAGTGAAGGATTACACTATCATACATGAATATTTGTGACTAAATCAGCATTTGAAACAACATACTTAATCTTCCATTTATATCTAGTACATAGTTGCTGTTTCAAAAGTACATGCCTTTTGATTGCAAAAATACTGTTTTATGATCTAGACCTTTAATACTCTTTTATTATATTTATATTATATATATGTCCTGTCAAAACATGGATCAGAGTATCAAAAATGATTCATGGTTGAAAGCATAAAGCAACGTGAAAACGTATATTCTGTACAACGAGCAAACGTGTATTCTGTAAATAATTTGACTTCATAATAATCAGACACATTCATCAAGAAAAGCTAATCACATTCACTTTTTTGTCTGATCTTAAAAGCCCGTTCATAATGCGTGCTCGAGTGTCAAACTTCATCCACGAGCTTCGCATGTATCACAGCATTTTAATCAATCTCTTTCAACAAATCGGTAACTTATCGGAGATCAAACGGTTCGGTTGTTTTATTTTATTTCTTAATGAAAATTTCAAGTTTTGATAATGCTTTTGAAATTTATCTGTAACATTACGCCGTTAGGTGCTTTTTTCTCATTATTTGAAGCTTGCATCCGAAGTACATGTAGATTTGATAATAGTTTAAATAAAAATTATTATCTCCAAATACATAATCATGAAAATAATGCTGGGATTATAAAAATATCTTACTCAAAGCTATTAGAAAGATATCAAAGCAGTTTAAGTGTTAATAGGCTGCTAAAAATGTCCGTACTTTAATAAGTTAAGATATTTGCTCTATTTTTAGCTCAGCGAAGTCTCTAAACCGCGTATAATATCTTTCAAAGTCATATGCAATTGTGCAGTTTTACTTGCGAGGACTGTCACAGCACCTACCTTACATGATGGAAATCACGACTCTTTTTATCATGTATCTCTTTATATGATGCTTATGACTAATTTCCACAAAAATAAACTCATCGAAGCGAATCACTGGAAATATTATATTGAGCTGGTTAAGTTTGAAGAGCCCTAGCATCTCAGTAGACTTGAAAACTGTATGTAGTTTCATTCTAAGTTCGCTGAAATAAGGAAGTTACAGTTGTGTTGATGTCTAGTAATTGTTTCATCTTATATAATATTTATGACTTATTCCTCCAAAAAAATCCATAGAAGAAATTCAAAGATCTTTATAATCTTAATTGTAATCTTCAGAAAAGTAAATCTTATGTCGCTTTTAATATTTTAATGCATGAGTCATTTCGGTCAGCTTAATTACAGAACAATGTGTTCTGTTTTGTGGAGGACCTCAAAGCTAATCTGTCTTCTTAATTAAGGTTTTAGACAGCTTCTTTGGAATGCATCTACTAAATCTTACGTTACTTTTCATATTTGAATACTAGAATCTTTTCGGTGAGTTTAATAAATATGGAATAATGAAACACCAACGTTCGTTTTAAAACATCCTGTATTTATGTTTGAAAATGATTTAGACAAGCCAAACAATGAATATATGCCGCTAGATGGATAGTTTTTACAGTTTTCTACTGCATACTTACAATGTTTAATGATACTAAATGTATGTTGATATTTCGTAAACAACACGGTTAAAGTAAGGAAGATTATATCAGCTTTATCGTGGAACAGCACTGCATTATGTTTCCACTCCATTCGCTGACAAGCTTTCTATATTAATGAGCTTCAAAAGCAATGCCTTAATATTTCATTTATTCGCAGTGTATTATATAATAGCACCATGCTTATAATGCTTGGCAGAAAAGTACCAGTTACGAAGATTAGTACTGTTTCATCACATTTATGGAGTTGTAATTAATATTCAATACTCTATCCATAGAAACGAAACCTCATAAAAAACTAGAAGTAGATAATAAAGATTTCAAATGAAGAGAAGAAAGAAATTTATGAGTTCCTTATTAAAACAACAACTTCATAAAAACGTTATTGACTAAAATATAGGTAGCTGTTCTAGAATGCGCAAAGAAAGGAATATATTGCTTTGATATCAAAATTGATACAAACAAAAGAATTTACATATAGGTTATAGAGACATTAGGTATTTTTGGAAAGTAGGAGTTATGAAAAATTAGCAATCGCCTTCGCCTGGAATCGAACCACGGACCTCTGGAATACCGGCCCAGCGTGCAGAACCACTACACCACGAAGGCACACCAAGAAGGTGGGAGAAATACCTTATAAGGTTTTCATTGCACGAAATTCGTAAATTCCCTGTAAGTCGTAAATTCCCGTAAAAGTCTGTATGTGTATGTTCCCTGTATGTGTGGGATAGGCTTTTCCTATGAGAATAAATAAAAAAAATTCCTTCTGCATTTCAAAATATTAGAAAGTATTTCAATATGGATAGAAGGCATTTGTAAAAAGAAGTTTAACACAACTGCAAGAAATATGCTTATGATGAACGCGCAGTTTCCTCCTCTCCATCAGTCATGTTGCTCTCCAAAGAACTATAAAAAATATGGCAGTTATTCTGTCAGAATGACTTTTTTCCCTATGTGTGCATTCAATTGAAAAGGGAAAATGTCAGTAAAACGTACTTTTTTCAATAGATTATTCTTAAGACAGGACTTGAAAAGGGGTTCTGGAGCTGATCCGTTAAACCTCTCTGGTATTATGGAAGACAACAATGCATCTATTTTTGATAAAGTCTGATCCGCATAAAAGCAATAAAAATGAAATCGAGGAAGCTTACTGCAATGTATTATTGGACATGTTATTTACGCGAACGTTTCGCACAAAGAACTTTATCCTCGTTTGCGTGATACGTACCTTTATAAAGAGAGAAAATGTAATGACAACTCATACTTAAGCTGTCTGACAAGTTTCTGTCAGGCTATTCTAATGAATTTTATTATATTTTTGCCATGAATTTTCAGAAGTTGTAATGCTTGTGCAAACTGTGTCACTTGGGTGTTAACTTTTCTGTTAAAATGTTATTATGTTAGTTTTCTTAGCAAGCATAAACTAAATACACGATAACATACTTTGTATGAAATTATCCTTAAATCTTAAGTGTGACAAACTCTAGAGAAAGGGTGTAAAGAACCTTTTATTAACTCAATATTGTTCACAGATGGTATCAACTCGTGTTTACAAAAAGCGAACGCTTTTAGTTTAACTCAAAAGTTAACAAGTAACATAAAACAAAAAAGAATTAAATTAGCCTGACTACTTTTCACAGGTTTACTTAACGCACAAGCAGGCTCTGACTCGTAAAAGTCGGCGTAATAGAGTCGATGGCTAGAAGATCTCAACGCCACAGAAATCTAATCGCTAGTAAATCAAAGATAACAACGTAGCCTTCATGCAGTTAGAACAGTCTCTAAAATCACCTTCCAAAACCTTCCCTTAAATTACCAAAAACCCTTCCAAAACCTTCCCTTAAATTACTAAAAACCCTTCCAAAACCTTTCCTTCAACTTCTTCCTACCTCATTTAAACACACGCTCCCTAACTCATTTACATTTTGGGAAGAAAGCGTGGGTTGAGAGCGAGAGTAAAAGCAAAGGTTGCGTCAAAATAAAATTAACTATTAAATAACTTTAACAAATTTTCATTATATGTTCATATAAAGGAAACTTTTACATATTTGAAAGTGTGATTTATCAAGTGACTCTCGGTTCACAGTATATTGCCAAGTACCACTCAATAAAATCTTTACCCAAGCAAACAAACTGACTGTAAAGAGATCGACAAATTCAGGAATCTGTGACATGTTTCTCCAGTAAAATAGAAATATGCTTCATAAACTAACAATCGATATCAGCCTCCTCTGGTATAAGGACAGGCTTGTGCATTAAAATTTTACATTTTCAACAGAGTGATATGAAACGAAAGAAGATAAGAATTTGTAAGAGAGTAACGGCAATTTCGAACATCGAGAATTTTTGGTTGACAGGTTAGGCAGCATTAGTAGCTATTTTCTACATCTCATACATGTAATGTAACAGCAGAAAACTCCAGAGGAATCTGAGGTACAAATTTCGACCTTCCGTATTTGCATATTTAGTAGTATTCTAGAAAGATGTGCTTCCAGTATGTTAATCTTTTACCAAATGTTGCAGTAATTTTGCACGTATGAATCAAATATCTCAACTTTATAGTATTTTACGGTTGTCCCTGGATAAGAAAAAAACTGTTAATTGTTTTTTTCATGGCAAAATGATTATATAAATTTTTGTAAAAATTCTTTGAATTGAAAAGAATTATTTGTGACGAACTCCTGAATCCCAAAAAGACTTCATTAGGGTAGGGTAACTCCCGTAGGATTCCTAAGGACTACTAATTCAGTGATTGATTCATGAAAATAAAAGAATTTAAAAAATATATTTTATCTCAAATTTTGCGTAGTATGTTTTAATCTGAATTATTTTCTCTTTATTCTTTATAATCAATTGCTGATCGCGTTAAGGAACATTCGCTGAATTACGAGCATTAATCTATCGAGTGCGTTTGTAGAGACATTAGGATTTTTTGGCAGCAAGAATGAGTGAAAAATGAGCAACGCCTTCGCCGGGAATCGAACCACGGACCTCTGGAATACGCGCCTAGCATGCAGAACCACTACACCCCGAAGACATGCTAGGAAGGTGGGAGAAATACATTATATACTCCCCCTTTTAAAGGGCGACTGGGTTTTTAGGGGACCCAATTGCCAAATCCTGGGTATGGAAGAATCATCATCCACCACCTTTTTAGTTCGGGCACCTTTGTAGAGATATTAGGTATTTTTTGGAAGCAGGAGCGATGAAAAAATGAGCAACGCCTTCGCCGGGAATCTAGCCACAGACCTCTAGAATACGTGCCTAGCATGCAGACTACTACACCACGAAGGCATGCTAAGAAGGCGGGGGAAAAAAAACCTTATACGTTAGGAGAAGGTACAAATAAAGAAGAATAACAACCTATTAGAGCAAATAATCACATTAATTTCTAATACTTTTTAATGATCTTGAGCATTGCTAAACATATATTTAATTAGGAGAGATCAGAAAAAAAAAACGTGAAAGTCAGTGTGATAAGTGTATAATAAAAGCAGATTTATGAGAGTTGAATATATTAGTGCTGCAGGGCTAGATCCAAGGTTCCACTTAAGGAAAATGTTCCCTTATTTTCCAAATGTATTATTGATGGTATAAAAACTGCTATTAAATGTGTCCTTATATGTACCTCAGCCATAAAGTTCTCTATCGGTTTTTTTCAATTATGAGAAATGAAATAAGTAAATTTATTGCTTTATGTACCCAGCGAATGAAATTAACATAAAACTGATTATTGGTAATTTGAATTTCTTATGCTTAGGATTTTGAGAAAAAGATTATTCTTGTAACATATTCTTACGCTGTTATGGCAGTGTGGCCATAACAGGTTTTCATTTCCTGCATTATTGAAGTTTATTGCTTAAATGTCTGTTTCACAAGAAAAGATATATAAAATCTCTCCTTTTCTCGCATTTTTCTTTTTTAATTTGATTGAATATACAGCATTCTAGTGTTTTCTTTATATGTGCCATGTTTTATAATGATATTTTTCCTTCCTCTGAGTTCTGCGGATGTTCTTTTAGATTCGAGATGAGAAATTTTAATTAATAAAACCAAGAAGTTCTGAGTTCTTAATTTTCTCTTTAAAAAATTAAATTTTTCATAATCGCTATTTTCTATCCATATGAATATTTGTTCCCTCAGAAGCCCATTTTTTTGTTTCGATTTCATATTTTCTGTAAAATATTTTACGAATTTTTCCTTTTAAGATTGAAAACTGCTAAATAAGCATTGCATTGCAATTAAAATTACAGTTACGGTGCCTTTGCTTAGAAACAGGGGAAGACTTCCGATTGCTCAAAGATAGACTCTGACTTTGCCCTGCGTATCACTTCAGTGAATGTATAAGAAAGAAAACCTACAAGTTGCATCCAATCCAGACAGTTCAGTGTATTTGTAATCAAGAAACCCTATACTTTCAATGCTTATTTCTTTTCTTTAGGAAATTGAATTTATTTTAATGGCAAATTAATTGCGGTTCTTAGCACTCTGCATAATTTACAACAAATATGGATTTCGGTATTAATTAAATCATGCAAAACAAAACTTCGGGGGTAGGAATTAAAATTCAGTTTTTAAAAATTAAATACATTTAATAGTTAATAATTCAATAATTTTTAAAATTGAGGTAAATATTTTTGATATTGATAATTCAATCCTTTTTTCTGACACGGAGATAAATAATTTTAAAATTCATTAGTCATCGTGCAAGATCGCATCCCTTTCAGTAAAGCAAAGGAGAAATTGACAAAAGCATACATATAAATACTGAAGTTTATTTTTTTCCCGTAACCTGAGGACACTACATTTTCCCTGTGTTCAGTTTGTAAGGTTCATATACTTTTAATTATCTCTGCAATAATGTATGGTTGTTGAACTTTTTTAATGCAATCAAAACATAAGTATATGCTCCTCAATAATTTCTGCTTCCTTGAAAGTTCACTTCACTGGCTTCCCGGAAATATGGAATTTAAATTCTGTACTCTCTAGTTGACGGGTCCCCAGAGAGCATTATCAGGGATTATTTCAGGCCATGGAAAGGTGCTTGGGAGATTTCAAACTCTCCAGCCCATCAATGTGGAGAAATATCTTTCAAACAAATTATGACGGTATAATGAGTAGGAAATCCATTGAGCTGATACCACAAAGTATCCAAATTGCCCTTTTCCTCCAGTTATGTAACTAATCAATCGATTAACATGCTCAAACACGTGGACAGGATAACATGTTCATTAAAAAAAATGAGGTTTATGGTCTGTATAGTAGAAGTACAGGGATCTTCCCCCCCACCTTCTAATTGCTCTATCATATAATTCATCTTAAATTACATTAAGAAAGATGAAACCTAAATTGAATACATAGCATGAAACGTATATTCAAATTGATTCTATTTCCCAGGAAGTTTAAGATAATAATTTGATACTTAAGGTAAAAAACTTAAAGCATGATATGAGAGAACACAACCAAACTGAAAAATATAAAAACCCATCATTGTTATTCTTTTTGATTTCATAATGCATATTATGGAGTTTCTGTTTGATAGAGAAAGTAGTATATCTTTAACGTTTGACATAAAAAAGCCGTTTTTTTTTTCGAGTTATATCTCTTTAAAGTTTATAAAGTGTGACTCGTTTTGGTAGCATAAACTAGCATATAACTCCTAACAGACATTAAGCGAATTGTAACTATGTCTAGACAGAACTACAGATTCTCAAGAAGGTTTAAACAACATTTTATTAAATCAGAACTGGAACATAAATGCACGTATCGTGCTTAACAAGATCATCCAACCACTTGTGGCGATGTAACTGAACGTAATAGAAAATTCAAATTTCAAACTTAAACTAAGTCTAATAGAAAATTGCTTTAACGCGAAGTTAACTCAAACTTCTAACTGGTGTAACAATTTAACTGTCTGCAACTATCATACAAAGCCGAATAATATAATCTTATTTCAGCTAGCTAACTTAGTAACGTGGCCTTGAGAGGCAGAAGCATGTCCTGTCTTACAATTCGAAAATCTCACGTTATATACTCTCAAGCTAATGTAGACTGCTCAAAAAAAAAAAAAAAAAAAAAAAAAAAAAAAAAAAAAAGTGGGACGGAGGGGCTCCCGTTCTACTGGGCCCATTGACAAAAGTCTCGAAAGCGGGACACAGGATCGCGCTTATACTAGGTTAGTTGGTTATTTGAGCATAGAACATGGGAGCTATTTGGTTAAGATGCTTTCATAGAGGACCTTTGTAAAACCAGCCTACGAAACTACGAAAACCAGCCATGCAGCCTGGGTTAGACTTCGCAACAAACAATTACTATTTAACAATCTTCAAATGCTAAGTAACTGGTAAGGCTCCAATTAAATCTCCAATTTAATATTTTATTTGTAAATATTTAAAATATTGTTGTATTCTGAGACACAAAAAGCAGAATTTAAGTTTTGTTAACTCGTTAGTAAACTACCAAGCCGTAGTGCAAATGAATATTCAATTTCTTTTGCAAGAATTATATTCACTTAATATTCTTGAAATATGAGCTAAAGAAGGAATGTTCTCGGAAGATTAAAGAAGTGTTTAAATCCAGCGATATTAGGTTTGTCTTACAAGCTCATGTATCATACCGATTCTGCAATTGTTCGAGTAGTTGACTTGTAAATGGCTGTGGATTAAGCACATGACTTTTAATCTTACGTTATTCAGTCAGAAAACGTATTCCAAAAGTTTTGTATTGCATGACAATGCACCTTTTTTTATTATTCAATAACCATTCGGAGAACCGCTTGTGTTCCGAAAATAAGTATGTGTACTCAATCGTCTTGCATGTTCTTCAAATTCTTCTTGTGATTTTTTTCTTTCCCAAAAACTAAAGTTGCTTCTCAAAGGAAAGTTTTTGACATTAAAGAGACAAAAGGAGTATGACATCTACTTTTAGAGGCATGTCAAAAACATATCTCTACAAGTCTAACGTTACATCAGGGCGTAACATCTATAATCTATTTTTATTACACTCTGATTACTTTATTAACATACAGTGAATATATTCTAAACCTTTTACTTCAGCTTCAGTAATTCGGAATTTTTGACGGAATTGTTATCGGAACTAGGACTTAGAAGATGAGTCAAATTGAATATTTCGGGGGATAATCCAATAAGTTCGAGGTCGAATTTTCAATATTTTATTTTCGGAGGAAGAGGAAATTTTGTTCAGTTTTGGTCCATTATCCTAAGTATATTTGCTTCGATTCTTTATTTTTCCCATAAAAGCAAAAATCTTACGCATGGTATACGCATAGCTTCAAATTAAAGTTTAATATTTTACAGGGTGGTTACAATTAAAGTTCCACTTTGAAATAGTCATAAAAGGAAAACTACTGGATCAAATGTTATCAAATTTGGTAACCTTGTAAAGGAGATTATGGTAATTTATTTTTCGAGAAAAAAAGAAAGTTTGAAACCTCACCACCAGGGGGTATGCAAAATGGCGCAGTATGCAATATTGTTAAAAGAAATATGGGCCGGAATCTAACTTAACCTTTTGTTACATGGGTTTAATATGTTGTATACCCTTAAGAAACTTTGAAGTAAGCAAATTATCATTCAAAGGCGTTAAATTCAATAAAAGTCGAGTGCGCCATCCGTGTAAGGGAGAAATTCGACCGTGAAAACCACGAATTAGCGATTAGAAAATGTGAGATCGCAAATCACTCGCACATGTGCCTACAATCTGGAAATCGTTTTTTTACAGATCGCTAATATGTAATTTTTGAAGCCTGAATTCGGCCCTAAAACATGAAGATACTGATTCAAAACGCTTTTAATCGATTTTGCCAAAGAAATCCCTCACGTTAACTACCTAGTTCCATTGCATTCTCCTACTGCATTCCATTGCATAGCAGTCATCCCACACCGTTTGGAGTGGAATGACAGCTAGTTCCATAACTGAACCATTTTTCTCTGAAGAGCAGTCGACAGCTGGACCACTGTGATTGAAGCTCGCTTAGAGTCAATGTTAAAGTGTTTCGTGATACATGAACTGCAGTAACTTGACATTTTAAATACTAGAAATTTTATGCAGGGCTGGGGCCCCACCTCACATGTGTCGCACAGTTACTTAGGCAACATTTCACGAATGAACGTCTTATAGGCCGACACTTTCCCACTTCCCACCAGACCTCAACCTCTGTGACTTTTGGCTATGGGGTTATCTCAAAAGCACTGTTTATGGTGATAATCTAAACAATTTGGCAGAAATGAAAAGTGTGATACACCGACATGTCCGTAACATTCCTCCTGATATGCTAAGAGCTGCTGTTGAGAATGCAGTAACAGGATTTAACTTGCTTTCGGAAAATGCTGGACACTGCATTGAACATGCTTTGTAACCCGTTTCGAAAACGATTAAACACATTTTAAACCGATGTTTTCATGTCTTATTTCATTTAACAATATTGCATATAGTGTCATTTTCCCCCTGGTGGTGAGTTTTTGAACTTTTTTTTTATCCCAGCATTCCCAAGTTTGATAACATTTGGTCCGGTAGTTTTCCTTTTATGACTATTTTATAGCGGAACTTTAATTATAACCACCATATAAATTAAACTTTAAAAGTTTGACAGTTTGGTTCAAGTCCCGGCTTTAAAAATATATATATATAAATATAAATTTTTAAATTAATCCTCTTAGAAAGAATGTTTTAAGAAGCTAATTTTTCTCTCGCGTTATAGATTGTATAAAAAACATGATCTTTAATATGATTTAGATTCTTTCAGCCGATATAAGAATCGGGTCACTCGGCGGTACAGAATAAACACTGCTGGACTGTTTTATTTATTTGTCATTTAGCAAAAAATCTTTTAATTAAAATATTTATCCTTTGGACTTTGCTCTATACTTTGTTTATAGTTAAAATGTCTAGAAAATGAAAAGCTGTCTTCAACTGAAACGCAGTTGATGCAATTGGTATTTTAAAAAAATTGACAAGAATGCAAAATTTATGAAAGTCTAGCAATCAAAAAACTTTAATTTTCTTGTGTGAGCACTGAAAATAACTGTAGAAGGAAGGAAGAAAATTAAGAAGAAAAGTAAGAAAAAATTTGAAGGGAAATTTGGCAGTCAGACATGCCAAGATGTTTCAAAAAGTTGGACGCTTTTGAATATATTTTCAGGCTACTTTAAAGAATTTAGGTGTTCAAAGAGAAAACACTTGGACGTGTACACCAGGAAATACCATCAATTCAGCTTGTGTTGACAGAAAAGACAAAAACGATATCATTGCATATTAAAGTGAAGAGCGACTGGTTTTAGACTATATGGTTCGGTTTTAGACGGGTAGTTCGGTCCGAGGTTCGAATCCCGCGAGCGGGCTGGCTGCATGGGCGTTTTGGTGGTTTTTCCCATGAACCAGTTTCGCTCAGAAAGTCCTCTACGAAGGCATCCCTTCCTTTAGGCAGATAGTCCTAGTGTGCTTTGCCATAATTAAATAAACCAAAATCTCTTGATGAAACCAGCCTTTCCTTTCATCTCATACCTTCAAAATGCTAACCTCTAAACATTGATAAAGGCACTGAACTACTGATGAACTGGATTGAATTGGATTATTAAGTTACGGCAAAGCAGGCCTATCTGCCTAAAAGTTTCCCTTCTAAGGGAAACTAGCTGGCATGCACGTTACACATGAGAAGATCCACGAAAACGCCCATGCAACCAGCCTCTTTACCGAGATTCGAACCCCGGAGTGAACTACCAGTGTTCAGCGACTTTACCACTCGGTCGTTTGTGGGCCTTTATGAAATGGAAGGCGATAACTTTATTTAAAGTGATTGTCAGAAATACCAAGATATTTCGAAAATTTGGATGCTTTTTTAATATACTTGCAGAATGCCTGAAGAAAAACTGTTTAAAGCAGTGTATGCAAGTCATCCTAAGTTAAAATGTCGATTATACATCTCTCTTATTTATATATCTTTTCTGAACGGAACATTGAAAGGCGTGTTAAATGTGCTTTACTGTATTTTCTCTTTTAATATATACAGTTTTCAAATGCATCGTAATCTGGGTTACAAGGTATTCTTCCGAAAGAACGCAATTCAAATAAATAAAATCAAATTCTGGAAAATTTATATTAATAAATATATTTAAAATGCTCATTTCGAAAGAATAAATAGAAAATTTTAAAATAATTATCTGAAGAGACAATGCAACGCTAACAATTAAAATAAAAGTCTAAAAATTTAAAAATTACCTAAAATAGTAACTATGACTAAAAATATAGTATATAGAAAACTATTTGAAAAAAAAAAAATAAACGATGCACCTTTGATTTAAACTACGCAGTTCGAATGAGTAAATAAAAATTTTTAAAACAGTTATTCGAAAGAAACTATGCAATGTAAACAATTAAAATGAAATTCGAAAAAGAAAAAAAATGCTTAAAATTAATAACAATTATAATTAAAATATAATATAAAGAACATTGTTTGAAAGAAGGAACGATTGGGGCTTTTTTTCCTCTCACGCACTATGTAAAAATGGAAATGAAAATAGGTTGCCACATATTAAGAAGTTCGCCAAGTGAACTAACTTTGGCGCAAACTGAATAAAAAGGGCCAACATAAATTGTTGAATTTCTCCGTAAATTTCTCACCAAATTTTACAAAATTTAATATTTAGGCATAATTTGAGTCGTAGAATAGAAATGTGTAAAAAATTGGTATGTTATTTCAGGAAAAGTCCGATTTGTTTCAAAATACCTATGTTAGAATAGTGCTATGTACAAATCTAATATATATCCTAAATCGCGCTTTCGAGACATGAAGAACGCGGACGCAATTTGAATTTCGTGAATCGCCCAGTAGAACGAGAGATACCGAACTGTATCTTTCTTTCTTTCTTTCTTTTTTTTTTTTTTTTTTTTTAGCAGTGTACATTGTGGTAGGTCGGAAGACAGAAGGGATAATACATATCTAAATAATAAAATAACTGGTTATTTAAAATAATAAGAACCTTATAAAATATTGTCAGAGAGAAATTGTTAGTGGCTCCCCGTAAATGCTTATTAAACTAAATAAATGATGCCAATAGAGTCAACAAAGACGTGGGGATTTATTTAGTTTGACTAACAGTTAAATTTTAGTTAAAGCAACTTTCTTTTCAGTTTAGTGTTTGTTCACCCACGCTTTCATGCAGAATGCTGATGAGCTATGAGCTAGCGCACTTGTATTCAAACGAGGTAGAAAGAAGTGCTATTTAAGGGAAGGTTTTGGAAGGTGATTTTAGAGTGTGTTATACTTGCTTGAAGGCCACTTTGTAATTTTGAATTATTAGCAATTTGATTCTGTAGCGCTGAGTGCTTCTAGCCATTCAGCTTGTTTTCGCCCACTTCTACGAGCCATCCTGCTCGTAAAATCATTCTGAACTTTAATAAATTTCAAGTTCAACGTTACCTGTTTGAGTTAATCCAGAAGTTTTGGCTTTGTAAGCTCAAGTGGGACCATTTGTGCAATTTTAATTGATTGAATAAAGGGTTCTTTACACCCTTCTTCTGACGTTTCCCGCTGTACTAAAGACTTGGGTATAATTCTTCATACAGTCATTTACGCTTTATGCTACCCGACAGAATGAGACTCTACAAAGAGCTTCATGTGCTTTAGCCTTCTTTACACCCAGTTACATGTAATGCGTTCTAAATCATATTACCTCCGTTCAGATTAATTAAATATGGGTCACTGTCTCATAATAAGTATTTCATTAATGCATTCTTTTCAGATTTCCAACTAATTGTATTCGAAAACAATACAGTTTACAATTTTTTTCTTCTTTAAAAAATATGAATTAATTAAAGTTATTCGTTACCAGAAAGAACAGAAAACTGTATTTCGTCTACAAATAAAAATCCGTAAGCAACTTCTTTAGTCAGAATGTTATTTCAGTTTCGATAAACTATTTTAATTTATATATTAATCAATTAGAAAGGTCTTACAACGCCTGAACCTTTGATAGAGTTATCTAATTCGAAATGCCTAATGTTATATCAATTTCGATAAATCTGTTCTTTTATTCATTCTAATTTTTAGTGAATTTTTTTGTCTTTAATTATGACTATTTCGAAGAATGACAGTTCTAACTACGCTCTAAATTCAAAATACAGAGTAAAGCGTTTTTATTGATTCTTTGGTTGTAATTTATTTTTATAACAGTTAAAAAAATTTCTTAGTGTTATGTTACGTAAAACAATAATACTAATATCAGATTTTTATGCATGTTTCAGTAACACGTAGTTTTACTTCTAGCCTCATTTATGACATCATCACTACATGCCTTCATTAATAGAGCTTTTTATTCTTATTTGACAATTCAAAGCAATTTATCATCTAAATCAGATAATTTATCTTCATTATCCTTTCTTGGTGCTCTTAAACCTTTTTTTCCTTGCTTATTTGTGTTGTTCCATGATTCTATCATTTTTCATTGGAAAGGTGCTTGAAAAGATGACAGGTTTTTTAAAGAGGCAGTATAATTCGTATTTACCAACATAGAATTTTCTTAAAAGTATAAATTTATTCTCATAGAGGTCTCCTAAACTGGTAAATAAACTAATTGTAGGAGGGTATATTACTTTGGGGGGGGGGGCGAGTCGATATAAGACGCGAGTCAAGTCAGGCATTATACTGAGCTATGAGAAGTTAAGGTGGGAAATGGAAAAAAATGGTATTTGATAAAATAAGGTAAACTTTTTTTTGCTTGGTTAGTCAGTTAACTATTATAAAATCAACTAAAGACTACTTGATTGATTATACTAATATCTTTCAGGATGATTTTTTAAGGAAAACTAGTTCATATTTACTTAGCAGTAGGTAAAACCATAAAAACCTATTGAGTCGCCGGGATGAAGAAACTCATTGCCGTAGCTTTAACCGCGCTGCATGTAGCGGCTCAAATTCACTGCCAACGTTACCTTCGTAACTTAAAAACATTAGTCTACCAAAAAATATTCATGATAAGAGGGTCCAACTGAGAAGTATCAAAAAGATTTTCATCTATCTATACATAAAGGCGAAATATTCAGAATTAATCTAAAAAATCTACAATTCAAAAGTTTTAATTTTTGAAGTTTTGGCCTCTGATAAATATTGACAGGTTTAAAATTGCAACATAGTAAGTACAAAGGTTTTAATCGTCGCCCACCGGAACATGGTTCTGTTACTTCTCAATTTCAAAGTGAAATCGGAGTTTCAGTTGGATTGCACTGGAATTCCAAATAAGACATGCTTCGATACTTTGTTGTGAAACTTAATCGCAGTATTAAAAAATTATGTAATTAATGCAAAATTTTATTTAGCAGTTAATAAAATTGATATTTATACTAGATACATGACGCAAGTTTAATTTTGTACAGGCAAAATAAAATGCGCTGCGAAACTTCAACAGATGAAGATGGAAAACCTCATGTCATTTCATGATCCCATTAGAGAGAAGAATTTTTGTAGGCTGTGTAAGTCAAGTAGATATGGGTTCATTCGTCTGGTCAGAAAGGTTTCTAATAGATTAGAAGCCAAAATGAAGACGCAGTTTTATCTGATCGAAAGGAATACTGTTCAAGACGCTTATTTTTATTTTTTCCTCTATCCTTATTATTATTAATTTAATCACCTTTCGTTTGCTCTGCTATTTACTTTCAGTTTTCTAATATTTTAATTTACTGTTTAATTGCCGTGATATTTTAATTTATTATTTATCATTGTTTTAATTTACAAATAGTTTTATCTTTTTTATATTATGTTAAACTATTCATATTATTTTTTTCACTTATTTATTTATACTGCTTCTAATAGGTAGGGTAGGGCTCTGGCAGTTTCAATTTTAGAATTTAAATCCTGTTAAAGGTTTGTAATTCCAAATTTCTGAAAATCCTCTCTGTTTCTTTTCATTAAAGTGTAGAGACATTAGGTGTTTTTTGGAAACAGGCAAGATGAAAAGTGAGCAATCAACCTTCGCCGGGAATCGAACCACGGACCTCTGGAATACCGGCCCAGCGTGCAGAACCACTGCACCACGAAGGACGCTAAGAAGGTGGGAGAAATACCTTATAAAAGAATGTAATAGCGTAAATATAAATTGTAAATGCTCCATTTTTCTTAGAATACAAAGTAATAACTTAGATATAAATTGTAAATGTTCTTTATTTCATAGAATACAAAGTAATAACATAAACATAAATTGTAAATTCTCTGTATTTCTTAGAATACAAAGTAATAACATAAAAATAAATTGTAAATGCTCTCTGTTTCTTTCAAGACGAAGTAATAACATAAATATAAACAGTCGAAGCAATATTATTCCAATGCAAAAATATTCGTGATTGGTCCCTTATTCTGTCGAACGTTTTACTGTTAAAACATTTTACATCTAGAAATTTTGTGACATTAAAGGAGAGTTATTACGATTATATTGTGTATAATGATTTCAACATGCAGCGATCCTAAATTAAAGGAACTATGACCGCTACACTACGTTAACTTTCTATGAGACCATACAAAGCTAACATTTTTGTACTAGATGAGAAAAAGAAAAATATAAGACTTTGGCTAGTTCTCATAACGAAAGTGAATGCATCCAATTAGAAAAATAGACTATACCTTTCAATATTTTTTAAAACATATAATGGAATTATTTCTAGGCAATCAAAAGCGTACAGTATAGGTAAGCAATTTTAGTTGCCGTGAGTAAATCAAAAACCGTTCAGCTCTGCCACGAATAAATAACGAATGGCGGATTCAACAGGAAGTAGTAACTGAATACATCTTTGTCTGATAATATTGATTTTATATGACAAATGATTTTACCATCTTTCCCGAAGAAAATAATTTAATCATCACTAAGGTTACCTAGTCACTATGCAATCAATACTGGATCCCCAATGATTCTTTTTTCGGTTACTTCCCTGTTTGGTTTCTACCAGACTTCCGTGCTAATGAGTAATTTGATCAGCCATTATGCTGCTTTTATACAAAAATTCCCTGTTTCATTACAACAGATGTACTAGAGGTGTTAAGAAAGCGTATGAAAGGGAAAATGAAAGTGGTAAAAAAAGTACTGCCTCCTAAAGAGAGAAGTCTTTTGTGAGCTCTCTTCCTAAATGGATAGGCTAGTAGTATTTTACACCTGTTACATTTTATCATTCCAATCCAAGCTTTTGATAGTAAATCTACTTGAAAAAGTTCCACGGAACATATAATAATAATCCATATAATCGCTTTTTATGTTCGAAGAGAGAACTGTATATCTGTTGTTTAAAGCCATGAATTAGATGTCGCTTGGTTGCTTAATTTATCAGGACTGGTATTCCTCTTTACTTGCTTTGGAAAAATTAACTGTCCTGATTCGGAACAGGGAGCTTACTGAAGCTATGTTTAATAAATTGTGAAGTAGACAATACACACAAGAAGGGTATACGAAACCCTTTATTTTTCTCTCTTTGCAATGATTTCCGGAACTTCGGAATACAGAGACCAACCACTTGTAGTTTGAACGTAAGAATATAAAAATATTAACTAAAACTCTAACTAAACTAACTTTGGATTAATAAACAAGTGCATACTTTAAGATTGGCCGTGAATTAACAAAAAGCCGTATGTAGTACAGAGAGCTGCTAAAACTACGATACGTTTAAAATTATCAAGAGGATTAAACCTCTGGCCTTGAAGGCAACCAGCAACCGAGTAAAACTAATATGGCAAGCGGCCTGCTTCTAATAACTCCTTCCTCTCTCTTCCTTGGCAAAAAACCACAACTTAAGTACTTGGCGTTAGCAAGACAAATTTGCATAAATAAGTTAAAAGCTTTTCATTCTGGCCGGAAGTAGAAAATAAGAAGTGATAGTAAAGATTTAAAATAAAATAAACGTTAGTAAAACTTAGGATCCTTACATACTTCCCGCCAGAGTTAATTAGTTTGAAACTGAGGTCTAAAACGACCTTGTTGAAAACTTTTAGCTCTAGAATCTAACGCGAGGCCAATCTTTTACAAACATTTCTCACTAGAAACTAGAAATGAAGAAAGTCGTTTTTACATTATCAACTCCATGGACAAGATTTTTCATCTGTACTGCATCTAAACAGGAGTTTCCTAGTTGAAATCTGGTTCCTTCCAGAGATCTGGAAGGAAAACGAGTTTAATGAAATGTTACACAATTAAATGGCAAGTAACATGAATACTTATATTTCTCTTTTAACATTCTTATTTCATTCATGACGTTATTTAATTATCTCCCCGTGCTCTCTGACATGTGTTGTAAAGGAAAACACCAAACACGAGCGTGTCTATGTACAAGTGTTCAACACTACCGCCTGCAATCAAAACACTAACGTGTTAAAATTCAACATAACAAGACCTCAGAACACACCTTATATTCATCTCTAAACCCTGAGGTACTATTCTGAAAAGTGGCTAACTCTGAAGTGTAGCGTCAGAGAGCCTAACTACATTCATTCAACCTTTAACACATATTCACAATAATTTGCTCTTTTTACAGTCACACGAATAAGTTAAAATTTTTGGCATTACTTTCACTTTTAACATATCACAGTATTTCTTAACTTTTAAAATAACAGTTCACATTGTATATAAGGACATATTAACATGCCGTTAATTTTACGCATTCTAAAACATACATTAGTAGTACATTGTTAACTTCTATTCTTTTCCAAGCAAGTGCCAATTCTTCTACATTGAAATACTACATTTCAAAAGTCTTTCAGACTAAAACTTCTTTCTTGCCAGAATCTTTTAAATAAAATTTTATACAATAATTTTTTACAATTTTCTTAAGGTACCTTTCTCAAAGATTATCAATGCTTTTACAATATTCAAGTATTTACACATTCCTATTATACATTAATTTTAGTTTTACTCGCGAGTAATTGAAAAACAATATCAAAATAGGTAACAACTCATTTCTCGCCTTTTTGGCGATAAAGGTAGGCCTCACATGAGGTAAAACTTCTGGAATTCTGCCACTTGCAGTAAGAATGAAAAATTAACTTAAGGTTTCAAAGTAACATAAAGTTTTACATATCTTTGTGATATTCAGACATCCTTTTTCTGCCCAGGCTTGGAAAGTGGCGAAGACTACAGTCTGGTTGATCTTCCGTCTAGTACGGGTTCGCCCTTCGGTTCCTTCCTCCATGAACTTTCTTTTCCTTCCAGTTCGGTCACCCTTGAAGACCTTCTTTTTAGCCTCTGCCTGTAGTCTCGGCCGTTTGATGGCAGCTGGTCTTGGCGGATCCGGGACAACTGTCTCTCGTTCTTGCCTGGATCTCGTTGCTGGCTGTTCAAATTTTTCTTGTTTCTTTGCCTCCGCAGCTGGTGTTCCTTCATCAATTCGTCGACATTTGCTGCGTAGACTCCTATCCGATGGGTAGATCTTCCGTTTTGGAGTCGGGTTATAGTTGCCGTCATTTCTCCTGGCTCTCTTTGCATTCGTCGTACTTCTTCCTTCTTCATTCTGGGGGTGGTCGTGCTCTCTCTTTTCTGGTCGGTGGAACGGCTTCTTTTTCTTCTTACCTTCAGTTTTCCAACGGGGAAACTTTCTTTTCAATTGCTCCTGCCTCCTAATGGCTTGCCCTTGTGATTTTCGTTGTTCCACCTCTGGAGCTTGTGCCTGCCGTGCCGAATCCTGCAAAAGATCTCGAAATATTGGCATTTTATTACGATTATAAAATGATTTTATCTGGTCAACGTTTGCGGTGCATGTTTCACCATTCCTGGCTTTTAACAATAGTACAGCCTGAGTTATTTTTTCTATGACATATGGTCCTTCAAATCGTGGACAAAATTTGGCAGTTTTATCTTCTGGTGCTGAAGATGGTGTGTGTGTATTTAATTACGGCAAAGCACACTAGGGCTATCTGCCTAAGGGGGGATGCCTTTGTGGAGGACTTTCTAAGGGAAACTGGCTCGTATACACGTTACACATGGGGAAAACCACGAAAACACCCATGCAGCCAGCCCGTTCGCGGGATTCGAACCTCAGACCGAACTACCAGCGTTCAGCGACTTTACCGCTCGGCCGCTGGTGGGTTCCTGGTGCTGAAGAAAGTGAATGCTTAATTTTTAACACTTCATCTCCTACTTTATAAGTTACTCCCCGTCGTTTCATATCATAATAAAGCTTCTGTTTTCTGTGTGCTACTTCAGTGTTCCTTTTTTTGCTTCTTTAAATAATTTTTCTATATCGCCCATTTTAAATTCTGGGGCTCTTTGTTGAACATAAAATAATTTATCTAACGGCGTTATAATCTTTCTGCCTAAAAAAAACTCAGCAGGAGTTTTGCCCGTCGTATCATGTTTTGCGGCCCTAAGGGCGAAAGCTAATTCATTGACATAGTTATCCCAGCTTTTATGAAAATTTTTAACATAACTACGGATAATTTTCACTATATTTCTATTGACCCGTTCCGCTATATTTGATTGCGGCCGATACGGGACCATTTTTAAATGACGTATGCACAGTTTTTGGCACATGTCTTCAAATATATTACTTACAAATTGAGGACCATTATCCGATATAACTTTTAGGGGCACAAAGTATTTTAAAATATATTTATTTAAAATAGAATCAGTAACTAATTTCGCGGAGGCTCGTTTTAAGGGAACAATTTCGGTCCACTTACTAAAATGATCAACCATAACAAGGAGATACCGACTTTTATTTAACTGACTTTTTGGGAAAGTTCCCAATAAATCGATGCCAATTATTTCATTTGGAAATTCGGATTTAATGCTATTTAGAAACCCGGCCGGGCGGAAATTAATATAATTAACTGCTTGACATGTTGGGCCGGACTGGACATACGCCCTTGTTAACTTTTGCAGCTCAGGAAAATAAACTGCTTCGCGTACGCTTTGGATGGTTTTTCGAATACCAGCATGAGAAGCTAAAGGGCAGTCGTGTAACTCCTGCAGTATATTTAATCTAAGACTAGCTGGGATAACAGGTCGAAATTCGTTGTTGGAATTCGTAGTTTTTGTGTAAAATAATAGACCATCTATTAGTTCGTAATGGGCCGCCCTATTTTTTATCGCCACAATATCTTAGTGGCTAAAATTTTTAGGATCCTTTAAATACTCATAAATGTTTTTAAATTCAGGATCCTTACCCAGTTCGGTTATTACAGTTTCTCGGGAATGTATCGTACATGCTGTGAGCATTGCCACCTTTACAGTATTACCTTCTTCATCTATTTTTATTCTCGATAGGGCATCTTCTACGATATTTTCCTTTCCGGGGGTGTGCTTGTTTACCAGATTATACTCTTGTAACTTGAGTGCCCATCTTATTAACCTTGGGGATAAGTTTTTCCCTGAGTACAATCTACTTACCGCCGCATGGTCAGAATACACTGTTATTGGCGCCCATCCAAAATAGACTCGGAACTTTTGCACTGCTAACAGAACTGCAAGTGCCTCTCTCTCTCTCAGTCGCGGAATAATTTCTTTGTGTTTGATTTAAAGTTCTACTAAAAAATGCCACAGGCTGCTGATTTTGCGAAAGTACCGCTACCACCGCATAATCCGAAGCATCCGCTGAAATTTCTAAATTCTCATCGTTCTCACGAAATTTCAAAACAGGGGCTTGCGTTAATGCTTGCTATAATTTTTCGAAAGCACTATTGGCTTCGGCCGTCCACGAGAATCTTGCCTTTTTCCTTTTAGTTTTAACAATGGTTCAACAATAGCTGCAAAATCTTTTATAAAGGACCTATAATATGAACAAAGTCCTAGAAAAGAAGAGATTTCGTATTTTCTTCTTCGCCGTATTTGGCGGCGGATACTTTTCCACAGCGATTATTTTTGATTCGTCTGTCTCGATTCCTTTCTGAGATATTTTGTAACCTAAGTATTTTAATTCAGGGGCTGCAAATTTGCACTTTTCGACATTAACTTTTAGACCGGCCTCATTTCATAATGAAAACACCTGTCTTAAATCCTGTACATGTTGGTCCAGATTATCACTAGTAATAATGATATCGTCTAAATAGATAAATGTGGTCTTTCCAAGAACAGGCCTTAGCACAATGTCCATACATCGCTGAAATGTTGCCGGTGCCCCTGAAAGGCCAACGGCATACGCAACAATGCATAAGTGCCAGACTTGGTTATAAAAGCAGTCTTAGGCACATCTTCCGGTTTAACCCCTATTTGAAAATAACCAGTCGTTAAGTCTAACGTAGTCATATATTTGGTAGAAGTTATGGTCCTCAGAATTTCTTCAATAATAGGTAACGGATATACCAGATATTTAGTCATGGAGTTTAATTTACGATAGTCAATTGCAAAACACCACCTTTTCGGATGTGTTACCGGATAGTCATTATTTTTCTTACATAACACAACCGGGCTAGCATAACTACTTGAGATGGGCGTTATGACCTTTTTACGTAACATATCTCGAATGTGCCACTGTATAATTTTTTCTTTATTCTTATCATATCGATATGGTTTGTGGCGAACTCGCAGTGAATCTCCGGTATCGATACTATGGTTAGTAACTTGAGTAAATCCGGGAATACCACTAAATAACGAAGCAAATTCACTTACCACTTGTCGAATTTTTTGTTGCTCTTCCTTAGGCAGGTGGTCGAGGTTTAATGTCGGTGGTTCTGTTTTTTCTTCTTGAACTGGTTTCATCGTCAGCTTAAGGGACGCTTCCTCTGAAAGAAAATCTATCCCTAAAATGACATGTGGTTGTAAATTTTTTACGATAAAAAACATAATCTTTACTTGCTCGTCCTTGATACGAATGTATAATGATAATTTACCTATGCACTTGCATCTTTCTCCCTGCGCAGCTAACACTGTCGTATTATCCGAATTATACGTATTATCCGAATTATATTTTATTATTTTATAAATTCTTGTTACTACGGGATCGCGAATTCGTTAGTCATATTGCACAATTGGGCAGAGAGTCTGCTTATACTACTAGCTTCAAGTATGCAGACATGAGCAATTTATTTCGTTTTGTTAATCGCATATTTTTAAAACGAAAACTGAAAATTATTATCTTAGGTTCATTTGCAAAGGATAATAAGTAGTGCTATGGATTCTAAAATTTCACACAAGATTTTTTATGAATAAAGTAAATTAATGTAGCTAGAAATTTGTACATTATAATCATATATAAATTGCTAATCATTGTTATTATATGAAAAAATCTAGATATGCTGTTTTTCGTATTCTATAGAATTTTTACAATGTTGCAGCATTTTATGAACAGTAGAATTTTATGGTATCAAAAATTGATTTTCATAATTATGTTTAATAACGAATTTAAAAGATTAGTAAAGATTTTATTTATGAAAGGCTATTAACACGATTAATGTATTTTTGCATTATTGTTTAAATACTTTTGAAATAATATTCTGATTTTTTTAATTATTTTAATAAAGAAATTTTTGTTTAAAAATTTGAATTCTAAAAAAGAATTTTCTGATCATTTTAAGAATGAAGTGAACATTAAGAGTGAACTTTGAAGGCTCCCACTTTTTTTTCGTATATAATAAGAATTATTTTTTAATATAATGGATCATTATATTAAAAAATAATTTCATTATATTAAAAAATAATTAAATTAATACATTATATTATTAATACATTATATTAAAAAATAATTAAAAATAATAATTTTTTTAAATAATTCCATTAATATGATTTAATAAATCATATTAATGGAATGATAGAATAGTTCACAAAGGCCAGTTACCTCTATCCAAGGAACGGGGGGGGGCCTTTTCTATAGTAACTGCCAATATGGCATTCTTTTGACGACTGGTGCAGAATAAATACACCAGTTCGCTCAGTTGGATATGACAGTATGATGGATATGTTAGTATTTAGAGAAAGCTTTGGGGTTTCCACGTTTCGTAAAGAATAAGTGAGCTATAAATGTCTAATAGTAAAAAGCATAATTTCAATAAAATATTTCAAATGATGTTTCGAATGATAAATTAATTACATTGTAGTAGTTTGAAATTTCTTGTAATACCAAGTTATGACATATTCATATCATCTCAGAATTTGGGATGGTGTTATATTCATACGTACAATATTGTGAGGTAATAATACTTTACAGTAAGTTTAAGAATAATGCCAGAGATGATTCTAGATGGCGTGCTAAATGTTTTTCATCAGACCCATATATAAATGATAAAATCATTTCCAACACAGCTCCCCGTTTCAAATACATACGTAGCCTTCACCTTGGTCTTCATCTGGAAGGCCTAAGCGTTAGGACACTAGATTTTAGTCTGAAGGTTCTATCTTGAGATGCGGCTTTGCCATTCCAAGTCTGAGCACTAAGGCTATAAGCGAGGAGCTCTGAGTAAAATTTTCACACACGCAGCAAGTTTTAAACAAACGCGATATTAATTAAAAATATACACTGCTGGCTTTACAAATTGCAACACCATGAAGGAAAGCAAATACAAAAAAAGATGTTTATTGCACGTAAACTGTATAGCAGGAAGACAAAATGATTAAATTTGTAAGCATTTTAGAGGCTTACAGGGGTGCGAAATTAATAGAAACAGCTGCCACTCTCTGTATCTAAAATGGCCCTTACCTGGTCAGGCATGGAGTCACACTGGGCTTCAGTGACAGAAATGGGCAACACATTCCATGCTGCTTCAAGTCTATGCCACACTTCATCAACCGTATTTGCTGAAAAGGGGTGGCGGACCAGTCTCTCAGCAACCCATGACTAGATGTTTTCAGTGGGTGACAAATCTCGGAACCGTGCAGGTCAGGGCAACAATCGAATACCCTGTGTATCGAGGAAGGTCAGACCATGATGTGCAACATATGGCCTTCCATTATCTTGTTGGAAGAGGGCGTTTGACAGGCCGGAAAGATAGATCACAGCCACTTTGCGTAAGATGTGAGAAATGTGCCGATCAGCGTTCAAATTACCGTCGATCCGAACTAGCGATGTGCGTGTCGTGCATTCAATGGCTGCCCAAACCATCACAACAGATGCAGGGCCCCTATGTCGATATTGAATGCGGTCTCCTCGGGCACTCCAGACACGTATACGGCCATCAGAATACTACTCGTAGAACCGGGACTCGTCTGAAAAGGCGACATTGTGCCACTCCTGTATCCAGCTTTGTCGTTTGTCGCACCGCACTCGCCGTCTCTCTCTATGCTGCATTGTCAAGGGAAGCTGAAGTAATGGTCATCGTGCTGATAATCCACGCTTCTGTAAATGTCAACGCACCTTACCGGCTGATACTGGGCGTTCTCCAAACATGCCCATTTCTTGACTAATGGTCTACGATGTGCTCGTACGGTTTTACAAGGCTGACCTCAATAATGTTTCTCCTCTCGGGCGTTAGCCATGGGAGGGAGTTGAGATCCTACATGCCATTCAGTATGGCACTCAGCAATCCATTGATTCCATATTCGCATGATAATGGTTGTATGTAGATAAATGCGACAGGCGAAATTACGGAACGAAATGCTCTATCTGCTCTATCTAACGAAATGCTGCCTCTATCGAATTTCGAAACTTGCTGGTAAGCATTTCTTATTATTAGAGGCATAACATGATATTCTGAGCAAACTCCAACCTTAGAAAGCCGTTTCCGAATGATAAATCGACTACACAACTTTTCATTTATGCAGTGCTAACCGCGTTTGCATCAAAACGTGCTAAATTTCTGTAGTCGGTTCATACCGATAATGTATAACTGGTTATTACTACGAGTTAGTAAATTCCTATATTACGTTTCAAAGTAGGTAGATGAAGCTGTACAACTTTGCAATTGACCACCTTGTTATTTGCTTTGTTGTTGATTTTAGTTTGATATTTTAACTAAATTTCCATTAAGAGATGTTGCTTTTACATACTATCGCATGTTCACTTCACTAAGCGTAGAACTAAGTGCGCAATCTGAGTACGAACCGTGCCGAAATGATAGGTTCGCTTACAGACTTCCTTGAGGGTTTTGTACAATAAGCGAAACTGTCCATCCGAATATCAAAACGGGACAACTCCATGGATGATCCAAATTTCAAGTTTAAAATATTAGGTCTAGCATTATAAACGGGACAAAACAGAAGTGTCAGTCTGAATTAAAAGTAGATTCTGTCTCGTCGACATCTAGATATCTCATCTATGGATTATTTTGCGCATAATTGTTTACACAAACAAGTTGCATGATTTTCAAACATGGCGATATCATTCATAGAACAGCAGTCAAGCGAGATAGGCTGAGGTGCAGGGAAAAGGGTTTATGATTGCTTAGATATGTTGATAACTACAATGAGGCTGGTAATTTTACCGTCTTTTATAATTCAATATTTTTTTTGCTTTCTGGTTCGTGAAAACTTCACTAAACTTACATTCAGATCAAAAACGAAAGGAACATAAATTTAGAATTCAAGAACTTTACGATAACTCTGTATCCATACAGACATACAATATATATATATATTTCTTATGGACATATACATATATACAGATGAAGGACAAAATAATACGAACACCTGTGAAATAACGGAAAATCTTTATTAATAGGGGTTGGAACACCCCCCCCTTTAACTGAAGTACAGATTGAATGCAACGTGGGATAGATGCATAAAGGTCATGGACAACATTTAAAGGAATATTAAGCCATTCCTCCTGCAGAGCGGTCTCTAATTTCGAAAGTCCGGATGGAGGTGGAAATCGGGAACGAAGTTTGGACTCCAAATATGGCCCATAAATGTTTAACAATATTCAAGTCCGGAGGCTGAGGAGACCAAGCGAGATGTTCAATTGCATCGTCATGCTCTTCGAACCATTCTTGAATACACCTAGCAGTGTGAATAGAAGCGTTGTTGTCTTGAAAAAGCGGTCGCTCACAGGGAATACAGTCTGGACAAAAGGATGGACATGATCCCCTAGAATGCTTAGATAGTGATTGGATGTGATCCTCCCATGCAGAATAACAAGTAGCCCAATACCGCACCAAAATATCGCATCCCATACCATAATGGAGCCATCCTCATGCTTCATAGTCGGCAAGAGGCAGTCAGGATGAAACTCTTCTTTGGGCGTTTTCCAGACATAAACGCGTCCGGTCGTCTGAAATAGAGTGAATGACGATTCATCTGACCATATTACCTGTTGCCACTGCTGTGGGGACCAGCGTTTGCGATCTCTGCACCATTGGCGTCACTTGAAAGCATTAGTTGCTGTCACCAAGGGTTTACGAATTGCCATAAATTTTCGTAGCATGAAGTTCCCTTTTGACAGTTTTTGTTGAAATGGGGTCCTGGAGATGACTATTCATTTCGGATTGTTATTTCGGATAACGATTGCTTGGGCTTTCGTGCTACTATGCGCTTCAAGACCCGTCTAACTCTATCAGCCAGCTTTGACTTTCGGCCAGTGTTGTGCTTTGAAGACGTCGTCTTACCATCTTTCATGTACGCTGTCATAACGGCTGATACCGTATTCCTTGCACACCCCACAAGGTTTGCTGTATCCGTAACCGATGCTCCACTTAAACGCGCTCCAACTATCATTCCACTTTGGAGCTCTGACAGGTCTGACATTTCATCTTCTCACAGATCGAAGCATGCAACACAGGTGACTGCTGTTGAGAGACTGATACCTTCCTCTTCACGCTGAACTAGGTGGCAGACTTCTGTTTCAGGTGGCGCGGCTGTACTACAGGTGTGAAATACATCATACTTTTTCACGGGTGTTCGCATTATTTTATCCTCCATCTATAAGAAAGTAAGAAAGTAAGAAAGTCCATAAGAAAGTAAGAAAGATAGATACACATAAGGAAGTAAGATAATTAATTTTACATGTCTAAATTCATGTAAACAATAATTCGCATTAGCAGCAAAATTTATCAAACTTAAATGAGAATTTTTTAAAATTTTAAACCTCCGCAAAAAACAAAATATATCAATAAAACTTTAATGAAAATAAGTAAACGACAAGTCCTCCAATTTTGAAAAACATGAAACCTTGTACAAATAATAAATATAAATAAATAAAAAATAAAAATTTTTAAATGAGGAAAAGTCAGAATGGTAGAATAATAAAGATTGTTTTAAGTATACTCTCAGTTGGGGGGAAGATGTGTTTAAATTTATCTTAATCTAATAAAATCAGAAGCTCTATATCTGAAATTACACATGACAAGGTAAAAATTTTGAAAAGCAAGAACTAATAAAATAGTAGCAAAATTAACTGTGAACTTGTCCTGAGTAATTCTAACCTCTAACTATGTATATAACCTTTCTTGTCATTTTCTATGGTTATTCCTTTTCATTAAAAGGAAAGGTTATTCCTTTTCGTCCCTCTGCCAATTATTTTACACATTAAATGAGTGCACATAGCGTTTCTGTTTTCAAAGAATGTAAAGTAATTTTCTCAGGGTACCTCATGCCGTCTTGGTGAAAGTAGAAACACTCCCCGTTACCAGTCGGGAAGTCCGAAGTTCAAATACAGCCGAATGCACATTTTTCACGTCTTCTGCTTCAAAAATAACCTAATGCCTCTTCAAGTGTATATATATATATGTGTTTAACCAGAAATTTAAAATTCCAAAGTTAAGATTATTAATTATTAAAGTCGCGCAGTATGCTGTGATATTGATTAAATAATCAAGAGCTAACAATAGTGAAAAGCATATAAATTAAATTTCAAAAACAAAACAATAAAATAAAATTTTAACTATAATAAATATAAAATAATAAACATAATATAATAAATATAAATAAAATAACAAACAGTAGGAAATATTTTGTCGTTTTCAAAAAGCAGCCGAAAGGTTTTTCAACTGAGCCACGTTTCTTAAATTATATCTGGATGATTATCAAAATTAATTTATAAAAAAATGTATGCTTATTATTTTTTATTCCATTTTAGTTTATATTCTTCCTATTAGTTAATTAGCCATAAGTATTAATTTAACTATTATCTTTTGATAATAAATATGTATAAGTAACTGAATGTGCACCACATTAAAGAATTGGTTAACGTGATGCTCAGGAAGTTACTTATAAAGGAATCGGAAGGTTGGTTTTCTTATGTTCGGAAACTGCAGTGGAAAAATCACGTCAGCTCTTCTAACCCTCAAGTTATTTAGACCGCTGTGTTATTCTATGTACGAATCGTTCTAAAGTGTGTTACAAATTTTGTTTTCAGCTTCATGGCAGTGTCTGCAGTCTGCATTATTAATCAACCGTCTCTACAAATTATGTAACGGAATTCAACATCAAAAAAAAAAAAAAAAAAAAAAAAAGCCACCTTATACCAGTTGTTCACAAATAATTACAGTATCTGTTTATAATCAAATGATTTAAGAGTGTTTTCAAGTGTGCCAAAGTTCCAAATTATTCCAATGCTTTGAAGCTCTTTGCTGCGCAATCTCGCTGTCTTTTGCTTCCACTCTTCTTTCTAGCCGCTGTTTGGTTCGCCGCTCTCTTTGCTTTGTCTTGCCGTTATCTAAAATGCAATAAGCTTTATAAAATTGGGGAATGCATATTACGCCCATGCTGATGTGTGAAGAAGGATATGTTTCGATAATTAGTTCGATGTCCAGCAATAAAAACTATGTTCAGTTCCGCCATGTCTGTCTACAAGTCTCTCCTTCGTTATGCGTCATTCAAACTACGCAGCGAAACAATTGCCCAAATCTGTTACAGCTATCGCCAAATCATTAAGATAATTATTATTATTATATATGTGCCAAATCATTAAGATAATTATTATATTATATATATATATTATTATATTATTATTATTATTATATATATGTGTGTGTGTAATATACTAAGTACGCAGTCACAAATCCGGTACTTTTAACTTCTGGCTGTAGACATGGCTGAGTGGATAAGGCAGGAATAAAACTCTGACAACACTAATTTCGGAGAATCACCATCTTTATTTTTAGGCACATTAAAATTCATTTCTTTGGCAGAAAAATTACTTTTCGATTATAGTTAAATACAAATAATTTTAATACATACAAATAAAAAGCTACGACGTCATTTCAGGCAGGGAAGCATAAGCGGCGCGGAGTTGTTTGCATGGCAGAAGTCGGGAAAACAGGAAGCGTAGTTCTAAGTTCCTCTTTTGCCGTGATTATCAAGCAAAATGCATGATTTGTTACACCTGTCATCAAGTGATTGCACAAAGGGCGCACTAGGTAGACTGAGTTTGAACCGTAGGACCAAGAGGGCGGGAGCTGTTGGTGAAAGAGGCGTGACAGCTTGTCACATGAGCTGTAAGCAGGCATGGCATTGGTTGCGGGATTCCCAGGGAAATTTTGCTAAAATAAAGTATTTACAAAATTCAAAGCAAGTAACAAACAAATAATAATTCAGATAGGTGCAATTGGCAATCTTATGTGCTATTTACAACTATACAAATACCAAAGTTAAACAGGAAAGTTAGCAAGATATAATGATAGAGAGTCCGTAGGTCTCGTGGGTGATCACCCACCCAAGTGAAGGCTCAGATGTATGCTGCTTGAGTTTTGTAACTTCGCAAGAAAGTTACAGCAGTAAAATAATCTAAGTCGGAAAGTCATGATTTTTCTTTAATAAATATGCAGCGTAGGAACGTAGAAATCTGACCTCATTTAAAAAGGAAGCGTAGCGCTCGTGACTCAGTATTTACACTTCGTAAGTGCAGAGAGTATTCTAAGCTATGATTGGTCAATATTAGTTTTAGTTACCTTTCTCAAGCATTGTTATATAATTTGGAATGTTCTCGAATTTTGGAGAACAGATGAATTTAGGGAGTAGAGCACGAAATTTAGAATGTTAATTTTGAGGTCGCCAATTATTTTTTAAAGCAGCTATCGTATTTTCTTATATTTTACACACACACACACACACACATATATATATATATATATCATAATTTAATGTGCAGAAGAAAACACTGGAACTTTTAACAGCTTTCGATATCCGTCATGGCTGAGGGTTGAATGCGTGCTGATGAAGATAACAAAACTAGATTTCGACTAATCACCAATTTTTATTTTCGCACATATCAAAAACCCTCTTTTTGCAGACAAGCTCTTTTTTACTCACAGTCACAGTGAGAACACAATAATTCCATGTTCATAGCATGAATAAAATTTCTATGTATATACATGGTTTTAAAAGTACGATGTAAACATTTTGGACAGGACATCGCAAGAGGCGCAGAGTTCGTTGTAGGGTGGAGCCAGGGAAAGGAAAGACATAGTTGTTGTGTCAGGGGTATTTACACTAAGTATGATGCAGAATGACAGAACATCACAAGAGGCGCGGAGTTCTTTGTAGGGTGGAGGCCAGGGAAAGGAAAGACATAGTTTGTTGTGTCAAGAGTATTTGCACTAAGTATGATGCAGAATCTAAAAATGATTGGCTCATTTTAGGTTGTTATGCAACATGAGAAGACCTCGAATGGGGGACAACAGATGAATGTATAGGGAAGAGCATAAAATCTAGAATAGCTAATTTTTAGGTCACCAATTATTCTTAAAGCAGCCATCGTATTTTGTTATATCTTACACACACACACACATATATATATATCTGTGTATGTGTGTGTAAGTTATAACAAATCTACACTGCTGGCCATTAAAATTGCAACACCAGGAAGAAATGATCTGACAAATGTCAAAATCACAAGAAATGAAGAAAAGGATGGGATATACAAATGAGGTGGGAGAAACGACATCTGAAGACCTGCACAAAAGAAACGTTATGTAGTCGATTTCTTATTCGGAAAGCGCATCGTATGATCAGCGTTTGCTCAGAATATCGTGTTATGTCGCAAATAACAAGACGAAATGCTTACCAACAACTGTCGGAATGCGATAGAGGCAAGATCGTTGCCTGCCGAGACTGTGAATTACCGTTCCGTGATATCGCTCGTCGCACTGGTCAACATCCAGCCACTGCCATGAGAATATAGAATCAATGGGTTGCTGAGGGTCATATTGAATGGCATGCAGGATCTCAACGTCCTCTCATGAGTAACACCCGAGAGGACAGACTTATTCTGAGATCAGCTTTGTAAAAACGTACAACCACATCACGGACCATCAGTTAGGAAATGGGCATGTTTGCAACACGCCCAGTATACGCTCGTACGGTGCATCGACGTTTGCAGCCGCGTAGACTATCAACACGATGACCATTAATTCGGCTTCCCTTCATAACGCAGCATAGAGAGAGAGAGCGCGCGACTCTGGTGCGTCGAACGGCAAAGCTGGATACAGGAGAGGCACAATGTCATCTTTTCAGACGAGTCCCGATTCTCCGCGAAGTACTCTGATGAATGTATATCTGAGTAGTATAAAAATACGGGTTCTGCGACACGGGGTGTGGGGTGTGGGCGTGGTCAATGACGTCACACAGAAGGCGGGGCCAAAGGCAACGTAATCACACTAGGAGGCGTGGTCACGAGTGGAGTTGAGGTGTTCGTAGACTGCTGGTTGAGTTGTAGACCTCCTGCTTTTCATTTAAAGTTAGTTTTTTTAAAAATTGGCAACAGGAAATATTTTCTGCATCTTAATTTTGATGAAATGGCGATGCTGCCCTCTCTTGACGAAAAAGTGAATTATATGTTTTAGAAATATATTTTTAAGTCTGGTGTTAAATTATTCAATGCGCGACTCTGAAAACAATGTAAAAGAAACAAATATAAAAAAGACTTTCCTTTAATGATAGTTTACCATGTTATGAAAATGTAACTACAAGATAATTTTTTTTTATTACTCAATTTTATTCTGATACTTTTATCCTTTCTAGTTTTTCATGAAACTTTAACTTATTTCTCAGGTTTTCTGTTTCATAATAACATATTCATTTACTGTCGTATTTTTTTAATACTTAACGTTTCTAATTTGTAATATTTTATTTAATTTCCACGTACTATTTTTTTTTCATACCTTTCATAAATTTCAGCATACCCTGATTTTTAACATATATGTTATATTTCACAAACGTTCCCGCACATACTGTTTATTTGTTACATTACTTAATTTTAGATGCAATTTAACACTTTTTTTAACGATATAATGTTCAATATATTCTGAATTTTAACTTCATTTACTTTTTTTAAACCACTCTAGTATTCTATACACACTTTAACTTAGTGGTATGAAATTGTATTTAAAAAGAAAAGTTTATTTTTCGTGATCTTAGTTCTTTTACTAAATTTTCTACAGAATTTCTAATTTCTTTCACGTGTTTAACAATATCTTCCTTACATCACCGAATATTTTTTAAAAAAAATTAAGTCTATAACTGTTAATTGCTTTTCTTACGTTCATGATTTCTCTTCTGTGTTTATATTTCTTAATTCTAGCTTAACTTATTTATTATAATGTTTTTATTTCTGTCTCATCACTCGTAATTCCAACATTTTATCCCTTTTTATTCATTTTAACGATATGGATTGTTTTCATTTACTCCATATTCAAATATTTCTTTACAATTTTTATAATACTTGTTTTATTCCTCGATCATAATAGATCATCTACAGGTTTTACTCAGAAATTTCCATTCACAACTTTACAATTTAATACCATTTATATCTAAATGTATTTCTTTCTCATATAGTTTTATGGTCTTCAAAGTTTCTAACATCATGTTTAATTTTAAATCCCGATTACCTTTAAGTGTGTTGATAATTTTCATTTCTAATTTTACAACCATGTTCAGTGTTTCATCCACACATACCAAAATATTTCTTACATTTTCTGATATTTAGCCTATGTCATATTTCAGTACTTCAAATGAATTTACACTGCTCACACTATTATTTTTTCATGTTTTAGAGACACTAATTATACTAATTTTACTATTTTTCCTGCACTAATTGCATCTATGTCAGCACTCATGCTAAACTAGCAATTGTTTTGCATCACATGCATAAAGAAATTCTTAAAACCAACTTTTTCAATATCGTACTCAAATTACTGTTTTCCAGATGGGAATTACCAGTATTCTTTGGTTTTACTCTGTTACATCTTTTTAAATTTTAACATCTTACTTTTAATTCCAACATACATCTTTTAAACAGTTTTTTCTTTTAATGATAGCCTTACCTTATTTGTTCAAATTAATTCTTTCATTCACCTTCTTTACTACCTTTCAATACCTTCATAATTCACTATGCAAACGCAATGTCTTTCACTGACATTCTGTTTAATAATACCACAAGTTTCCTTAATTGACAAAAAGCGAATTATTTCTCATTTCAAAATAGAACTACTATATTTTTGCACAAACATTACCTTTATCCATTCAAGCCACCCCTTAACCTGTAACTGACGTAGCGATAGGAAAGGAGATTCTTATCATATGCTCTTTCGACATTTGAGGTTTCTAGAACTTCTTTGACAAGTATATCAATACCATCAGAAAATATACTTAACACTTTTACCCAGTTTAAAGGCAACATACTGTTATAAGAATGGTTTTAGTTAAATTTATAACACAAATAAACGCATTTTGTGCTAAATAGGCATAAACATTTAGATTCAGAATATTTCTTTTTAATCCGATGTAAGACTTGAATTTCATTCATAATACGGATTGTCTCTTGATTTTCCTTTTTTTTACCTTACACTAATAGAAAATTTTTATTTTACAAGTTCAGCTTTTAATGAAATAGAAATAAAAACTACGATACACCTGCTGTTTTTAAGAAAAGGAACTTTGATATATTTCTGGAAATGTAAATGCTCTTAGAGGTTTCTTTCAATAACGTTGATTTTCATTACTTTACTAACTTCAATAATTCTCTTATTAGCTAATATGAATGAAAGAAGATTGTCAAAAATGTGACACAGTATAATTCTTACGAACATACGTACCTTTACCAGCATACAGATATTACCGATTGAAATGAAGAAAGATACAGATATTTTACTCCAATCTACATTAAATTAAAAAAAAAATATTTAAACTTTCATACATTCCAAAGAATAAACGAAACCTCAATAGATATTGTCATGTTTGTATATATGAGATAAAAGTTTTATGAATGGTATTTAAAGTAATGCTTAGAACTTCATAAAAGCGAACATTCACTATGTTAATACACATATCATCAGTTATTTACATTAATCAATGTAATATTAATCATTACATGTACTATATGCATATATATTTAAAGTTTAATTGTCTTACAATTGAATAATTAACTATTTAGAGAAAGAGGTTCATATCTTACACTATTTAATTAACATGGAACAAATTTTTCCATCAACCACATTGAACCAAGTTTATTAAATTCGCCAAAGCTCTTTTATTTCTGCATTTTCACACTCACGACACATTTTAATTGTAACTATTGATTACCATTTCAAACACCGATATCATAACTCAATGTAAAACTACATCATAACTCATTTTTTCCCTACTAACTACAATTTTATATATTCAAGAAGTACATCTAAGACATGATCATTTTCTATGTTCTAGCAAATCGATTCAATTGCGAACATACTATTAAGACTTGCGATTTTAGAAGACTTGCATGTATTAACGATGTCAACGTTTCTTCGTTTTTATAAGATTCACATCAAATCATGTCGCATTCGAATGTGGTGTAAGAGATCACTTTATCTTTTAAACACTTGTAAACAATGGATGGAATTTATAAGAAGAGAAGTATCATGCTGTTTCAAAACATCATCATCAGCATATTTCAGTTTCTTTTGACACCGGCAACATTTTAAAAAAAAGGTTCGTGAGATTTTCTTCAAATTCTGTTTTACTTGAAAAAATGTCCGAACATTCAATACGATGTAAAGATTCATATTGTTTTAAATTCTTATGCTCACTAAATATTTTTTATCACGATTTACTCTTAAAAGTAACTTTATAAGTTTTCATATCCTTTTTACATGAAAAGAACTTGTGATTATTCACTACAAAATTCTAACACGAGAAGCTTCGCGACTTTTCAAACTACAAACTTAAATTTCTTAGGACATACACTACATCTGATGTTTCTTTCATGAGATTTCAAATATCTCTTCAGATTTCTCGTATTCAAGAAACCTTACAAATATATCACATAAGTTCAGCGAATAATCGCTTCATAAACTCTTAAATTTTCAACACGAGTGAATCACTTGAAGCATATACTGCACTGTAAACATACAATACTTAAAAAAATTGTTATAAAAAATAAAAATACATTCATTTCACCAAGAAGCTTTTCTATTTAAATACATTTATTTATTTCCAAAGAACAAGTTTCTGTATTATACATAAAATATACTTAGAATTTTCTTTCATTAGTTAATATCAAATTAACAACAATATCCATTTACTGATATTTGATATACATGTTTGCTTTAAAATTAAAACTAAAATTTCAATATATTTCTATTAAAAAAAACATAAGGAAAAAAAAATACTCATAACATCAACCAAAGACAGAAATTTAAATAGAATAGCTGTACTTATATTAGTGCATTTTTATAATCTTCATAACATTTCGATTCAAAAAACCTATTACAAAATAAATGAAACATTTTTTTCTGCCTTAAAGAATCTCTTATATTTTTAAAATTAATACATAAAAATATATCTTCCCCAATATATTTAATTATATCCTCAACACTTATTATAATGCAATCATGTCTTGTTTGTGAAGGATGATTTACAATACAACCTTCGCATTTAAATAGTTTTTTAATCACTGAATTTAATTCAGTTTTGATAGAGTTTATGAGTTCTTTAAAAAGTTCATCATCATCACTTACCATATCCGAACAATTGTTTTTACATTTGATTTGCAACGGTAAAATAATTTCAAAAATACTTTTATATAAAGTATTAGATACATCAGGAATAATTTCTTTCAATTTTTTTAAAATATCACAGTTTACTTTTAGGTATGTAGGTTTTAGTTTAAAAGAATTTTCATCTTGTTTAAAAACTTGTTGAAAAATACACTCACCTTCTT
Source organism: Stegodyphus dumicola (assembly GCF_044657685.1). NCBI lineage: Eukaryota > Metazoa > Arthropoda > Arachnida > Araneae > Eresidae > Stegodyphus > Stegodyphus dumicola. The sequence goes on from NC_140780.1 coordinate 102,904,534, forward strand.
TGTTGAAAACTACCAACTCATTATTGTAAATGATGCTGGCAGTCGTATAGACAAGATTAAATTCATATATTTTTGAGGAAAATTCTTGCCATGTTGCAGGAGTTATAACAACACCGCGTGTAGTAGGGTATAATATTTTATTTTGTTCCGCACATTCACGTACATGAATGTTCATTCTGTTTTCAAACTGATTTATGGACACAAAATATCCCCAACCAAGAGTTCACTGTGCAATCAACTTCGAACTTTCTTTTTTCTGTTCTCTATTATTCGGCATGAAGATATTTTCAGGAACAGACTTCATATAGTGGGCAAACCAGTCATCCTCTGGAAGTTCATCCTCATTATCTTCCAAGCGTCGTTTTTTAATTTTCGAAATTTTTATGTTTCGGAATGTGATACTAATTCTAGGATATTTAACGTCAGGTTGAGAGGGTATTCCGTGCATCCAAAGTTGATTCGTTGGGGATTTCATTACAAGAAGAGTTCCATGAGTTAAGTCCACGCTTCGAGATGTGAAATTTCGCCTGGTAAATACCATTTGACGTTTTGCACCTAAACTGATGATAGGTATATCACTTTCAGGTTCGAGACAAGTTTCATTGTCTTTATGCGTTGAAATTTTCGCAACTCTGTCAGGATAATAGTTCAATAAAGCAAAATTACATTTTTTGCCAGTTATCCTTTCAACATAATCTTTTACATTTAGAAGAGTTTGAGTCCATGGTTCTGCACAAATGCTCGTTCCAGAGAATTCGTAACTAAGTCCTTCATCACCAAAACCGAGTACTTTTCTTCGTGGAACATACTGAGTCCCATTAATTTCAAAACTAATATTTTTAAAATCATAATTTGATAGTTCATCTAGCAAAATATCAGCTTCATTTCGTGAATAAAATTCTTCGTATAATTCCACATTTAACTCTGTATCACATATATTCCTCATATTCGCTTCTGAATCTAACGACAATTCTGAATGATATAGAAATACGTAGCATTCTTAAATAGCAAAAATTATCTAAAACATACATTAACGAAATGATTTCATCAACACTTATCGTAATACATTCTTGTCATGTCTTGTTTGTGAAGCCAGTCTTTCCGGCATTATATGTGTAAAAATAATCATGATAGGATAGTGGGAAAGAGTTATAGTGTCCTAATGTTGTTATTCTGAACCTCGATATTACATATATGCATAAGGAGAATCTTAAAAGCATCATCCACTTATCATGATAGAGTAATGGAAAATTTCTAAAACTCTGATAATCATACGCGAAAGAATATATTATCTTAAGGTTGTTGTTGCTATTCCAAATTTGACAATACATACAGAAGTGATGGAAGATCCTTGATAAGCGCTGTAAATGATCCTTGATAAGCGCTGTAAATGATCCTTGATAAGCGCTGTTAATGGAAAATTTCTAAAACTCTGATAATCATACGCGAAAGAATGTATTATCTTAAGGTTGTTGTTGCTATTCCAAATTTGACAATACATACAGAAGTGATGGAAGATCCTTGATAAGCGCTGTAAATGATCCTTGATAAGCGCTGTTAATGGAAAATTTCCAAAACTCTGATAATCATACGCGAAAGAATGTATTATCTTAAGGTTGTTGTTGCTATTCCAAATTTGACAATACATACAGAAGTGAAGGAAGATCCTTGATAAGCGCTGTAGACTTCACGTTATCATGATAACGTGCAGCACTTATCAAGGGTCTTCCTTCACTTCTGTATGTATTGTCAAATTTGGAATAGCAACAACAACCTTAAGATAATACATTCTTTCGCGTATGATTATCAGAGTTTTAGAAATTTTCCATTAACAGCGCTTATCAAGGATCATTTACAGCGCTTATCAAGGATCTTCCATCACTTCTGTATGTATTGTCAAATTTGGAATAGCAACAACAACCTTAAGATAATACATTCTTTCGCGTATGATTATCAGAGTTTTCGAAATTTTCCATTACTCTATCATGATAAGTGGATGATGCTTTTAAGATTCTCCTTATGCATATATGTAATATCGAGGTTCAGAATAACAACATTAGGACACTATAACTCTTTCCCACTATCCTATCATGATTATTTTTACACATATGATGCCGGAAAGACTGGCTTCACAAACAAGACATGACAAGAATGTATTACGATAAGTGTTGATGAAATCATTTCGTTAATGTATGTTTTAGATAATTTTTGCTATTTAAGAATGCTACGTATTTCTATATCATTCAGAATTGTCGTTAGATTCAGAAGCGAATATGAGGAATATATGTGATACAGAGTTAAATGTGGAATTATACGAAGAATTTTATTCACGAAATGAAGCTGATATTTTGCTAGATGAACTATCAAATTATGATTTTAAAAATATTAGTTTTGAAATTAATGGGACTCAGTATGTTCCACGAAGAAAAGTACTCGGTTTTGGTGATGAAGGACTTAGTTACGAATTCTCTGGAACGAGCATTTGTGCAGAACCATGGACTCAAACTCTTCTAAATGTAAAAGATTATGTTGAAAGGATAACTGGCAAAAAATGTAATTTTGCTTTATTGAACTATTATCCTGACAGAGTGGCGAAACTTTCAACGCATAAAGGCAATGAAACTTGTCTCGAACCTGAAAGTGATATACCTATCATCAGTTTAGGTGCAAAACGTCAAATGGTATTTACCAGGCGAAATTTCACATCTCGAAGCGTGGACTTAACTCATGGAACTCTCCTTGTAATGAAACCCCCAACGAATCAATTTTGGATGCACGGAATACCCTCTCAACCTGACGTTAAATATCCTAGAATTAGTATCACATTCCGAAACATAAAAATTTCGAAAATTAAAAAACGACGCTTGGAAGATAATGAGGATGAACTTCCAGAGGATGACTGGTTTGCCCACTATATGAAGTCTGTTCCTGAAAATATCTTCATGCCGAATAATCGAGAACAGAAAAAAGAAAGTTCGAAGTTGATTGCACAGTGAACTCTTGGTTGGGGATATTTTGTGTCCATAAATCAGTTTGAAAACAGAATGAACATTCATGTACGTGAATGTGTGGAACAAAATAAAATATTATACCCTACTACACGCGGTGTTGTTATAACTCCTGCAACATGGCAAGAATTTTCCTCAAAAATATATGAATTTAATCTTGTCTATACGACTGCCAGCATCATTTACAATAATGAGTTGGTAGTTTTCAACAAAGAAGGTGAGTGTATTTTTCAACAAGTTTTTAAACAAGATGAAAATTCTTTTAAACTAAAACCTACATACCTAAAAGTAAACTGTGATATTTTAAAAAAATTGAAAGAAATTATTCCTGATGTATCTAATACTTTATATAAAAGTATTTTTGAAATTATTTTACCGTTGCAAATCAAATGTAAAAACAATTGTTCGGATATGGTAAGTGATGATGATGAACTTTTTAAAGAACTCATAAACTCTATCAAAACTGAATTAAATTCAGTGATTAAAAAACTATTTAAATGCGAAGGTTGTATTGTAAATCATCCTTCACAAACAAGACATGATTGCATTATAATAAGTGTTGAGGATATAATTAAATATATTGGGGAAGATATATTTTTATGTATTAATTTTAAAAATATAAGAGATTCTTTAAGGCAGAAAAAAATGTTTCATTTATTTTGTAATAGGTTTTTTGAATCGAAATGTTATGAAGATTATAAAAATGCACTAATATAAGTACAGCTATTCTATTTAAATTTCTGTCTTTGGTTGATGTTATGAGTATTTTTTTTTCCTTATGTTTTTTTTAATAGAAATATATTGAAATTTTAGTTTTAATTTTAAAGCAAACATGTATATCAAATATCAGTAAATGGATATTGTTGTTAATTTGATATTAACTAATGAAAGAAAATTCCAAGTATATTTTATGTATAATACAGAAACTTGTTCTTTGGAAATAAATAAATGTATTTAAATAGAAAAGCTTCTTGGTGAAATGAATGTATTTTTATTTTTATAACAATTTTTTTAAGTATTGTATGTTTACAGTGCAGTATATGCTTCAAGTGATTCACTCGTGTTGAAAATTTAAGAGTTTATGAAGCGATTATTCGCTGAACTTATGTGATATATTTGTAAGGTTTCTTGAATACGAGAAATCTGAAGAGATATTTGAAATCTCATGAAAGAAACATCAGATGTAGTGTATGTCCTAAGAAATTTAAGTTTGTAGTTTGAAAAGTCGCGAAGCTTCTCGTGTTAGAATTTTGTAGTGAATAATCACAAGTTCTTTTCATGTAAAAAGGATATGAAAACTTATAAAGTTACTTTTAAGAGTAAATCGTGATAAAAAATATTTAGTGAGCATAAGAATTTAAAACAATATGAATCTTTACATCGTATTGAATGTTCGGACATTTTTTCAAGTAAAACAGAATTTGAAGAAAATCTCACGAACCTTTTTTTTAAAATGTTGCCGGTGTCAAAAGAAACTGAAATATGCTGATGATGATGTTTTGAAACAGCATGATACTTCTCTTCTTATAAATTCCATCCATTGTTTACAAGTGTTTAAAAGATAAAGTGATCTCTTACACCACATTCGAATGCGACATGATTTGATGTGAATCTTATAAAAACGAAGAAACGTTGACATCGTTAATACATGCAAGTCTTCTAAAATCGCAAGTCTTAATAGTATGTTCGCAATTGAATCGATTTGCTAGAACATAGAAAATGATCATGTCTTAGATGTACTTCTTGAATATATAAAATTGTAGTTAGTAGGGAAAAAATGAGTTATGATGTAGTTTTACATTGAGTTATGATATCGGTGTTTGAAATGGTAATCAATAGTTACAATTAAAATGTGTCGTGAGTGTGAAAATGCAGAAATAAAAGAGCTTTGGCGAATTTAATAAACTTGGTTCAATGTGGTTGATGGAAAAATTTGTTCCATGTGAATTAAATAGTGTAAGATATGAACCTCTTTCTCTCAATAGTTAATTATTCAATTGTAAGACAATTAAACTTTAAATATATATGCATATAGTACATGTAATGATTAATATTACATTGATTAATGTAAATAACTGATGATATGTGTATTAACATAGTGAATGTTCGCTTTTATGAAGTTCTAAGCATTACTTTAAATACCATTCATAAAACTTTTATCTCATATATACAAACATGACAATATCTATTGAGTTTTCGTTTATTCTTTGGAATGTATGAAAGTTTAAATATTTTTCTTTAATTTAATGTAGATTGGAGTAAAATATCTGTATCTTTCTTCATTTCAATCGGTATTATCTGTATGCTGGTAAAGGTACGTATGTTCGTAAGAATTATACTGTGTCACATTTTTGACAATCTTCTTTCATTCATATTAGCTAATAAGAGAATTATTGAAGTTAGTAAAGTAATGAAAATCAACGTTATTGAAAGAAAACTCTAAAAGCATTTACATTTCCAGAAATATATCAAAGTTCCTTTTCTTAAAAACAGCAGGTGTATCGTAGTTTTTATTTCTATTTCATTAAAAGCTGAACTTGTAAAATAAAAATTTTCTATTAGTGTAAGGTAAAAAAAAAGGAAAATCAAGAGACAATCCGTATTATGAATGAAATTCAAGTCTTACATCGGATTAAAAAGAAATATTCTGAATCTAAATGTTTATGCCTATTTAGCACAAAATGCGTTTATTTGTGTTATAAATTTAACTAAAACCATTCTTATAACAGTATGTTGCCTTTAAACTGGGTAAAAGTGTTAAGTATATTTTCCGATGGTATTGATATACTTGTCAAAGAAGTTCTAGAAACCTCAAATGTCGAAAGAGCATATGATAAGAATCTCCTTTCCTATCGCTACGTCAGTTACAGGTTAAGGGGTGGCTTGAATGGATAAAGGTAATGTTTGTGCAAAAATATAGTAGTTCTATTTTGAAATGAGAAATAATTCGCTTTTTGTCAATTAAGGAAACTTGTGGTATTATTAAACAGAATGTCAGTGAAAGACATTGCGTTTGCATAGTGAATTATGAAGGTATTGAAAGGTAGTAAAGAAGGTGAATAAAAGAATTAATTTGAACAAATAAGGTAAGGCTATCATTAAAAGAAAAAACTGTTTAAAAGATGTATGTTGGAATTAAAAGTAAGATGTTAAAATTTAAAAAGATGTAACAGAGTAAAGCCAAAGAATACTGGCAATTCCCATCTGGAAAACAGTAATTTGAGTACGATATTGAAAAAGTTGGTTTTAAGAATTTCTTTATGCATGTGATGCAAAACAATTGCTTGTTTAGCATGAGTGCTGACATAGATGCAATTAGTGCAGGAAAAATAGTAAAATTAGTATAATTAGTGTCTCTAAAACATGAAAAAATAATAGTGTGAGCAGTGTAAATTCATTTGAAGTACTGAAATATGACATAGGCTAAATATCAGAAAATGTAAAAAATATTTTGGTATGTGTGGATGAAACACTGAACGTGGTTGTAAAATTAGAAATGAAAATTATCAACACACTTAAAGGTAATTGGGATTTAAAACTAAACATGATGTTAGAAACTTTGAAGACCATAAAACTATATGAGAAAGAAATACATTTAGATATAAATGGTATTAAATTGTAAAGTTGTGAATGGAAATTTCTGAGTAAAACCTGTAGATGATCTATTATGATCGAGGAATAAAACAAGTATTATAAAAATTGTAAGGAAATATTTGAATATGGAGTAAATGAAAACAATCCATATCGTTAAAATGAATAAAAAGGGATAAAATGTTGGAATTACGAGTGATGAGACAGAAATAAAAACATTATAATAAATAAGTTAAGCTAGAATTAAGAAATATAAACACAGAAGAGAAATCATGAACGTAAGAAAAGCAATTAACAGTTATAGACTTAATTTTTTTTAAAAAAATATTCGGTGATGTAAGGAAGATATTGTTAAACACGTGAAAGTAATTAGAAATTCTGTAGAAAATTTAGTAAAAGAACTAAGATCACGAAAAATAAACTTTTCTTTTTAAATACAATTTCATACCACTAAGTTAAAGTGTGTATAGAATACTAGAGTGGTTTAAAAAAAGTAAATGAAGTTAAAATTCAGAATATATTGAACATTATAACGTTAAAAAAAGTGTTAAATTGCATCTAAAATTAAGTAATGTAACAAATAAACAGCATTTGCGGGAACGTTTGTGAAATATAACATATAAGTTAAAAATCAGGGTATGCTGAAATTTATGAAAGGTATGAAAAAAAAATAGTACGTGGAAATGAAATAAAATATTACAAATTAGAAACGTTAAGTATTAAAAAAATACGACAGTAAATGAATATGTTATTATGAAACAGAAAACCTGAGAAATAAGTTAAAGTTTCATGAAAAACTAGAAAGGATAAAAGTATCAGAATAAAATTGAGTAATAAAAAAAAATTATCTTGTAGTTACATTTTCATAACATGGTAAACTATCATTAAAGGAAAGTCTTTTTTATATTTGTTTCTTTTACATTGTTTTCAGAGTCGCGCATTGAATAATTTAACACCAGACTTAAAAATATATTTCTAAAACATATAATTCACTTTTTCGTCAAGAGAGGGCAGCATCGCCATTTCATCAAAATTAAGATGCAGAAAATATTTCCTGTTGCCAATTTTTAAAAAAACTAACTTTAAATGAAAAGCAGGAGGTCTACAACTCAACCAGCAGTCTACGAACACCTCAACTCCACTCGTGACCACGCCTCCTAGTGTGATGACGTTGCCTTTGGCCCCGCCTTCTGTGTGACGTCATTGACCACGCCCACACCCCACACTCCGTGTCGCAGAACCCGTATTTTTATACTACTTACGTGTCTGTAGGCTCTGAGGAGACAGCACGTCGCCTGCTTGCATTCGATATAGGAACAGGAGCCCTGCACCAGGTGCAATGGTTTGGTTAATCAATGGGTGCACGACACGCACATCTCTGGTTCGGATCGACGGTAATTTGAACGCTGGTCGGCACATTTCTGACATCTTACGCACAGTGGTTGTGCCCTATCTTTCAGCCCTGTCAAACGCCCTCTTCCAACAAGATAATGGAAGGCCATATGTTGCACATCATGGTCTGACCTTCCTCGATACACAAGGTATTCGATTGCTGCCCTGACCTGCACGGTCCCGAGATTTGTCACCCACTGAAAACATCTAGTTATGGGTTGCTGAGAGACTGGCCCGCCACCCCTTTTCAGCAAATACGGTTGATGAAGTGTGGCATAGACTTTAAACAACATAGAATGAGTTGCCCGTTTCTGTCATTCAAGCCCAGTTCAACTCCGTGCCCAACCAGGTAAGGATCGTTTTAGATGGCAGAGGGTGGAAGCTGTTTCTACTAATTTCGCACCCTTGTAAATCCCCAAACTGCTTACAAATTTAATCGTTTTATCTTCATGCCATACTGTTTACGTACAATAAATACTTTTTTGTATTTGATTTCCTTCGTGCTGTTGCAGTTTTTAATGGCCAGCAGTGTAGATAGCTAACTATAGATACAGACTTGTTTTAATTAAACTTACCAGTTCAAAATACTATACAGTTTTAAATAATAAGCAGAATTGTATCAAAATTTGATAGCCTTGTTTATCCGATATGGGTGGGACAAGAATAAGTCTGGAAAATCGTTTGTCATATTTAAAAAGTATTTTTCAAGCAAATCATTCTTTTACATGCATTACATTTCTTACTTTCATAAGGTATTTCTCCCACTTTCCTAGCATGCCTTCGTGGTGTAGTGGTTCTGCACGCGGCGCCGGTATTCCAGAGGTCCGCGGTGCGATTCCAGGCGAAGGCGGTTGCTAATTTTTCATCAGTCCTGCTTTAAAAAAATACACAATGTCTCTACAGTGGCACCCGAACTAAAAGGGTATTGGATGAGGTTTCTCCACACCGAGGATTTGGCGATTAGGTCCCCTGAAAACACCAGCCACCCTTTGAAAAGGGAATTATATAAGGTATTTCTTCCACTTTCGTAGCGTGCCTGCGTGGTGTAGTGGTTCTGCACGCTGGGCCGGTATTCTAGTGGTCCGTGGTTCGATTCCCGGCGAAGGCAGTTGCTAATTTTTCATCACTCCTGCTTTAAAAAAATACCTAATGTCTCTACACTTTAAGCTGATGGACATTTTTTTATTATAAATATTTTGTTTCAACAGTATATAGAACTTTTCATTCAAACAAATGCAAAGGATTCAAACCCACAGAAAATACCCCTAATCGTTTTTGAATCATGTTATGCTCTTCAGATAAGGTATTGCAGCATTTAACATTTTTAAACAACTGATAATTATTAACTTTTTTAAAGAATGTGTGAGGTTCGTTTGTGAACTTTTCAAATTATCAGAATTCTTGTCTTGCTATTTCTATTTGGTAATTAAATTTTGGTAAACATAAAAAAATGTAAATTTATAATTATATTTATTTTTAGCCTAAAAAATTGAAAAAACCTCGAAGTTTGTAGGAGCAAAGCAGAAAAGTTGAATGCAAAAAGTTAAATTTGTTTTAGCATTAATTTAGGAAAAATCTGATATTCAATACTGATCTTTGTTTCAATCCGTAACCATAATTAGATTATCTTGGAGTATTGAGTGAAAGAATCTAATTGCAAGGTGCATTTTCAAAGTGCGATTTGTATTAATATTTTGCGATAATTTCACGTACTGGTAACATTTTTACACAATTTTTTAAAATTATTTTCTCTCCACTTTAATTATTAACGGAAAATCTCTTAATAAAAATATTCTCTTTTCTACTTTTTAACTAGCTGTAATCTTTTGCGTACTTTTTATATTGAACTTTTTCGACCTCATGCAGTTCTTGTATTCTTACTTAAGCTTTCAAGCTTTCATATGTAATGCGTTTGGCTCTGATTAATAGATCAAGGATAAAAAAATAACACCGCACTTGTAGACTGGCGTCTAACACCTGTTGATTTACTAAAGCTTTTCATAAACTCTTCATGCACGTCTGACTTGAGTAAATGCAAAACAAGCACATTATCGCAATTTGGCGCATTTATGAGCTTAAAGAAAGAGTCGTGCAACTGGAGATTCGGATACAATAATCACATAAATCGATTTACCCGACATATAGGAATTAAATCTAAATGCAGGGTGAATATAATTATCACTCGTCCAATGGCGAGTGTAATACTAGGCATTGGACCCGGGTTCAAGAGTAGGCGAAAGGGTTTTTTTTTTTCCATTTATAAAGTGACTACAAGTCAGTTTCCTCAGAAGTACTCTCATCGAAGGCATTCACTTAGGTAAATAACCCTTGAGATCTGCCATATTAAAATAAACTAATCTAATATCCTATCCACACTTTTCAGAATGTTTGAGTTATATAGCACTGATGTTCACTGGAAGATTAGGAAGATAACATGCGTATTATATTAGTTATTCTTTAAAGATTATTGCTTACAGTTCGTGGTATCGAACTTTACGTTCATCTTGCATGATCATGTGATCAGACAGACAGTAGGCTTATTAATAAAAAGATACTCCTTTTCCCCATTGACGAGTCTTCCAGGAAACGTATGGTCGACTGGGAAAGAAGTATGTATCCTTTATTGAATAAAAACCAAATAATATTAACTAAAAGCTAAAGGTATAGTACTGATTATCTATCATGTTAATACATCATATCATCATTACTTAAAATAAGTTATATTTAAAACAAATAATATTTGCTAAAGAAGTGTGTTCCTGTCATTATGACTTTTAGTTTGACCAAAACTGTAATACCTATTTTCCAGCTTCCTTATTCCCTTAGCTAAATAAACAAACGGGAAAAAAATGAGAAGCGAAATCCCAATCACTTCTTTAAATGTCTAGCAGTGTGGCTCATCTTGCGCTTCTTTATTTAAGAATTTCTTTCTCCTCTCTCTCACGAACGTTTTTTTTTTTTTTTTTTTTTTTTTTTTTTTTTTTTCATTTACTTAAGAAGACCTGAATAAGCGATCAGACTTCCGGGTTAGAGGTATTATCCCATGAGGAAGCTGCTTTCTTGAGAGCCTCTTGGAGGTACTTTTGATGCATCAAACAAAACCGCGAGCGAATGCGAATAAAGCGGAGATTCTGAAAATTGCATTTCTCCACTTTGAAATAGAAGGGGATATTCTTTAAAGGCGAAAGATTAAATATCAACATTTCATTTCAAAATATTTTTGACTGTTATTAGCATTGTTATATAATCAATGAATTATATGCTATTAAAAGAATAAACTACGTTATTGATTTGAATAATAATGAATGTAGAAATTATTTTCGATTGTATGAACTGGATTAGATTAACGTATTTTTGTTTTTATCAAAAGCCCAGACTGATATAACATTTAAAGCTTTAATGAATTAAAACAAAAATGTTTAGTTGATTAGTAATATGCGTTTTTTAGGGTTTTTAGAAATTTCTAACTTGAACAAATCTTATCCAATTTAATGTCAATAAACACATTATTATGAAAAATAAAAATCAGTTACGGTGCTTGTGTAATTTTCATTGTTCTAGTAATGTTTAGATCACAAATTACATCACTTGCGTTCAAGTCAAATCAGCACATTTATTTTATAAATTGCATGAAGTAGTTTTAACTGGATGTTTTGCACAATGCCTTTTAATGACATTTTCGTTCAAGATGATAGTTTCTCGGTCACTTTGTAGAGACATTAGGTTAATGGGAAAAGCCGGAAAGATAAAATAAAATTAGCAAGCGCCTTCGCCGGAAATCGAACCACGGACCTCTGGAATACCGGCCCAGCGTGCAGAACCACTACACCACGAATGCACGCTAGGAAGGCGTGAGAAATACCTTATAAGTTTAACCAACGGTATTCCATTTGAATGGAAATTCAGCACAGGTATTAGATTAAAATATAGTGTTGTTCCTAGTATAAACGGCGGAATCAGTCCTCTTTAAATGCTAGACAAAATTCTAAGTAGTAATGTAACAGCGAAATGACAAATAATACAGACAAAAGGAATAACATGTATCTTGTTTCTAAATCGCAGTTTTAAAACTCTTTAAAACCTATAATAACATAATTAAGAAAATTTGGTATTAGAACAATTACTATTTCAAAATATTAAATTTTAAGTTACAAAATTACGCCTATGATGTTTTTATGAATGTGAATAAGGTTCAAAAAGCATCTTTGTGTCAGTAATTAAGAAATGTTTGGAATATTTAGGAAATATAGTTACATATAAATTTAAGTATTTATTTGAAACTCCTTCAAAGAAAAAATTTTTAAGGAAATAAAATCGGTTTCTTTGAAAACCGAGACAATTACGAATTAGAGGCTCAAGCCCATTTAACTAAAAATTAATCTCAAAATCATTTCGAAATTCTTGCTATAAGCAGTATGCAAATAGCATAAAAGAATTCAGAAAAAATGTTTTTCTATTTATACGTTTAACTACAAAATACATTCGTACCGACTTTATTTAGGTTGTTGTTATATAAAAATTGCTTTTTAAAAGCGGTATTTCCTTTTTTTAAATACTTTTAATAAAAAAATGTATGATAACACTTTCCAGAATGAAACATAATATAAATGAAGCAGAATTTGATTAAAATGCATCGATTAGTTGCTTTATCAGGTTCAATGTTTCTTCTAACCTTCTTCGGAAACATACAAGGACCTGACTAAGAACAGAGAGCTTACTAAAGCTATGTTCACTAATTGTAGTAAGTAGACAGGATACAGACGAACGGTATACAAAACCCTTTATTTTTCTTTATATACAATGACTTCCGTACTTCGGAATACAATGACCCTCCACTCGGGGTCTAACGTAAAAGATATCAAAATAAAACTAAACTCTAATTTAACTTTAGAATAAGATTGGCCTTATAATAACAGGAAGCGTATGTAGCACAGAGACTGTGAACACTACAATACGTTTAATTTATCAAGAGGATTAAAACCTCTGGCCTGGAAGGCAAATAGCAACTGCGTAACTTCTAAGGTAAGCGGCCTGCTTCGAACTCACTGCTTCCTCTCTCTTGCTTGGCAAAAAGGCCACACATAAATACTTGGCGTTCGCCAGACAACTTTGCATAAAATCCTTAACGCTTATAATTCTGGCCGGAAGTAGAAAATAAGAAGTGATAGTAAAGATTTAAAATAAAATAAACGTTAGTAAAACTTAAGATCCTTACATACTTCCCGCCAGAGTTAATTAATTTGAAACTGAGGTCTAAAACGACCTTGTTGAAAACTTTTAGCTCTAAAATCTAACGCGAGGCCAACCTTTTACAATCATAACTTCGTTAGAAACTAGAAAATTTAAAAGAAAGAAATTTGTTACAATAGCAGCTCCCAGGATCTACAACAATCTTTTTTTTTCATCTGTACTGCATCTAAACAGGAGCTTTATTCAATTCTGGTTCCTTCCAGAGATCTGAAAGGAAAACTAGTTTAATGAAATGTTACACAATGACATTGCAAATAACATATAGAATATACTTCTCTTAACATTCTTATTTCATTCATGACTATTTTAATTATCTCTCCCCGTGCTCTCTGACATGTGTTGTAAAAACACCAAACACGAATGTGTTTCTGTCTACGTGTGCCACACTTCCTCGTACAATCAAAACACTAACGTGTTAAAATTCAACATAACGAGACCTCTTAACACACCCTACTTTCAACTCTAAACCCTGAGGTACTATTCTCAAAGTGGCTAACTCTAAAGTGTAGCGTCAGAGAGCCTAACTACATCATTCAACCTTTACCACATATTCGCCATGATTTAATCTTTACAGTCACACGAATAACAAATTTTTAACATTACTTTCACTTTTACCATATCACGGTATTTTTTAACATTTAAAATAACAGTTCACATGTATATAAGAACATATCAACATGCCGTTAATTTTACACATTTGAAAACATACATTAGTAGTACATTGTTAACTTCTATTCTTTTCAAAGCAAGTGCCAATTCTTTCTACATTGAAATAATACTACATTTCAAAACGTCTTTCAGACTAAAACTTCTTTCTTGCTAGAATGTTTTAAATAAAATTTATACAATAACTTTTTACAATATTTAAGTCTTTACACAACGCTATTATACATCAACTTTAGTTTTACGCACGAGTAATTTAAAAACATAATACGAAAATCGGTCGCAACTCATTTCTCGCCCTTTTGGCGATAAAGGTAGACCTCGCATGAGGTAAAACTTCTTGAAATCTGCCACTTGCAGTAAGAATGAAAGATTAACTTAAGTTTGCAAAGTAACATAAAATTTTACTTATCTTTGTAATATTCAGACATCCTTTTCTGGGCCCAGTCTTTAAAGGTATAGCAGATAGTAGCTTGGTTGATCCTCCTTCTTGTACGGGCTCGCCCTTCAGTGCTTTCCTCTGGAAGCTTCCGTTTTTCACCAGTACGGCCACCCTTGAACACCTTCCTTTTGTCCTCTGCTTGTGGTCTTGGCCGTTTGAAGGCAGCTGGTCTTGGTGGAACCGGGAAACTTCTGTCGTGATCCTGCTTGGACCTCGTTGTTGGCCGTTCAAATTTTTCTTGTACTTTTTCCTCCGCAGCTGATGGCCCTTCCGCAGTTCGGCGACTTTTGCTGCGGAGAGTTCTGTCGGATGAGTCAATCTTCCGTTTTAAAGCCGGGTTATAGTTGCCGTCATTTCTCCTGGTCCTCTTCACATACGTCGTCCTTCTCCCTTCTTCATTCTGGGGGTGTTCGTGAACTCTGTTTTCTGGACGGTGGAACGGCTTCTTTTTCTTTTTACCTTCAATTTTTCCGCGGGGCAATTTTCTTTTCACTTGCTTCTGTCTCTCATTGGCTTGCCCTTGTACTTGTCGTTTTTTCACCTCTGGAACTTGTACCTGCGGTGTCTGCCGTGCCGGATCCTGCAAAAGATCTGAAAAGATTTGCATTTTATTACGATCGAAGTAGGGCTAAATTTGATCAATATTTACGGAACAGATTTCACCATTTCTGGCCTTTAACACTACAACAGCGTGAGTTATTTTTTCTATAACATATGGTCCTTCAAATCATGGAAAAAATTTGGCAGTTTTATCTTCTGGTGCTGAAGAAAGTGAATGCTTAATTTTTAGTACTTCATCCCCTACTTTATAAGTTACTCCCCGTCGTTTCAAGTCATAATAAAATTTTTGTTTTCTCTGTGCTACTTCAGTATTCTTCTTTGCCTCCTTAATTAGTTTTTCTATATCACCCATTTTAAATTCTGGGGCTCTTTGTTGCACATAAAATAATTTATCTAACGGTGTTATAATCTTTCTGCCTAGAAATAACTCAGCAGGAGTTTTTCTCGTTGTATCATGTTTTGCGGTCCTAAGGGCGAAAGCAAATTCATTGTCATAGTTATCCCAGCTTTTATGAAAATTTTTAACATAACTACGGATAATTTTCACTATATTTCTGTTGACCCGTTCCGCTATATTTGATTGCGGCCGATACGGGACCATTTTTAAATGACGTATGCCCAGTTTTTGGCACATGTCTTCAAATATATTACTTACAAATTGAGGACCATTATCCGATATAACTTTTAGGGGCGCCCCGTATTTTAAAATATATTTATTTAAAATAGAATCAGTAACTAATTTCGCGGAGGTTCGTTTTAAGAGAACAATTTCGGTCCATTTACTAAAATGATCAACCATAACAAGGAAATAGCGACTTTTATTTAACTGACTTTTTGGGAAAGGGCCCAATAAATCGATGCCGATTATTTCATTTGGAAATTCGGATTTAATACTATTTAGAAACCCGGCCGAGCGGAAATTAATATAATTAACTGCTTGACATGTTGGGCAGGACTGGACATACGCCCTTGTTAACTTTTGCAGTTCAGGGAAGTAGACTGCCTCGCGTACGCGTTGGATAGTTTTTCGAATACCAGCATGAGAAGCTAAAGGTCTGTCATGGAGCTCTTGCAGGATATTTAATCTAAGACTAGCTGGGATAACAGGTCGAAATTCGTTGTTGGAATTCGTAGTTTTTGTATAAAATAATAGACCATCTATTAGTTCGTAATGGGCCGCCCTATTTCTTATCGCCACAATATCTTGGTGGCTAAAATTTTCAGGATCCTTCAAATACTCATAAATACTTCCAAACTCAGGATCCTTACCCAGTTCGGTTATTACACTTTCTCGGGAATTTATTGTACACGCTGTCAGCATTGCAACTTTTACGGTATTACCCTGTTCGTCTAATTTAATTCGTGATAGGGCATCTGCTACGATATTTTCCTTTCCGGGGGTATGCTTGATTACCAGATTATATTCTTGCAGCTTGAGTGCCCATCTTATTAACCTTGGGGATAAATTTTTCCCTGAGTACAATCTAGTTACCGCCGCATGATCAGAATATACTTTTATCGGCGCCTTTCCAAAATAGACTCGGAACTTTTGCACTGCTAACAGAACTGCAAGTGCCTCTCTCTCGGTCGCGGAATAGTTTCTTTGTGTTTGATTTAAAGTTCGGCTAAAAAATGCCACGGGCTGCTGATTTTGCGAAAGTACCGCTCCTACCGCATAATCCGAAGCATCCGCTGAAATTTCTAAATTCTCATCATTTTCAGGAAATTTCAACACAGGGGCTTGCGTTAATGCTTGTTTTAATTTTTCGAAAGCACTATTGGCTTCGGCCGTCCACGAGAATCTTGCCTTTTTCCTTTTTAATTTTAACAATGGCTCAGCGATAGCCGCAAAATCTTTTATAAAGGACCTATAATATGAACAAAGTCCTAGAAAAGAAGAGAGCTTCTTTGCCGTGTTTGGAGTCGGATACTTTTGTACAGCGATTATTTTTGATTCATCTGTCTCGATCCCTTTTTGCGATATTTTGTAACCTAAATATTTTAATTCAGGGGCTGCAAATTTGCACTTTTCGACATTAACTTTTAGACCGGCCTCATTTAATAAAGAAAACACCTGTCTTAAATCCTGTATATGTTGGTCAAGATTATCAGTAGTAATAATGATATCATCTAAATAGATAAATGTGAACTTTCCAAGAACAGGTCTTAACACAATGTCCATGCATCGCTGAAATGTTGCTGGGGCCCCAGAAAGGCCAAACGGCATACGCAAAAATGCATAAGTGCCAGACTTGGTTATAAAAGCAGTCTTAGGCACGTCCTGAGGCCTGACCCCTATTTGAAAATAACCATTCGTTAAGTCTAAAGTCGTCATAAATTTGGTTGATTTTATGTTCCTTAAAATTTCTTCTATGATCGGTAACGGATATACCGGATATTTCGTTATGGAATTTAATTTACGGTAATCAATAGCGAATCTCCACCTTTTTGGATGCTCCAAAGGATAATCATTATTTTTCTTACATAACACCACCGGGCTAGCATAACTACTTGAGATGGGCGTTATGATCTTTTTACGTAGCATATCGGTAATATGCCATTCTATAATTTTTTCCTTATTCTTATCATACCGGTATGGTTTTTGACGAACCGGCAATGCATCTTCGGTGTCAATACTATGGTTAGTAACCTGAGTAAATCCTGGAATATCACTAAATAAGGAAGCAAATTCACTTACCACTTGTCGGATTCTATCTTGCTCGTCATTAGGCAGGTGGTCAAGATTTAACCTTGGCGGTTCAACCTTTTCTACAGGCACTGGTTTCATTGTCAGCCTAAGGGACGCTTCATTAAAATCCAGTGTAGCTTGTGCGTCTGAAA
This sequence comes from Stegodyphus dumicola, assembly GCF_044657685.1. Classification (NCBI taxonomy): domain Eukaryota; kingdom Metazoa; phylum Arthropoda; class Arachnida; order Araneae; family Eresidae; genus Stegodyphus; species Stegodyphus dumicola. The sequence goes on from NC_140780.1 coordinate 102,922,282, forward strand.
GAAAGTCTATTCCTAGGATTAAATGTGCTTGCAAACTCTTTACTATAAAAAACATCACCTTTACTTGTTCGTCCTTGATACGGATATATAAAGGTACTTTACCTACGCACTTACATTCTTCTCCTTGCGCCGCTAATACTGTCGTATTATCCGCATTATATATGCGGTATTTGCGAAAATACTTTCTAAAAAAGACTTCTGCCACACAGGAACACTGCGCGCCGGTATCCAGGAGTGCGGTGGCCGGGATATTATTTACCAAGACTTCAATCTTCGGAAGAGTTAAATTTTTCACCATTACTGTATTTAACTTGTAGGAAGAAGGATTTTCGTGGCCTTCGGATTTCCGCACCCTCTCGTCAGCAGAAATCCGTTTTAGTTTAAATTATTTTTCCTTTCCGTGCTTTCCTTCTTTCTCCACTGGCCTTGAGATTTTTTCCTGGGTTGCTATTGAACTGTCGACGTTCGCCGGCTGTTTTTGAATGCTTGGGTTTCCTTGCCCACTGATTCGCTTTTTCTCCGTAGCCGTATGCTTGAGTTTGTTGTAGTCTTGGCGTACCAAATTGGTTTCGCTGTTGATATTGGCGTCTTCTTTCGACGTCCGCCGTTCTTCTACTTTCAAACTGGATTGCTAGTTCAAATAACTTTTCCAGTGTAGTGGGATTTCTTAATTCAATAAAGTCTTGCACTTGGGGTAGTAACCTCGGCAAAATCACTTGAATTATTTCAGGATCCGGACGGTTTCCATACAAGAGTTTGAAAACGTGAATTTTTCTTAAAATAAAGCTCGACAGGTTTTCGATTCTTTGTTGATATATGCTAAAAAGTTCCGTTTCTAATTTCGCACGATCCCTTACAACAGGAAAGGCTTTTAGTAGGGCAGTCTTGAAATTTTCGTAAGTATAGGTGGGACTTCCTGCTTGACCCAAGAGACTTCTGCCGATACATTTGAACCAGTTAAGCGCTTGGCCCCTCAAAGCGCTGGTAGCTAAGGTAACTTTTTGAAACTCGTGCACGGGGTAGAGCATGAAGTGGTCATCCAATTTTTCCAAAAAACTGGTTACCGGTGAGTTTCCATTAAACGTTGCTTCTGGTTTCATCGAAGCGCGCATGGTCTGGACGATGTACCCAAATCCTTCCAGGGCGGCAGCTGGCATTTCTGGATTCTGAGCCGTTTCTGCAGGCAGCACAGGTTCTTCTTGAAATTCGGCCATGGTTATTCTTCGTCGGGCGCCACTATCAGGTTCAATGTTTCTTTTAACCTTCTTCGGAAACATACAAGGACCTGACTAAGAACAGAGAGCTTACTAAAGCTATGTTCACTAATTGTAGTAAGTAGACAGGATACAGACGAAGGGTATACAAAACCCTTTATTTTTCTTTATATACAATGACTTCCGTACTTCGGAATACAATGACCCTCCACTCGGGGTCTAACGTAAAAGATATCAAAATAAAACTAAACTCTAATTTAACTTTAGAATAATACACATGTAAGATTGGCCTTATAATAACAGGAAGCGTATGTAGCACAGAGACTGTGAACACTACAATACGTTTAATTTATCAAGAGGATTAAAACCTCTGGCCTGGAAGGCAAATAGCAACTGCGTAACTTCTAAGGTAAGCGGCCTGCTTCGAACTCACTGCTTCCTCTCTCTTGCTTGGCAAAAAGGCCACACATAAATACTTGGCGTTCGCCAGACAACTTTGCATAAAATCCTTAACGCTTATAATTCTGGCCGGAAGTAGAAAATAAGAAGTGATAGTAAAGATTTAAAATAAAATAAACGTTAGTAAAACTTAAGATCCTTACAGCTTTAATAAAGAAATAATTGCGAAAATTTTACCCATGGTAATTGCGATTTTCTATGTATGTTAATATATCAAAAAATGGCTTTAGACAGAAAAACTGGCTCATATTTGAGGGGGGGAAAAAAAACACCCTTCAAAAATCACTATGCAACCATATTGTCCTACTAGAAGTCAAATCCTGAAAACTTTTTAATGGTTTCATGCACCTATAGGTGCTAGAAATAAATGAATCTTTTTTATATGCGAAAAAAATTTAATCAAGTTTCAAATGACTACGTTTTCAACCATTGAAAGCCAACTCTATAGTTTTCTGTAAGGGGGGACATAACTTTGAGGTATAACATACATAATATGGTGTCCACTGTGTAGCATAAAAATGGAAGACGGTATAGTGGTTAGGGAAGCCAACTGCGGTACCGAAGAGCCCGGATTCAAATCCCAGAAATGGCATGGATGTTTGTAAATGTATATGTGCCCATACGGCATGGGAGCACTCTAAATATGCGGAGAGCCAAAAATCTCTCGAGAGGTTGTGATAGGGAAAGAGGAGTGGGAGACCCGACCCCCCCCCCGGGGTGCACTTCATCAAAATTGGGGCGGAACTGAGCGAAGTCGTACTGTCACCTGTATGGTGCTCAAAGCTCTTGTCAACGACAGGCGCACTCTTGCACTCCTTGCCACGATAAATTTCGTGGGCTTATTCTGATATTACTGTCAGACAAGTGAGATAAGTCACAACATAAACATACTATAATTTTCAGTGTTGAAATCAAATTGCTCTTAAGACGAATATAAAGGGTGCTTGGAAAAAACTTGTTAAACGTCTTAAAATCAACGTCTAATCTTCCGTGCTAATGAAAATGCGAAATGAATAATGCAAATGAAATCTGGTTGTGAATTATTCTATGAGATGAAAATTATAAATGAAATCAGGTGACTCACTGAAATACGTAATATAATTCCTTTATATTACGTATTTCAGTGAGCTTTTAGATTCTCACTCAGTCGTTCTTTTAAAATATAGAGTACGTTCAGTATCTCTAAAAATTACAAGTTTTATTCTAAGGCGCTTTTTTTCCCCCACGAATTTCAACATTTTGAAAAGGAATATTATTTTGTTTCTGCCCAGTTATTTACCAGTGTTACAATTTAATTTAGACATTGAAAACAATACCCACATATAAAGAACTTCAAAGATTTTAATTAAAGGTCACTCTGAATTATATAAGCGAATTTGAATAGTTTATCTAAACAGAAAAGTAATTTCACGTTTTTAGATCGAATGCGTATTGTATTAGTTTCTCAAATTATTGTTTTATCACAAAACTCGGTTTGCTCTTTTTAATAAAATTTTTTGATGGAAAGTTAAAAATTAACAGTCTCTAAAAATCTTCGATATGAATGCAAAATTTATAAATTCATACAGCTTTGTTTTTACTAGAAAGCTTTTAATGATATTTTCAGTTTTTAGCTGTGTTAAGTGTTCCGAAACTATTTTATAACATAGTTATCCAGCGTACATGTGTTGAATTCTCATTTATGTCTCATTTATTATTTTTAAAAAACACGACATTTATTTATACATAAAATTAAATTGAAAACGGAAATGAATAATGAAAACTTAAGGAAAGAAACCAAGCAGAGTAAGTTAGAAATCGTAAGCAGAGAAAGAAGAGGAGTTTAAAAGTTCGTTATTTGATTAAATTGTCATCTACGAATTTAGCATTGGCTTTGTTACCGCGAGGAAGGAAGCTGTTTGCAGACCAAACCAAAGGAACTGTCAGTTATTTCTCGCTTTTTAAACTACTTGAATTTACAGCTGAGAACTACCAAATTACTGGTTTCATTCTATTTTAAATAATAATGAGAACAAAATTATTTATTTAAAAATAAACAGGTGACCATCTTCCCTATTTGTCAAAAGAGGTACCGCACATTACGAAGAAACTTCTTTTCTGTTTCGTGGCAAAATGGATCAAAATGAAGTCGCGCGGTCCGACAGAGCGTCAGTTCTCATAAGATCTTTCATTTAAGTTCTGCATTATTAGCAGTACATTAATTACCAGATTTACTCCCTACATTAAGTCGGAGGAGGATTTTACTTTCTTAGCACTAGAATCAAAATTGGTTTATGTAAGAGAATTTTCGTTGTTAAATTTAAAAATGTAGTCGGAATTTTTTTTATTACGAAAAAATATTTTGTAGCATTTAAATAAAATTTATACAAATGTACATAAACATTATGTGCATCGAGGAAGAAGCCATTAGGACGAAAAGTATATATCTTTCAGCTGTACTTAGTCTGAAAACCCAGCAGAAGAAACTCGATGGCTTTCGTGCCTCTTATCACAAATTTTCCAGTAAAAGTGGCTACCAGCTTATCTCTTACAGCTTGAGACTAGCATAGAATAAATCCAGGCCACAAATGCAAAATGTCACATTTCAAAGACATTCATACATATACTCTTGACTTCGCATGTATTCAAAAGTTCACCTGATGTCTTTTGGCAGTTCTCAGCTAAGATTTCTCTGGGAAATACACTCTTAGACAAAAAAACGACGCACCAAGAAAAAGTTATCCGAATGGGACGAAAATCGGTAGAAGTGATGTACATGTACAGAAAAACAAATGGTTACAGTTTGAGAAAAATTGGATGATTTACTGAAGTGATAGAGCTTCACAAAGTGAAAAAGTCAGTAACTCATTATTTAACTTAATTTGTACACCTCTGGCCCTTATGCAAGCAGTTATTCGGCTTGGTATCGATTGATAGAGGTTGCAGATGTCCTCCTGAGGGATATCGTGCCAAATTCTGTCCAACTGGCGAGTTAAATCGTAAACATCCCGAGCTGGTTGGAGGGCCCTGCCCATAATGCTCCAAACGTGCTCAATTGGAGAGAGATTCGGCGACCTTGTTGGCCAAGGTTATGTTCGGCAAGCAGTAGAAACATGTGCAGTGTGGGGGCGGGCATTATCTTGCTGAAATGTAAACCCAGGGTGGCGTGGCATGAAGGGCAACACAACGGGCCTTAGAACTTCGTCGACGGACCGCTGTGCTGTAAGGTTGAGACGGATGACAACCAAAGGGGTCCTACTATGAAATAAAATGGCACCTCAGACCATCACTCCTGGTTGTCGGCCTGTCTGCCGGAAGACAGACAGGTAGGTATCACACCGCTGTTCGGGGCGTCTCCAGACTAGCCTTCGCTGGTCATCGGGGCTCAGTTCAAAGCGGGACTCATCACTGAAGGCTATTCGACTCCAGTTAGTGACATTCCAGGGAGAATGAGCCCGACACCACTGCAAACGGGCTTGACGTTGTACAGAGGTCAATGGTATTCGGCGCAAGGGGCGCCGTGACCTTAGCCCCCTTTCTGTGAGCCGTATGTGAATGGTCCTTGCGGTCATTGAAGCGCACTAGTTGCACGTACAATCGATGATAATGATGCATCTGGGGCTGTGAGTGCCGCTTTGACGGTCGTTTCTCTAGGCCTACCGCTTCTTTCGTGACGCTGTGTGCGGCCATGGTTCACCCATTCCTGCCAACATCGTCTAATAGTGGCATCGTTCCTGCTTAAATGTCAAGCTTTTCTCCGATAAGACCAACCGGCTTCTTTGAGGTCAACTACACGACCTCTCTCAAATTCTGACATCTGCGTATAGCGTTCGCGCACCTGTATGCGAGGCATTGTTACTGTCTACCAGAGTACACGGAATGAAGTTTGAAATTCGTGAAGAATTTATAACCTGGAATCGTAATTTCTGCTCTTAAATATCCTGCCAATTGCGCAGATCAGATGCGCTGTAGCGACAACCATTCATTCATTGGCAGCCAAAATGTAAAATTTAGCATTTTCCTTCGAAACCTTTATGCATATCAATTAGTGTCCAATTTGCTTTATATGTTCTCGGTGCGTCGTGGTAAGTCGTGTTTTTTTTTTTTTCTTTTTCCTAACAGTGTATATGCAAGCATTCTTAGACGACTGCCTGCCACATAATATTTTGCATTGTTGTTTGTATATCTCATCCAGAAACAATATTTTAATTTCTGATCTCATAATAATACTTCCTTTAATTTTACCATCACTCATGTTGGGAATTTTGTTTTCTGAACTATGCGAACTCTAGAATATTTCTACTCATTGCCTTTGAAAACTTTTTCGCAAGTCTTTTGTAATGAAAGAAAGTATAATATTTCAGGATATACGAGTGCTCTGTCTTTAAATAGGATTAGTGATGTTCAGTTTGGAGCATGCTTTCGTGAGTAATGTTTTCCAATGTCTTTGTTGTGCCATTTACAAAAGAAACAGTAGTTATTTGTGCAGCCTATTTGAAGTCCGAGGAAAATAAGAATCATTTCTAAATCGCTAAAATTATTCAGCAAACACTTTTTATACTGAATAATTTGCATGAGAATTTTGAGATTTTCATTAGCTTCTTTCAAATTGATTGCGGAAGTTTAGTATTGATAAGGAATGTTTTCCATTACTTAGAACTTGGTTTACTGTTAAAATTTATTGGAAACAGGAAATAAAGTATTAAAGGAGTAAATAAAATATAAAAAAGCTTGAAAATAGAAATACGACAATATTTCTGGTAATTTAAACTTCAATATACTTGCGGATATAATTTTAACTTCAATTCGGCCATACAATCTCAGAAGCATTAATGGAATGTGAACTATCATAAAAAAATTGCAAAATTGTAATGCATGTATGAAATTACCATATACAAGTACAGGGGGCAGATCTTACTTATTCTGCGACAAAATCTTTGTTTACTAGTGCTACAATTTAACTAAGAGATTTGAAAACGGTTACAGGCAAAAACATCGCAGCAAAAATATCACGGGCGAAAACGTCGCAGAGAAATCAACGCAAGGAGAAAACATCGTTGTACAAAACATCGTGGGAGGAAAAAAAAGCAAGGGGAAAACATAGAAGTTCTAAAACACCGTCGTGGAAAATACGTCGCAGTCGATTAAAAAAATTTAGCAGTTTAAAAACATCGTCATCAAAAATATCGTGGTAAAAAATAAAGCACCTACAAATCATTGCATGACGATAGCATCACAGACGTGCGTTATTCAGACTTATAAGTTGTAAATGTATATTCACATAATGACTGATGAGCGCAAGAAAGAATGACAAATATTTTTACTTTTCTATATTAAAAGTTACTAATAAATGTTTGCTGAAAAATTAAGAAGAAAACTGAAATATTTAAAAACTGAAAATGAGTAGAAAATTAATGCGGCATACAGCTGATAACAGAATTTTATAATTTCATAATTAATTAAACAGTTTTAATAGAGGTAACCACATGCAGTTACTCGTCATCGTTTTTTTAATCATTTTTACACCATATTTTTCATGAAAAATTGCCAATAAAACTTTAAAAAGAGGTTAATTAGTTAACGACAACTACATAAGTTTAAAATTATCCTTACCTGCTATACCTAGCATTTCTTTTCTGCTCATTTTCAGTTTTTGAATGCTTAAATTTCCTTATTTTTTCAGCAAAAATTTATTAGTTAATTCAAAAATATGAAATAGAAAAGTGAAAATATTCCTCATTGCTTCTTGCGCTCACAAATCATTATGCTATATGTGAATTTTTAAAACTTGAAAACGCATGTCTGCGATGTTATCATCAAGTGATGATTTGTAGGTGCTTTATTTCTGAACGCGATATTTTTGAATATTTGTGCCACGATGTTTTCAAATTACCATGTTCTCTTTGCTTTTTTTTTCATCCACTATGTTTTGTATGACGACGTTTTCGCCTCGCGTTGTTCTCTCAGCGACGTTTTCGTCTGCGATATATTTGCCGCGATGTTTTCAGCAGACACCTTGAGCGCAGTATCCACTTTAAAAAAAATATATATATTAATAACTTTTGCTAACGCTGAAATCATTCATGCGATTAATGAAAGAAGTTTTTAAAGAATGAATTACGTATCTACGTAGCAGAATTTCTCTCCAAATTCTCTTGCTGTCTGCTAAAGTCTGCATCCCAAATAAAATATACTCATAATAGCAAAGTTCTTCAAAATCTTATAGGCTGAAATTGTTTTTAATTTCCTTTTTGTTTTTAAATTTTACTTTATAGAATCATTATTTCGTTTGCTTAGATACCCTCGCAGGGATTCGAACGTCAGACCTACCGTCTCCCAACTACTAGCCAGACGTGCTTCTAGTTACCCCTGAAAAGCAACCGGGAAGAAAGGAGCATTCTCTGCATTCAAAGCGAAATTGTTGAGGTGAAGGGGACCCAGTAGCCAAATCCATGGGGTGACGATTTATCCCTCCCCCTTTTTTGTCAGGCACTAGGTATAGAGTCTGTTAGTCTAACTATGAAGGTAGGAAATCTGAAAAATCAATAGTGCTCACGCCAGGATTCGCACTCCAGGCTTATTGACTGCTAGCCGAATGTCCCTCAAATTACACTCCCAAAGCACGCGGTAAGGAAGGAGGAAATTCCTTAAAATTTAAAGAATGAAGTTTTGGCTTTATTATTGAATGGCAACAGAGGCCATTTTTATTTAGTAAGGTAAGTAAATAATTAGATGATTTTTTTCTGCTTTATATTTTAGCAACGTTCGATTTGCATACAACGTTCACAATTTTTGCTTTAGCTGTCATACGTAAGTACGAATAAATATTTGATATCGCAAAAGAATTCAGTTTTAGGTTTTTAATGCACTCGTACAATTCCCAATAAGAACTAGTTTATGACACCTATCATTCAATATTAAGCTGAAATCCGAAAGATTATATCACAAGATTTCTACGCTTTTTTTTTTTTTTTTCCTCCAACTATCTTTGTAATTGGGGTCATTAGGTGTGGCCTCTTTCTCTATTTGAAATTTTTCTTCTCCAGTATACCCTTGTTTCCTTCGCCCACGGGGCTTATCAATAATCTTTTTCCTTCATTAGCCACATTTTTGACGTCAAGAATTAAATGTAAACTTTAAAAAAATATATATATCGCCTTTTTTAATTATTGGGCTGTTTTTTTTATCTCCACAACTCGTAAAAATAATTTTTTTTAAAAACAGTCAACAACGTGAATTTTGGCAGCATAAATATGGACAGAGGGAAAAAACTGCAACAATTGACTGGAGCTTGTTCGTACTCTGGATGAGTAAGGTTAACCAGAAATCGTGAAGGGAATGGAAAGAACTCGCTCTTAACAGAAATCTAGTAATTTGTAGCAAGAAGACAACGATAAGTATCACAACGGCAGTCCTTTTTATTTTGATTTAATGCCTGATAAACTCTTGCTTAACCATACCTTTCAATTAATGCGAAGATTATTCACATAGACGTAATGATTCTAATTCAGGCAACTAGCCTAATGATGCCAACGCCTCCTAAGCGTCATTTCCCTTTATTATTATTAGTTACGTTAAAGTACTCAAGAGCAGTGCTGAGCAGTGAAGGCGGTGATAAATATTTTAACAGGCTCGGCGAGGGAATGCGAATGGAGGTTGCTTAGAACAAAGTCAGTAATAAAAAGAATGAGGACAGAAATAAATTTCCAGCTGTCTCTCTGTTTTCATCCAATCGGTAACTCTGTGCTTCGTTTTGTTTTGCAGTGGCATTTTTTATTCATCTACGCATATTTACGAGTGAAACTTTAGCATAATTTAATAAGAGGAATGCTAGATTTCAGCCTGGCAACATTCATTACAAACGAAAGCAACTCTAAATCATTAACATCTTTTCGTAGTATGGCTTTCTCCATCAGTAATTTAATATATTATAAGTTTAACATATTTATGCATAAAATATATAACACTTTTTAAGCGGAAATTGTAATTTAGGGCCTGCATTAAGTAAATTTTACTTGTTTCGTGTCTGTAAGGTTCAGAATGTGTATGAATAAACTTATTAATATACTGCACTTTTTTCTCGTTTTGTTATTAAATAACCAAGCAAAGAAACTAAGGCATAAATAAAAGTTAACACACCAAACGACAAGGCGTTTAAGCTCTTGCATAAATTCCCGTCTATATACATAAATTTCAAGAAAAATGACTGTGACACATCAACGTTTACAAAAATGGAATTTTGTGTGTCGATGATTCAGAATATTTAGCGGTATTTTTAGAAGGCGATACGGGTTGGACAATTTCCAATTTCTTTAAAGTATTCATTATTCTTGTGTATCGTTGTGCAATATCTTTTTTATATGCGTAGATAACTCGTAAATTTAGTCATTTTAAACCAGAACTTCATTAATTAGATCGCTTAGACTTCTTCCTACTCTACTTTTATCATTTTAATTCTGTATATACATTTACTAATTTTTTGTTATTTTTACCATATTCAGTATCTTTGTATGTAACGCTAACTTCTATTAAAATGTTGAAAATTTGCAAAATTACGAAATAAGTCATAAGGTATTTCCCCCGCCTTCTTAGCATGTTTTCATGGTGTAGTGGTCATCACGCTCGGCGCGTATTCGAGAGGTCCGAGGTTCGAGTCCCGGCGAAGGCGTTGCTCATTTTTCACGTCTGCCAGCTTCAAAATAACCTAATGATGTTACAGTGGCGCCCGAACTAAAAAAAGGTGGTGATGATGACTCTCCACCACCAGGATTTGGCGATTGGATCTCCTAATCCCCACTCGCCCTTTAAAAGGGGGAGTATATAAGGTATTTCTTCAGTCTTCTTAGCATGCTTTCATGGTGTAGAAGGTCAGCACGCCTCGCGCGTATTCGAGAGGTCCGTGGTTCGAGTCCCAGCGAGAGCAGTGCACATTTTGCATCTCTTCCGGCTTCAAAAAGTACCTAATGCAATGTGTAAAAGAAAGAGGGGGAAATCTCTCATAGCATTTATAATCATTATGAATCAGTGCCAATGACGGTGAAGTAAATCAAGTTATTTACATTACAATTCATTCATTCATTACATTACATTCAAATTACTTTGCATTCGTATTGAAGAAATTACATTTGATATGAGATTGGCCTGCATATATCTTTGAAAAAAAAAAACATTTCTGTACCAGAATCAAAAGCGTGCCTGCATATTTTTTCTTCTGAGACAAAGCGACAAATTCTCTCCCCTATATACTGCATATAATGCAAATTATCCAACTGTTTACCCCCCTCCCCCGAAGGCATCTTCTTAGGTAGATCTCCTTCGTGACTTTATCATATTCAAATAACCTAACTGGCCGACTATTTGGAAAAAGGGAAGAAAAAAAAAAGAAGAAGAAATATATATATGTGCGCAACACTTACACACAGTACTAGTCACCTATAGCTGTACCATTTTGTATTCATATGGGTAACAATTTCTTATTGATAGTACCGGCAGTCTGGTAATAATATTTAATCATAGTTAATCATGAACATGGGAAAAAAGACCGGAGCTACCTAAATCATAGCTAATCATAACTTGCTATGGAGACGGCATGCAACAAACGTCAGATTTGCATGAGTACTACTATATGCTGGGATATACAAATAATTAGCATTCCAGAGCAGGCTCACAAAGAAGTTATGAGTAACACCATCTTTTGTAGCATTTGATTCCTTCTGAAATATTTTTGCAAAACAAATTTTGAGTAGTTGTTTACTATAATGTAATCCAAACGTTTTTTGAACCACAACATTATGTACATCATTCAACGTTAAGTTCCATAGAACAGTTTTCTCGAAGGAGGGGTTCCACAATAGGTTTTTCATGTAGTGTTCATGTAGCGTAGTAGTTTTCATGTAGTGTAGTTAGTCTTCTTGTTTCAAATCAATGACAAACAAAGACTGAACTTCGTATATTTTTAACTTTCAGATTTCCTAACTGCATGTTCTCTTTTCCTCCTCTTAATTTACTTAATCATTTACGTCATTCTTTTACTAAAAACTGCTCCAGTAACCGAAATTTTTAATAAATTAAGATTAGTTATTTTTAATATATGTTTTTAAGCAATAATGCCTTACGGTTTTTGTTGTAATCCCATTATAATTGCTTATAAGTTTTATTTAAACATCGCAGCTAAGAGTTTAGCAGATTTTCCTGATCTAATAGCAAAGCTTGATCTCATATGAAAAATAGAGAGCTATTCTTTAAATCTCTAATTGCCTATTTTCCATTTATTATTATTTTTAATTGCTTGCTAGATATTTTAATTTACAGTTAAATCCCGTTTATCTAAGATAATTGGGTCTTGAGCAAATTATTTCATGGAGTAAACATTCGTTTCAGTGCACTTATTATCGGAAAAAAGTCTTTAACGTCATTATTTCTTTGATTAGTAATTCTGTTAGCGACTTTCGAAAACGGTTCTAAATTCTTACGTTACCTTGCACATATTAAACTAAGCTGTTATAGAAATGAAAGAAAGCAAAGTTATTTATATTGAACTCCGCCGATTTATTATATTATATAGGTTGAACATATCGACTTAAATATGTAGAACTATATCATATGCATCTCAGTTACTTTGTTACTTGAAAACAGCCAGTCTGTTTTTATTTTAAAGAATTCTATTAAATACTCATTGTACTAAATTCTACCCACACAATTTCTCCTTTCCAAGACTGGTCAGTTATCCTCATTTATATTTGCTGTAGCTTTTTCTGGGTTTTCGCAAGCTGTATTAAGAATCTGAATTAAATTTTCTATGAACGAAGTTTTGTATATATTGTTCTCATTCAAAGATGTGTGACAATGGATTTAGTAATAATACTATTAATTCTATAACCCTATCCTTGTTACTCACTTTAGACAAACTTACAAAAATTCTGTTCAAAGTCTACATACAGCAACATCTGATTAAATGTTTTTTACCATACTTCGAAAATATTTTTATCGAGTAGCAAATACATTTGCTACTCGATAAAAATATTTTCCTCTCTAGGATTGGCAGCATTTAAGGATGAATTCTGACCAATCGGCTGACCAAACTTTTTCCCACAGGATGATGAGATCACTTACAGGCAAGAAATAATTACCTGGATTACCTCAATCAAAAAATGAATGCTCAAATATTTATAATATTGATTTCTTTTTTACTACTACATAGTCTAGGCAGGATAGGTTTAGTTTCATTAATTTCTGCATGATGAGCTCAGAAGAAACATACGCATTTTCAGAGATCTAATTATTTCAGTTTATGAAGTTTTGAATGTTTTACGTGATTCGTGTTTTAGTTCAAATATCGTGTATCAAATGATCGAATGCTCGAATGTAAATTAAGAACTTGCTCGAAGCAAAATTTTTCAGAGCAAAATATTTACATGCATTCTTAACAAAATGAAAAGTTTGAAAATCTGACATACTTCGACACTGAAAAACAGCCGAAATATGTTACGCTCCCAGTAAAAAAGGAGGAGTTGAAAACGCTGAAGACTAAGACAAAAAGACAAATAAATAAGGTAAGCTTTGAAAATACTGGTTTATAGTAAATTCACTTGCTCGTTTTATCCTAAGGTAAAAAAAAATCATGAGTTTCTTTACCAATGTTTTTAATGTTGTATTTAAATTTTGACGAACACTTGAGTACTGAAAGTAATTACGACTCTATCTAGACTACACTGCTAATAGACAGCGTACCGCTCTATTCCCTCAACCAAATTAGCTTGAGTTTCCTTTCGGAGCTAGCTCACGAGCGGCCGAACGGTAAAGATGCTGAATACTGGTAGTTCGGTCCGAGGTTCAAATCCCGCAAACGGGCTGGCTGCATGGGCATTTCCGTGGTTTTCCCCATGTGTAACGTGTATACGAGCCAGTTTCCCTTAAAAAGTCCTCCACGAAGAAAAAGTTCCTTAAACAGTTCTCTCAGCTATCCAGAGGTCTGTGGTTCGATTCGCGGAGAAGGCGTTGCTAATTTTTCATCTTGCCTGCTTCTAAAAAATACCTAATGATGTCTCTACAGTACTTTAGCTAAGATTTCACACAAAGCCTACTGCTCCGCATGGTAGAGCTGACTTTTGCAAATGAATTACCAGAGCTGGCATAACATGTCGGACACTTTATTTTATAATGAATTTTAGATGCTGTGACAATGACGATCTAACATTAATGATGTTAACACTTCTAGATAAGTATCTAACTGTTTCGACTTTCACAATAACACCTTGATTATCGTTAGGCATAGAGATATTAAATATGAAAAATAAAGTTGATTTCGATTTAATATACACTTCGATTAAATTCGATATAGCTAAAAACATTTTATATCGCTAAGCGAATTTACAGCTGACAGATTGTAGAGCCATGAGGGTGGTGTTTTTTTTTATAGCAAGAGACGTAAAAAATGTGCAATGACCTCACCGGGATTCGAATCCTAGACCTCTTGAATAGGCGTCGAGTATGCTTTCAATTACCTCACAAAGGCATGCGGAAAGGAGGGAGAAAATACTTTATATAGTAATGAAATTTAGTTCTCTCGTTTAATCTCAATTTGTAATATTTATAAAATATTTCTGAAAATTACTTTTCAGTTTGCTTAATTTTATTATATTTCAGAGGAACGCCTTCCTTTTGTATGGTAAGCTTGTACGCGTATTTATGAATGAAACGTAATAATACTGAAAGATAAGTTTTTGTGATGGTTAAGCTGACGAAATTTTAAATTAGCTTTCATAATAAATAGTACAAACATCTATAAAGTTGATCAGTAGCTTCAAGAACTTCAGGTATATCATTTTGGTTACAAAGAAGGAAAAATTGGAAGTGCCAAAATAGATGCATGTTAACGTGTAACTTGTTTAATATTTTTTACTTAAATAATAAAGCATAGTGTTGGGAAAAGTCTATAATTACATATCTAATCTATAGTTAAGATGTTTTTCTCGTCACTGTTCCAACGGTTTTTTACATAACATATGCATGGATTTTGCTGAATTACACGATACTATTTCGTGTTAAAAAATAAGTAGTTACATTTGTTTCTTCTGATTCGTACCTTTTTATTAACATGCCGTAAAGGAACTCTAGAGATAATATAGATTTGACGCTAAGTACCTGTTTTTTCCCGGTTTTAATACATAGCTTTTAATAAAAGTAGTAATTTCATTCAGTATAAAACCTGCAGGACAGTTAGATTACAGAAAGAATCTTCTGGGAAGGAGTATTTTAGATAGGTTTTCATGTAATTCTTCTTTAGCGTGCTTTCCTTTGGAAATCACCTATTAGTGTAATTTCCTATAAGTTATTTCTTGTATAGAGATTTCAAAGTATGAACTGCCCACCAGCGGCCGAGCGGTAAAATCGCTGAACACTGGTAGTTCGGTCCGAGGTTCGAATCCCGCGAACGGGCTGGCTGCATGGGCGTTTTCGTGGTTTTCCCCATGTGTAACGTGTATACGAGCCAGTTTCCCTTAGAAAGTCCTCCACGAAGGCATCCCTCCTCTTAGGCAGATAGCCCTCGAGGCTTTGCCATAATCACACACACACACACTAATCAAAGTATGAACTGATATACCAGATAAAAGCATACATATCGTAGTAAAATTGACAGAAAATTGCATATCCTCTACACTTTTATACATCTGAGTATATATAAGCAGTGGTGTCTTAGTGGCTAATTCAAAACTTTGTACTTGATTTCTTGATAACACAAGATTTTGCAGAATTTCTGAGGCCAAATGTTTCTCACATATTCTTACCTATAATTACCGAAAGACACATCTGATAGAACAACATTTGTGTCTTCTTTTCCTTTTTGGTATTTCATATTATTAATTTTTCGGTTTCGCATAGAAAATGAGTGGAGTTAGCAAAAAAAGGAAGGAAAATTCTCCGTTTCACTCTAAGCGAAAATTAATCAAATTCGTTCACAAGAATACTCTATGCCCTCAACTATTTCTAATTTAGCTAAAGGGAAAAGCTCACACCTCCTAAGCTGTTTCCTCGGTTTCCCGAAAAGAGTTTTAATTCGCGTATCTATGAAATGCGGTGTTACTGACAAGCTGACTTCACAAGTCTAGTCACGGTTGCATACTTTAACCAAGGCTGAAGACCTTTTAAGCCAAAATTCATTGGCTTGTTTGGCGACCACACGATTAGTGATGCACGCAAACATACGACTCGAGCATTAGTGACAGTAACTTTAGCCATATAAAAAAAATGCTTCAGGAACAGATAGGTACAAAATTCATGTTTATGTGGAGTAGGGTAGTTTAGTGCAAACAAAGAGGATTAGTACATCTGCTAAGGGATACAGATTATGATATATAACAGGAGAAATACTATTTATGGAATTTTATATATTTAATATATAATTTTTATATTTAATATATAATATTTTATTTTTATATTTTTTATAATTAATTTTTATAATCTTTCTTCCCAGCAATATATTTCTTATAGATTTGGGCTCTAATTATTGCAATGATTTAAACATAAAATTTTCAAAACCGGTATAAAACATACAATTTAAATATTTCCATCATAAATAGTAAACATTTTCAAATTTATTTGCAAAATCTGAATGCAGTACAAGCCAGACATTCGTATTTTATAAGATTTAAGTACTTGCGCTTTCATCTCTAGCCATTTCTTCTGAAATTTTCTGAAGGTGTTTGCATCTTGAAATTTTCCTACTAATTAATGAAAAGAGTGTAATAAAAGATCTACTCTACTTTAATATCATTACCTGTAGGTAATATCATATCGTGAATAAAAAATATCGTTCGGAATTCTCTGTGTATCTAATAAAGAATACTGCCTACTGGTCGGAAATACAATAATCTCTTTTCTCTGCATTAGAGTAAGAAATATGTAATCGCATGAAGCTTTTTCTTAGGATTTTATTCAAGTATCTAAGATCCAAACAAATCTTTAATTATTGATCACAATAATTCTGTCCTAAATATGTCTCATACAAGCTAATCAAGTTTTGAATTCATTCAAATTTTTTCTGATTTATGCACTTATAAAACTTTTTATATGAAATTAATTTGTGTTTTAGATTAGATGTTAATGCACATTAAATGTAATTTGTATTATTTATGTTTTCGTTGTGTTCTGTGCCAATTCAACAATTTCAAATGAATAGGTATTTTTCAAAAATACTGAACTACAAGCTGTATGGGATGCATTTCTGTTCATGCTTTATATACCACACTTTTTATTTTGCCATTATGTTCATGTTAAAGGCATAACTGCGATTCATTTTCAAAAGATGTATCTTTTTTTCTGTTGCAGGCTAGTGGTGTTAGCTGTAGTGCTGGGCAGTGTTGACTTTGGCAAAGATTCTGTCTGTGTAAGCGATTTGTACGAACATGTTTTGGGCTATATTGTAATATTATCCGGATGCGTCGTTGTCGAAGCCTTTATCTCCTGGGTCAGTATGCGAGGAACTATTCTCGTCACTACACCAAGAACGTCCATGCAATACCTCTTGTATGTCCGTCTCGGTAAGTTCATTTTCATTTTTTAAATGGATTTAAATGAAAATTTGTAAAATTTATTGTATTGTATGGGCAATCTGAAAAAGAAAAGTCCTTATTCTAAATGTATTAATAGTCTTATTTGATATAACAGCCAATTAAGCTTCAAAGTTGTTCAATAAAAGGAAAATTGGACAATAACGTTTACCTTCAGTTGCAAAACACTTCACCTTCATTTCTAAGACTGTAAATCATCAAGATTCAAGAACAGATCTCTTCCTTTCATACTCTGCTGGTAATTAAATCGATGAATTACGTATCTAATAGAACTAAAGAATGTTCTGTATACAAGTGCTTTGATTGTTGGTGATGAAAATGAATTTTCCTCTTTTTACTTTGAGAATTGAGTGGTATGGTGTTCATGTTAAATCCATTTCCTTTCTATTTCAAAGACCATGTCATGAAGCAAATCTAAATGTGCAGGCAAAAAAATTATGCTTGAATATAAAATTAAGTGAAAAGGTTTTAATGTTCACGAAGTATAAAATGCAAAGCATTAGGCCTTCAAGTAATATAATTAAATAATCATCTTTCAAAGCTTTCAATCTCATGCTCTTGAAATTAAAAAATTGTGAAACTGAGAAGCAAATTCTTGAACGTGATATTTTAAAACAATAAGAGGAACCTCTTGTATTTGGTACTGATACAGCACATACGTGAATAGAAAAAAAAACTCTTTCTAGAACCATAAAATATGAATAGAGTTTTATAATACTCTTAATTATGCTGCTCGATATACAGCTTATTCGGTTAGTTTAATAGTGTTACCTGAAGCCGAAGGTAAAATACTGTCGCCTGGGTTAACATATGTAGCAATATAATATTGATTCTTTAAGCATAAAGTTGCCCTGAGAAAAGAGGTCTAAAGTGAGGGTCATAAAGAACCTGATTACTAAATATCACACCAAAATCGCTCGATTTTCAGCAACATAAAAAGGATAAGAGAGAGCATCAAAACTATTTACATTCAAAGCTCTAGGCTTACCAAAAAATAATAAATAAATAAATAAAATAAATAATAATAAAATTCGATAATACAATCGAATTTAAAAAATTCTAAAATATAAATATGCATGCTCCGTATACAGAATTCATGGGATATGATTTTTTATTTGCATGTCTGAATTCGACTGCGGTAAGATCATGTCAGTATCAGTATTTCAGTTTATCGTTCCGCAACATTACTGCTACTGTTAATCGGGATACCATGACTGTCACGCAAATATGGAATCGATGGGTCCAGATGGGCCATCCTGAGCTCCACGTAGATCTCAGCGGTCCAGGGTCACTAATGCCCGAGAGGATAGACAAGCTGTCCTCTCGGTTTTGTGGGATCATTCAGCCACGTCACATACCGCATACCAGAAGCTTGGCTTGTGTGCAGGACGACGGGTATTCGCACGGACAGTGCGACGACGTCTGCAGCAACATATAATGTCAGGAAGGATACCATTGTTGCGACTTCCTTTGACGCTGCAGCGGAGACAGGTGCAAATACAGTAGTGTGATGAAGATGACACTGAGCAGAGAAGCAGCACCACGTCGTTTTTTCAGACGCGTCCCGGCTTTCCGTGCAGCATCATGATAGACATATGCATGTGTGGAGGCAGAGAGGAAAATGATCGTTTCCAGATTGTATTGCTCATCGTCATACCAACTCATCATTTAGTGTGTTGGTATGTGGAGCCAAGTACAGGTACTGATCACCTCTTATTAGCACATTAGGTAATGTGGACAGCCGCCGTTACATTTCTGACGTACTAAGACCCTTGGCTGTGACGTATCTTCGAGGCTCATTTGACGACATCTTTCAGCAAGATAATCCACAGCCGCGTGTTTCTTGTGCTGTCCTGACCTTCTTCGATACAGAGGGTGTCCGACTGTTGCCTTAGCAAGCACATTCTTCAGATCTCTCACGAACTGAGAATATCTAGTCATGGGTTTCAAAGAGAATGGATAGTGTAACCCGATTACTTTTATATTTTTGTTTAATACTGGTTTGGTACATAAAAAAGAACAAGAATACTTATAAAACAAATAATTAAAGTTAAGATAATACAAATAAAAAAATTAAATTCTAAAATGGGGTAATTAAGATAAACTTTAATGAATTATAGCTGATCATTAATGTCTTATGCAGATAAAACACTCACAAACTTATGAATTAAGTAAATCGTATAATCCCATCGACCAGTCCTTTTTTTTAATTAATAATATAACATTTAAAATTAGTAAGATATTAACAACAATTAGTGCTACACATAAATTCACTATCCGCCCAGCTGTGTACAATGCACATGGCTTGGTACACCGCATCAAAACATAATTCGCGACAATTCAGTTCAACGGAGGTTTACCGTTTGTGTTAGAAAGAATGGTATCCGCGAATAATATTAGCTCTCGATAAAAGTAGCTTGTGGAAGTGAAAGGGCCACAACCCTCATTTTAATAACTGATTCTCGAATTATCATTTCCTCACACAACAACCTTATAAAAAATGTAGAACTATTTACCGCAGTGTTAAATGGTAAACATTTTGCATAAATTGCAGTGCTCTGTAGGTTTCTTTATATTTATATCCCTATGGGAAAACATTAATATATATAAATGAGACCTTCTCTAGGTCTAGTAAACAAGTATACACAGATCTATCTCCGATCTGTATTCGAGTAAATTTATTGATAAACAAGGATCGATTCCCAGGCTCAGTAGTCAACTAGACACCCTGCAGTAAAGTCTGAAAGAGTTTTAGAAGCAGCATGAATACGAAAAGAAAACATCAGCTTGCTTCCATGAAGAAATCTAAGTAATACTAAAACAAAATTTAATTAAGTTTCATGAAGGGAGGTGCATTCCCATGCTAAAATAACTTATGAAAAGACCGCATCATTAGTTGTAAAATTTACTACGCAGAAATATTACTATAAACTGCTCGGTATACTTTTGGCGCGATGTTTATCCAAAGCAAAAATAAGAAAGGAAAATTATCTAAAAGTAACACTCAGCGCGGAATTATTCGTATGAATTGCCGAGTTAAAATCAGACGAGAATTCCACTAAGTCAAACTGGTAAACAATTGATTTGAAATTTGAATTTGATTCGCATTGATTTCAAAAAAAAAAAATTCTTAAAAAAACAGAAATGGCAGAATAGTAAATATCTCATATACAATGAGTTATGCCTGGTTATTTCTATTTTAAAATAGACATCCAGTATATATTCGTATTTTTCGCACACTGCTTCATATTGCGAGTTCGGATGAAGAAGCTTATTTAAAGGCAAAGGAAACTGATTTAAAGAATTTAAATAAAATCAGGGGAAAAGTGTGGCTATAAAGAAGAACTAATACTCAAAGGTAAAAAATGAAATGTCTTTGGAAGTAATTGCTAATAGCTTTATAGCAATAAAACAGAAAATAATATCTGCGATTTATGCTTTAAAATATGTCCAAGAATTAAGTGAAATTAAAAACGAATGTGGCCTTTTTGAGAGAACTAGTCAATATTGACGTCACTGAAAGAAATTGTCATATATTTTTAAAGCCGTAAATGGAATAGAATCTCTGAGGCATTTATTTTAAATTAACTACGGGAATGGTATTAAATCGTAGAATTTGGCTGTAAAGACGAAAAAATGCTCGATGTTGTTGAAATCGAATTGGTTTTCAAAAATTTGTCAATACATTCCTTTACAGCAGCAAATGGAAAGTATTATCCTAGATCTAAAACTTTAAAAGACCGTCTGACACTTGTATTGGGTAGAAATGCAGTAAGAGATTTGAAATTAAGACTGGTGTTTATATACCTTTCAGGAAATCCTGAAGCTGTTAATGGAGTTTTCAAAAGGCATTTTCCTGATATTGAACCGAGCAAATAAGAAAGCATGGATCACAAAAGATGTGTTTGAAGATTGTTTCATTGACTACTTTTTTTTTTTTTTTCATGCGGAGAGAAAAATAAAAATCGAGATGTTTTCCTTCTGTTCCGCGAAACGCAGTTTTGAATTAGTTCTTTCTTCAAAGTGGCGATTCATATTATCTTTTTTATGGATTACTTGGACAAAATTAAAAAAAAAACCTTGTTTTTTTCCTATCAAATGCATAATTGATACCTAAGATATCCCACTAGTGCCCTTACATTTAATGGCTGACACACTGAAATAAACTTCATTGTTTCAAGTTTTTTTTCATGCATAATGTAACTACAAACTAATTCTTTTTAAATACAGTTCACTGAAATCGTATCGCTTTTAGACTTTTCTCACTGACGCCGGCTCTATAGCAAACAGGCTAGAACCTCGTTTATCTGAAGATACTGTAGTACATAACCCATTTTCCGAATAACACATAGTAACTATTTGTCAGCTATTTAAAAATCGATACCAGCAAGTTCCTAGTTTGTGGTCCTCGGAGCTTTGAGGACTGCCCTGTTGCTACAAGAAAATAAATGAAACTTGACAAAATTATGGAAGCAGTACTCCTTTAAAAAAGCCAAAAATTATATTTTTTAGTTTAATATTTTGGAACCTAATCAGATCTGAATAATTTAGCACTTACATTCATTAGTTTACAAAATAACGGAAACTTCTAAGCCGCATCTTTTTTCATGTAAGCAATAAACGCGACTGCTGGCGCGGACTATAATACTTTTATTATTATTATAAATTATAATACTTTTATTATTAAAGGTTATTTCACACCAAATTGTGCAAGAAAAGGGTACTAAAATTTAAGAAATGTTGTCCTCAGTGTATATTTGATGTACATTTCTTTCTTTACGGCATTTAACGATATTACTATCGTCAGGATTAAGCCCGATTAATATAGGCTGTGGGCTTTTATACAGCATTCTTTCTGAGGTTCCAAATACTCACGTTCCTTACTTTTATAACAACTACAAAAACCCATAATCATGTTATTTCTGTAAAAAGTCATCTTATATCTCCTCATAATAATGAGAAGATACAGAATGATTTCGGGACTTCTTAAGAACTGTGATCCTAGGCAGTAGTCAAATATTGACTATATGTCAGAAATTAACTCAACAAAAAATTGCCAAATTAACATATCTAAGACGCTTATATGTTTAGTTATGTTTTTACTATTTCTATATACATATTATAGTTATTTCATATGCCATTTACATATATATATATATTCCATTTATTTAGTATACTTATTACATATACTCGTATTCTTCAAAGAAAACTAGCGCATATATTTATTCATTACTTTTAGCAGATTTTTCAAAATTAATTAACTTTTAAGAAATAATAAAACTGTAGCTGATGAATATTATAATTCCTTTGTGAAAAGTAATTCTCAAAGGAACTCGTAAATAATTTCTTATGTTATTCTTATTCAATGAGCTGCTGGGGATATTTCTAGTACTCCTGGCGAATAAAAGAGCACAATGCAATTTTTATTAATATTGTTATAATTTCACCTCCTACAATAATTTTATATGAAATATTTTATTCCTAAGAACCTGAAATTCTTGACTTTCATAGTTTTTGAGTTTAAATGTTTGCACAGACTTCAATAAATGTCATTCTCCATCCAAGTTTTAGTAGCTATTTGCTTCATTAAAATTCGAAAATTTTAAAACAAACGGCACTTAGAACGTAAAAATTATACATGTTTCCAGAATTGCTATACCTAGAAAATGCTCTTTTGTTCGTTCAAAAGGATCCGAAAAGAAGGCATTTTCAACAAACGTTTTCAGAATAAAATTACAGAATTCCTAGGGCATTTTACGATTAGTCGTAATCAAATCGTGCGCCAGTAGACGATGATACAGATGGCCTGTGTGATATGATAAATCCCACATGTGATTTTGGTAAAAGCTGCCCTTCATTCGTGTCTAGCGCTGGACTACGAGTGGACCAGCATATACAACATCATCATCGAGTGCTAGAAGCTTGTTCAATTCTCTTATACAATATGTTTCCGTTTTCCTTCAAGAGACAAATTACGCTGGAAATAATTTGTGACATTATATATGTTTGATCACAGAAATTTTAACGTATACTTCTTTATAGTCTCTTAAACGTTACGATGGCATTTTCAATGCAACGTTCGTTCTTCATCGTATCTGGTGACAATAAAGAAGTGGAGCTCAAATATCTTGTTCTGCGGACCAGTTTTATCTCTAAACTTCGTGCCAATAGTATTTGTTATCTAATTTTATACAATCTTCATTTGTTAGCTGCAAACAAAACAAAATATTCTAAATAAATTAAAATGCATTTGTTAAAGATGTAAGAACCACTTTCTTATCTCCGAAGTGACAACTGTGCGTGTAGAAACTACACGGGAGAAGGATAAAAAGTACCTTTTACTAAACTCTTTAAAATTCACAATGTGTCGACTTGAAGCTAACACACTACGCCTCACTCGAGCGGTAACTCAAATAACAAGAACTAAACTAAAATGTCGAAGATATTAACAAGTAGTAGAAGTTCTCTACGGAACACAGAAAACTCCCGTTACTTAAACGCGTCGAAAGCTAGAGGCAGCAAAGTAAAAGCTGTTATGCCACGTAAACCAGCAGTAGCTGCAGAAATAGAAGCTCACGGTACCAAGGTGACGGCGAATGTCCAAACTCTGTCATTTTCCTTTCAAAAAAAAAAAAAAAAAAGGAGGGACGAGAACTCGGTATTTAAACGTTTTCTCCTCAAGGTAGAATTTGTATTTCTTTACGCGCGCTATCAAATTTAAATATTCTGGCATTGAGAATTAGGGAAATGAAGGCTTATAGGAGAGAACGTAAAATTAAATTAAATTGGTTATTTAAAATAAATATAAATTCCTACAAAGTGAATACATTTTTTTTCAATGCGTATGTTTTGCCATTTCCTTCAGAAATACTTCTGCAGTTAGCTAGATATTTCTATATTTAACTCAATGTATTAATTTCAATTTTTGTGCAATTTCCCACATAAAACACATAATGTTTCAGAAATTCTCTTCGAAATTCTGTAGTTTAATAACATGCCAATTTATATGATTTTATGTTAATTAACCCAGTTATCTTATTATTTTGACTTTACTTCTATTTTCATCACCTCGCACTAATGCAAATATGTCAAAGTATAAATAAGCGCAGAATTCTTGAATTAAGAGACAGAACTTTTTGCAATATTGACTAATCGTCCCTGTGCTCGCTTGCCTCAATTTAACAGATCAGTTTAGACTTCAGCTAGACTTTTTTGCTTTGCGAACCTATGCGGCCGACCAGAGATTTAATAGGGCGTGTTGAATTTGTATGTCTGTTTTAGTTAGAATTTAAGTGCATGTTTTGAATTACTTACAAGTTGTTATTTAAAAGGAGTCCTGCTCCTTTTATACTTTTTAATTTGTGTAATCGTCGGTTGACGGATTAATAAAAAACTTTTATCTTCATTTTGAGCTGTGATACGTTTAGTTACAAGGTAGACAGGACACTAAGTTGTATGACAGTCTTTACGGCTCTCTTGAGGCGACTTTTATCTTGAAAATTTTGAAGAAAGGTGTAGAGTCATTAGGTTATATCTATGCAGAAATATGAAGAATGTGCAATGCCGTCACCAGAATTCGAACTCCGGACCTCCCGAATACTCGTCGAGAGGATTTCCAGTTACACCACGAAGGCATGTGGAAAGAAGAAAATACCAGAGTATAAATTTTATTTCATTTTTGGGGATAGTAGTTCTAAATTCGCATCCAGAAAAGTTTCAAGCGTTTTGAAACCACGGCAAATAGTTGCTTTCCTTTTACTAGACACTGCTTTTGAATCTTTAGGATAAATCAGTCAATAGTTATATGTATGTACATAGATTCACAGGAAAAGCCCATTTAAAATATTGTGAAAAGAAACTATAATGCTTTTGTGAATGAATTAAGGTCATCAGTTGGATAGCATTTATTTACTGGGAATTGTTTAAACATTGCCTTTCAGTTATGTTTTTGGAAGTCATGTAAAACTAATAGTAAAATTAAATATAAAAATATATTTATAATAGAATAAAATAACTAATATTTAAATTGCTTTTATTTATTATAAAAATTTAAAATATAGTACAAAAATTTAACTTATTTTTACTTATTTTGAGTGCAATTTCGTGCCTTTCCTATTCGTGCTCTTGAGGCAAGTGCCTCACTATTGCTCAATCATAATATGTACTTTTATTTTTATGTGAACGCATATTTATAATTTTAATTTCACATACGCATCTTTCCCGCGTTAGGGAGAGCCTTTTCAACTTCTACTCTAAGATAACGAAATATTATCTCATGAATGCAAATATATTGTTTGCAAAACATAAATGTGTATTTCTTGCTCCTTTATAATTCAATGTAGTTTTTGTATTGTGCTTTAATTTCGAGTAAAAAAACTGACAAGGTTATCTGCGCCAAATAAATGGTTGAAACAAGGATTAAAAGGTATGTTAAAAAAACTGCATGTATACAGTTACAATATATGTTAGTCTCGATAAAACAGAATAAAAACAGATTACAATTTATGGTAAAAGCCAATTTCTTTTTAAAACTCGAAAAATTTGTGATGAGGTAGTTTTCCTATTAAGTTTTCTAACTCCAATTTCCAGCAAATAAAATGTTTTAGGCGAAAAAATTTAAAACTATGCATTCTAGTAAAATAAGATGAACTGTCAGAACTACATTGCAATTTACGCAACGTCGATTCCTCTCGCCTTTCAGAAGATGCTGATGGGTCAAGCGACAGTGATCAATTCTCAAACGAATCAAGATAACTTCTTTCCTTCTATTTGCCACAGACGACCAGTATTCAGTAGCGGGTTCAACACTTCTCAGTTTAATAACTCTATGGTCATTCCAAATGCCTTTGTAATTTATTGAGAAATTTACGATCGATTAACTCCCTGATGTGTGTGAGTCTGATCTGCAAATTAGAGATGCAGTTTTATACCTTAGGCGTAAGATCTGCTAGTTCATTTCCTTTTTATGCCAGCGTAGCCAGGGATCCAGGAGTAGAGAATCTGCTATCCCCGACATTTTAGAGTCTGATTAAGCTTCAGAATTCTGGTAATAATGGGATGTGAACTATAAATAGGATCTTTCAATGACATTAAGGCACTCAGGGAATCTATGCAGATAATGAAATTTTTGCAACTTTGCTTTAAGAGGAAAGTTAAAGCCTGGTAAACTGCAGTAAGCTCAGAGGTAGCACCGGGCAAGCTTTGTGTAATCTAAGCACAAAAATTGTTTTTTCTACTACAAAAGCTGCACCAACATGATCTCGGCATTTTGATCCATCTGCATAGAGAGTCATATAATTTCTATATTTATACCTATGTTCCGCAAAGATTTGCCTGAAAATGATATCACTAGTGTTAGATTTATCTCAGTGCTCGAATGTATTAAAAAGATAAATTTTTCAGTCATCCCAAGGAGGAATCTCAAAGAAATTCTCCGTCCGTGTAGACATATTATACTGCTCTAGCAAGGTGCCAACCTTAGACCAAATGATTGGATATAAGATAAACGTACTTGATACAAAAGAGAGCATGAATCATTGTGTAAATACAAACGGATGAGATTCTTGATCTGCGATATGATTTAAAAAAAGTGCTTGAGACAAAACGATCGCGTCTTAAATGGATGGAAGACACCCTGCTTACCACATACAATCTTTCCATTGGAGATGTCCTAAAGACACCGGTGCAGATTCGAAGTGCCTGGTGATGCACAGGATCAAGTTTGGCTAGCACAGAAGGCCTTGACGACCCGTAAATGACTGACCCGTAGTCGCGTATTGAGCGGATAAAGGCTCTATAAATAAGAAGCAGTGAGCTGCGATCGGCTCCTCAGGAGGTATTCCAAAAAACATTCAGAATTTTCATAATTTTTAAACATTTCTTTCTTAGATAGATGACACGGGGAATGAAAGTACGTTTGTGGTCGCAAAGCACACCTAGGAATTTTACCTTCCGTTCTACAGGAACCCGTATGCCCTGCAAATAAATTTCCTGATCTGCATGAGAAATCTGCTTAGGATAAAAATGAACACTTGCTGTCTTTTGGGTAAAAACCTGAAACCATACTCCAGCGACTGTTTAACTGTTCTATTCAGAGATGTTTGTAATTCTCTCTCGACTTAATCCAGGTCTGCTCCTTGATTTGAGCTGTTTGAAAATTGAGTTAATTTTTAAGCTAAATACAGTGACAGTTCACTGTTTTGCAGAACACCCTCTTCTTCACGAAACACATCAGAGAGTACAGGATCAATCCTCACATGAAACTTTCAATCCTGTAAGAAATGTTTGGTGAAAATCGACAGATTTCCTCGTAAGCTTGTAGAGACATTAGGATTTTTTGGAAGCAGGCAAGATGAAAAATATGCAACCACCTTCGCCGGGAATCGAACCACGGACCTCTGGAATACTGGCCCAGCGTGCTACCGTTACACCACGAAGGCACGCTAGGGAACTGGGAGAAATACCTTATATACTCCCCTTTTTAAAGGGCGACTAGAGTTTTAGGGGACCTAGTCGCCAAATCCTGGGTGCGGAGAATCATCATCCACAACCCTTTTAGTTCGGGCGCCACTTGTAGAGTCATTAGGTTAATTGGAAGCAGAAAAGATGAAAAATATGCAACCGCCTTCGCCATGAATCGAACCACGGGCCTCTGGAATACCGGCCCAGCGTGCTACCGTTACACCACGAAGGCACGCTAGGGAAGTGGGAGAAATACCATATAAGCTATCGTTGTACAAATCACGAAGACGCCATACCTCATGTGGTGTCGTAGGCTTTCTCTATATCAAAAAATATAGAAAGGAAGTGAATCCTTTTAACGAGCGCTTTATGTATACTACTTTCTAAGAGTAGAATATTACCAACAGTTGTTCGTCCTTTTTTAAATCCACTTTGATAAGGGTGTAGCGTCATTAGGTTTATTTTGAAACAGGAGACGTGAAAAATGTGCAATGCCCTCGCCGGAACTCGAACCTGGATCTCTCGAATACGGGCCGAGTGTGCTATCGTTACACCACAAAGGCATGCTGAAAGAAGGGAGATAATACATATATAATCCCCCTTTCAAAGTGAGATTTGGGGTTAGAGAAAACAGTCTCTAAATATTAGTGGTGAAGAATCATCATCCATTACTTTTTTAGTTCGGGAGCCTCTGAAGAGTCGTTAGGTTTATTTAGAAGCGGGTGACATGGGAAATGTGCAATGCCCTCGCCGGGACTCGAACCTGGACCTCTCGAATACGCGCCGAGTGTGCTACCGTTACACCACAAAGGCATGCAGGGAAATATACATTATAAAAATACTCATTCACCACCTTTTTTAGTTCGAGCGCCACTTTAGAGTCATTTAAAATTTTTCCGATGTCAGGAAAGTGAAGAAATGTGCAGCGCCCTCGCCAGGACTAGAACCTCGGACCTCTCGAATACGCGGCCATTACACCACAAAGACATGCTAAGAAGGCGGAAGAAATACTTTATAAGTTGATTCCCCTTCTCTTTCTTTTTAACGACTTTAATATATTTATCTACGTAGGTTTTCATCGTGCTTTCTAATTCTTTCACCGTGTTTTCCAAGTCCACTTCATTGTTTATGCTGTTTAGTTTCCATGTGTATTCCGTGATTTCGGCTCAAATTTTATTGCATATTTTATCTATTTTTCTAAGATTTTTCGAATAATAAATCTTCTTTTCTTCACTACTTTCATTATTATCATTTTCTAACCACAGGTATTTATAGTCACCAAGTGTCTCTTGTTTTCATACTTGGAGGAATTTAAAATTGCCTCTTATAATTTCCATAGAACCCATTAGGAGATCGGTGAATTCAATCCCGACTGGAGAAACAAAAGTTGGTTTTGAGACCATCTCGTTTTATAAAATTAATTGTTTGATAAAATAAAGTCATGTGTTAAAATTCTCCTGTTTTCTATAATTGACGCCCCCTTCCCAGTTAAAATGTTGTCTCTTTGTTCTTTTTTCGATGTTCATATCGTAAGAATCAGTCATTGGGCTTTTAATATTTTGTGTTTTTGTTCTCAGTAGATGAATCTTGATTTTCTGTATATCTTTCTTAATTTCCTTTAAATTTCTCTGACTAGCCATAGCCATATCCAAGTCTAAAAAACTCTCAAGTTCTGTGATATTGCTACTTGCAGTATCTTATCTAGTCCTTCTGTAAGCTTATCGCAGGCACCACTTATTCTTCCAGTTTTCGTTGCACGAATTTTATCTACTACCGTATGCAATTCTTGTACTACTGACAAGATTCCGGATGCCGGTGTAACATCCCTTTCCACAATTAATTCTGTACTTCTTATATCTGAATTATTATCTTTGTTATTCTTAGCATCCTCCAATTCTACAAGTTTAACTGCATTCTCAATCTTCTCATCAGGTCCTTGTATCAAGATCTCTTTCCCCCTCATCTGCTCTTCTGTATCGCTCACTGAAATTCCAGTTTAGAAATGTATAATCACAATAAAAACGATTTATATTTACAAGCTAAAATTAATCGCTTGGCGGCGAGAACATAATTCCTCAAAACTTCATAATTAATGCATTATAAATACAATACATCAAACTCTCAAAACAAATTCTTAAAATTACAGTTTATGTAAAATCAGAAAGTGTAAATTAATTTAAAACTTTTAAGTAAAGCGTTTCTACGCGTTTCAAACGATTAACAATTATACGAACGTTAAGTTCGTATAATTGTTAATTTGACATTAAGCCCTCAATTGAAATTTTCCTCAGTTGACAGAAAGTCTAAATGAATGATGCAAGACCAGAGCTCCAGATGTATAAACACAGCACTATCTTAACTTCAGTCGTGAAAACACTTAAATTCTTTATACACACATATTTCAATTAAAAATTCATAAAAATAAACTCCATACACAGAAATGAGGGTAAAACCTCTCCGGTAATCTAAGCAGAGCAATAGAAATTATAACACAGTATAATAAGTCGATTTTTAATTCAAGTATTAATTTGAAAGTTCAAAGTATTTTGCAAATCTGTACAACTTCCATGCAAATGAGTATCATACTGAAAATGCGTCATCGGAACATTAAAAAGTAAGAAAAAGTACTTACAGTAAATGCACGATAATATAAATCAACAGCCATACCAGATTTCCAAAGTAAACAAACTCATTCGCATTAGGATTAGTGGTGCACGGACGAAAAGCTCTCATAAGTAGCAAAAAGCCTCATTCAACACAAATTTTGCAGGTAAAAAGTAGTAGCTGTTGAAGTTCCTAAATTATGCGCTATAATCACAAAACAATAAATTCACCAAAATATAATAAAAAATTTCTCAAGAGCTCACACAAAACCAACGGCAATGGCGCTGACATGCGTAGTTGTTTATTTTCTTCCTCCTTTCTGCTTGCCTTCTTGGTGTAATGGTACCACACTCGGAGCGTATTTGAGAGGCCCAGGTTCGAGTCCCGGCAAGGGCACTGCACACGTTTTACATGTCCTGCTTCAAAATAACCCAATGACTCTACAAGTATTTATTACTTCGATGCTGTTTCTCTGTTTTATGAAGCAAGACATGTTTTGGAAGATCTATACCTCCCTCTATTTCTGTCTCAGATTCAATGAAATCAGAAAAAAATCCCTTCAACAGAGCTTTCGCTTGGGCTTCTGTTTTCGGAGCTCTTAATTTTCCTTTCTGAGCTGCTCGTTCATTACGCTTTTATTTCCGAACCATCTGTTATCTGTTTTCGAGGAAAAGTAGTGTTTAAACATTTTCGCTGCCATTTGTTTTATTTCTTTTTTTTTTTTTTTTTTTTTTTTTTTTTTTTTTGTAAGCTATGCTTAATATGTTTTTTATGCTTATTTACCGATAGCATTTGGTAGCTTCAGCCTAAGAAATGTTTGGTCTTGATTGACCGCTGCTAAACAGTTTCCTAGCTTCCAGGTAGGAGGTTTTTATTAGTAACTTTAGTTGTATTTTTTCCTCTTCGTCCCATTTTGGGTAGCTCCGTGAGTATGAACAGTGATTGGCATGACAACTTACGCATTTTGAATCGGTAATACAGCCATGACTTTCATGACTGGTCACAGAACAGCAAGCACACTCCAGTTTTCCACCACATGTCGCTTTTGTATGACCAAACCGTTGACACTTGAAACAGCTCAGTGGGTTCGGCATGTTACGTTCTGATGGGACAACTCAGGTAACCTGCCTTAATGGGTTTCGGTAGCTCTGGAGATGAGAACATTGGAATATTTTGTTTTGTGTTAAGAAGTTGCCTATCCCTAAGGATTTTAATTCTGCAAGCCCCACACTCGTTTTGCTCGGCCATTTCTTTTAAAAGTTCATTCTCAGGGGATGATATCTGGTCTATTTCCGAAACAATACCTCTGGATGTGTTCATAGGATTATGTGGATACACATTAATATAATGCTCGCCCATGTTCGTCATTTTTAGAAGAGAGAAGGACTGTGCGTCAGATATCGTCTTGACGAGCAGAGATCCTGAATGGAGCTTTTTATGTATTTTGGCTCGCCAACTGAGGTCACAATATGTTTATGGTCATATTTTCTAGTTTACCAGTAATGACTAGGAACTTAAGTCATTTGCTCCAGCTAATTATAGTAGAAGTGTCTATTTGCTTAGTAGTTCCAGAATTTTTCGTTTCCATGTGATTGGGGCAAGAAATTAAAGTTGTCATATTGTAAATAGAAAAGATTCTCTCCCGACCTCCCCACCCTACATACAGCCTTATGAGTGAGCATAGATCCCTGTGTCCGGGCTATTCGCAGCCGGGCCTATACACAGACTGAGCCCCACACTCAGCTTTCCCGAAAGCGAGAACTTCCGAAAGCGTATCCCCAAGCCCCAGACCCGTAGGACTAGTAACCAGACGATTGACTCTAGCAGGAACAGCTAAATACCTCTCGTTTGGGCTGAAGCAGAGACCAAAGCTGCGTGTTGGGAACAGTACCTCACCCCGCTACCAGTAACCTCTTTTCCCGCCGTACGGATCTCCACGCACGATAAACGCGTACACAGTTTTCTCACCATGATGAAACAGAAAAAAAGACTGCAACTCGCAGCGAGCCCCATCCTTCATAAGAGAAAACCAAAAGGGAGAAATACAGGGAGAAGCGAAAGATAAGAGAGGAAATGGAGAAGAGAAAAGGTCATGGGGTGTGACAGCCGATCACCAAGAATGTAATCGCCTGAAGGGTATTCACTTGCTATGCTTTAGCTGGACATATTGGAACGGCCTTCACGCGTAAGGTTGCCCTACCAGGAGCTATGCTCCCGACGTACTTCCCCCATTTTACACAGTCACACACTCCCTCTCACGTTGACGCAGCATAGCAGGACTTCGGGAGCAATGTTGCTTTTAAAATGCTAAAATCTTCAAGAATTGTTTATGATCCTCTTATAAAAGCAGAAAATTTCTTTTACGTATCTTTTAAATTTTTTACTATCAAGTCATACATTTAATTAAAAATATGCGCATAAATTTGTTATAAGGCAGTGGACACCATTATAATCATGCAGAGTTAAAAGTCTTTTGAGAATATTACGTGAATTATGTAGTAATGTGACAAATGGTAGCATTTTTAAAATAATTTAAAACAAGCTTTAGAGCTTCTGCCGTCCCGTAATGCTCAGGCAGTCTACAAATCGCATCTTCTTTTGTTTATTTTTAAAGCTTTAAAACATGCGAAAGGAGTTTCAGATATTAATTAATTTCGAGTATCTATCAAATAAATTCCTTTGTTAACTCGATTTTTGTTAAATGGCTTGTTATATAATACTACATAAATTCTGCAAAATTTAATATTGTAATAATATAAAAAAATTATTCAAAACGCACCTTCTTTGTTTTCTTCTGTGTGTGCATGTTATATGTTATCTGTAAACCTGAAATGTTATATAAATAGAACTTTATTCAGTAAACTCTTTTTTTTAATTCATTTACTGAGCTATTTTCTTTATTAATAACTTTCCAACGTATGTTATCACAGCTAATATTGTCTACATGTTTGATCTCAAGTTTTAATTTGTATAACAGAAACAATTTACTTCGCAGCCTCAAAATCAATTTGCCTATGCAGATAGCCATGAATTTTGACACTTTCCGGACTCATACAAAATCTTCCGACTGTAGCGTATATCATCTATTCTTATTCCAGGTATTTTAGATATGAAGTCATTTTATTAGATAAAATTCCTAGAGACAGGAAGATTCCTAAGCCACACCCAAGGTTACCAGATTGCTATACAAAGGTGATTTTCCATAAATTGTGAGCCACACCTCGACCCCTATTCTCGCTGCTATGATCAAGTATAAAATACAAGAGGAAAGCATCACGTGATAAAAAAGTTATGTAAATGAGAGCCTGCAAATCAGAAAACGAAATGATCTCGGTTTTAGGATCATGTAATTATTTTATCACACGCTATCATTGATCGAATGGGTGAGCTCCTAGGATAGAGGATTTTCATTTCGTAAGTTGAGATATTGATCCTGTATAAGGCAAAAGATAGAAGTTAGCATTCAGTTTATCGCTTCAATCAATCCTCGTTACCACCATCGTAAATAACCCGCTAATATTCATTACGATTTGTGTAGGTAAAGAAGGAAAGTATGTCTGTATGTATATATAAACAAATATTACCAAAACCCAATTCGATAAAATTAAGTAACCAAACTTTTTTGAATATAACATATACAAAAAGTAGTAATATGAGTGCCAATAAAATTTGTGCATGAATTTAAAAAAAAAATCTTATCTTTATTATAAAACGCCGGGCTATGATAGACTTTTGTGTGCCTAAACTTTAATATATGGGGGTTTGTATTATAAAAAATATTTTACATGAATAAAATGTAAAAATAACAAGTGCCAGTTATAAATAATTCGTGAATATTTTCGTCAACAGTGGGATGAAAGTTTTGACATGAAAATAAAGTGAACAGCTTTTCGACCAAGCACACATTCTAAACCAAAACATATGAGATACGTCAAAGCGGTCATGTTTGGTGGTCAAGGCGAAAGAATGTGCTCCATTCTACTGCACGCTATTCAGAAATTTTAACTTATTCATATGGAAACAATAAGCATTCGAAAAGATTAAGAACCATAAACATAGCCAGCTCAAATTACTAAACTTCAAATTTCAGATTGAAAAGTAAGTGTCAGAAGATAAGTACAACTGCCAGACGTGACTTAATAATTTATGCTACCACACTCCGATGGAGATGCCAGATAATTATTCAAATATTCAATCCCTGGGACAAACTACCAGTGTTCAGCCACTTTACTGATCGGCTACTAAGTGGGCGATATGCTGTTAAGACTTCTTTGTCCCTTAAAACGTTACCTTTAAAATAAGACAATATATTTAAGGAAGTCTCTGCAGCTGCCACAAGCTTGTCTTATGTTTCGCACATTTCCTAGCATGACTTTGGAATTACAAATCCCCTTTTTTATGTGATTTGCAACTGCCGAAGACCCACCATTATCTACTGGAAATTCTGAAAAGCACAGTTCACATTTCCCACTGTCAGTGAGATCACAAACGTTTTTCAAAAAAGGATAATCCCCTTTCAATCCATTAGTAAACATACAGTTCCTTTCTGCCATTTTGTAGATTAAATTATTTTAACGTACAGTAGGAAATAGTAGCAAATTCCAGCTCGTAGTTTGTATTCAATTAAGATAGGACATGCACAACAATAACCAGTGTTAAGTGTCGTGTTAATAACCAGTGTAGCATAATTTCCAGTGTTGGTAACTTTAATTGAAACAAATATTTAAAAACTAAAATATAAAATATCCGGATTTCATAGACTACATGCTATTATAAATTCTGTCAAAAATATCCTTGTAAAAAATAAAATGGTTGTTTTCAGCATTTATTTGTATATATTGAATTTAAAATTCTTATCATATCCATTCTCTCGCGGTATCTACGAAAGCGAATGGGTTTTTCAGTTTGGTAAATTTGATAAATGTAACACTTTTCTTAATAATGATAAAAGTAATTCTCTCATATGTAAAAAATCTTTAGTAAAATATATTTTTAGTAAATATTTATATCTTTAGTAAATATATTAGTAAATAAATCTTTAGTAAAACACATTTTGTAAAATTCCTATCACAAATAATTAAAGCCTGAACAATCCATAGCGCATAATCCTACAAAATTTTTTTGAATATTGCATCTTTTGGGTATCCGATAATTTTTCATTATCTGCTATCGCCGTTTTAAATAGATCCCTAATGACAATTATTCTTCAACACTACCAGTAAATATAGGAAGATTTATCTTAGGTAAGCGAAAGCTCGTTACTTCGTAAAATTTAGTCTCAACACTCACATCTTTAACATTCTTAACATTAACTCTGATTAGCATTAAAAATAACTCATCAAGAGTATTTTGCATATCTTGTTGTTCTTCAGTAAACTTTCTCTTCATAAACTACAAAAACGTTACTAAAAATATCCGAAATTTCAGTCATTAGATTGTTTAATTTAGATTCAAAAAGCTCTAACTCAGCGTAATCAGGGAGTTGTGACTCACAGTGTTTTTCTCTTTTAGGTTAGTCAACTGAGTCTAACTTACACTTTTCTTCGTCTTAAGCGTTGTAAATTCCATTATCTAATCACAAAAGATGTAATAGAAATGCACTGACTCATTAACTGCATTGCAGATCCATATTCGAAGGAACTAAGACCTTCCGTCATTGGTATTTAGTGGAATGTATTCTGTAGACTTGCTGTCTTATACCATCAGTATGATGGTATAAGACAGCCTTTGACTTTGATGACTTTGATGAGCCAGCTGGTGAAACTTCAGCAACTGTCAAGAAATTGTGGTAAAAGTAGGGAGACCATTTTTTTCCTTCATTGCATGTATGTTAATCTAATGGAAAGCGACAAGAGGCAAAAGTCACACCGGACGAGAAACCAAGTAGACGTCGGCATTCAAAGCCAGGTTATGAAGTTGTGATCTCTAAGCATGTGAGTATCAAATGATCTGATCAAGTTATATTCTGGAATGATTTGGTAACTAAAAACTTCTGAAAACTTTGCACCATCACAACTGCCTACTAACTGAAGCTCCAAGCGCATGCTTAAAAGCCTAACTGATATGCATTTGAGCTGTTACTCAGAGACTAAAAATATAATTTGTATAACATTAAACAAAGATTATTACACAAAACCAAATGTGATATTCTTTGCGTTTTGTTTCATTCTCTTAATAAAGATGCTCGCAAGGTAGTTCTAGTACTTTAGGATACATTTAATTGGAAATCTAATTAAAAAAATACAATAATGCACTTACATATTGTTTGCTGTAAAGATTAGATGAACTCTATACAAGAGAGAAATGTTGGATAAAATTTATCATCTTTGCCAGAAAGAGCTAGGACTAAGATGGATGCTCCCTTTACGAGTTAAAGACATCATGAATTTAGTGCATCTGATTTAAAATAATGAGTTTGAATGTAATAATTATCAGTTTCTATGCTAGGCAGGGCACATTTGTTGAATTCTTCAATAGTTATTTTCATGTAATGGTTGCAGGGTTTAGCAAACACACTATTTTAGTACTATTTTAATCTTAGATAAATTAGAACTTCTAGAAGTAAAAATCTGAGACTTCACGTTTATTCTAAGATTCGTATCATAGCAATTCATTTCAAATTGTAGTTTATCTCTGTTAGTAATACTATATGAAATAAAACTTCTTGAATACATTCACTTAAATGCTGATAATATAAAAATAAATGTAATAATCCTTGTGTTTTTTTTTCAACTACACATATGTAGAATGAATATGTATTAGTTTAAGATGAATAGAAATGTATGAGTCACAGTGAATTGTATATTTAATGCAAGTACAGCGAACTGACATTCATAGTCATGCATGCATGCAATAGAGCTAGAACATGTATGAACTAACATAAATTTTTCAAGCATGTAGGTGGATTAATACTAAATAAACATGAAGAAGGAAAAATTAATCTCACTATAAAGTTCTAGTTAATTTACGTATCCTTGGCTACTAGAACTATGGGGAAGAGTCTAGCGACTATTCTCTGGCCTTCTTACAACTATCAAGACAAGTCCTAGGAAGGGTTGTTAAAATACCCTTTTATTCACTCAAAGAAATATTTCACAGACGGAACCCCTCAGGCTTACAGGAAAGCCTAAGTATTCATAAATGTAAAAAGTGTTTTAAAAATCATCGTGCGTTACTGCATTTTCGAAAGACTTCAGAATGAGTGAGAAACACGTAAAAGAATTACGAACAGCTCGAATGAGTTATAGGTGACGGTTAAGCCATTTTTCCACTAAACGGAATCTAGTACTCAACCTGATAACTTAGGGGAGAATTTTATGAGTTCTAGTCCATTCACTAAATCTTGTATATCAGACTTTAATTTTCAGCGTGAGGTTTAATTGTGTACGGCTATTATTAAAGTGTTATATTCGTCTCATGAGTACCACTTGTGTAAAACATTATTTGATCTTGAAGTTTTGTTACCGAAGAGTACTTAGAGAGATTACGTTTATCGAAAAGAAATGCTAAGCTTTTTATTTCATGTCTAGGATCGTCGGATGCGAATTGTGCATATAAGTTATTTCCCGCATTTCTCAGCCCTAGTGCCATTTACAACACAAGCCTTTGTTATCGTTGCTGTGACTTATCTCACTTTTCTGACAGTAACATCAGAACAAGCCCTTGAAATTCATCATACCAAGCAAAGCAAGATTGGGAAGAGCGTTCAGTACCATACAGGTGACAGTACGACTTCGCTCAGTTCCGCCACCATTTTGATGAGATCATCCCGGGGAAGACGGGTCTAAGGGTTTCCCCCCTGTTCCCCTACCATCAACCTCTCGAGATCACTTTCGGCTCGCTATGTATTTAGAGTGCCCCCATGCCGCAAAGACATTGTACATTTACAAATATCCATAACTTCTCCGGGATTCGAACCCGGCGCCTTCGGTATCGCAGTAGATTTACCTAAATACTATATCGTATGGACAGCAGTGTTTATTATCAATAGAATTATTGGAGCATTTCTGCATTTTACATTGAATAAAAACTTATATTGAGGAATATAATGATTTAATGCTAGCAGACCCAATATTCTATAAGAGTAGACCTACTGATCTTCTTCAGTCTGTTTATGCAACTGCAGACATTCTCAAAATGTTTTAGCAGAAATGGAATAAATGGAACGATCAAGGTATTCGCGATAAATTAACAGTAGAAGACTTATTTATTTGCCTTACACGATTCGAATATTTTAATGGGAAATTGCAAATTTCCAATAACTATTTATTATCTATAAAGATTGCTATCATTTTCTTCAGCGTTACTATTATACTAATAGTTGTTATTTTTTTTCCTTGTGTGTACGCCCATCCACACTGGAAAGGGCTGATTCTCAAGAATCAATTTCAACTCAAGTTTCTTAATATCTGAAATACGAGTTTTGCTATAAGAAAATTACGACTAGATGAAAAGGGGGTATTTTAAATTGAACTTAACTGAAATTCTGTAAGCCTAGTCTAACAGAAAAAAAAAAGAAGAACAAAAATATTTTTTAACAGAATTAATTGAGAACTCATATGTTCATACGAATACCATTTTCTAAAACGTTAATGAAATATGCTAAATTTTTATGTCATTCCCTAAAGGCATCATATAAGAATTCTGGTTTTCCCCATTGGGCCTAACAACTTCTCCATACCCATTACTGTATTCAGAGTTCAGATCAGGTTCTTCTCTTGATCAGAATATGTTTAGGTTCACGAATCGCGAATTCGTTATGGCCAGGAGAAAAAGGGCGCCTGTCGTTGGTCATAGGCATGAGAACCTATAGTAACAGTATAGACTTTCAGTTGAACAGATTTTAATGTGCCGCACCCCGCAAAAACATTATACATTGATAAACGTCATAGTCATCTCCGAGATTTGAACCCTGGTCTGTGGCATTATAGCCGGCTCCATAACGCTAACCATCATACCGAAAAGGGTGACCTAAACACTTTAGTCGTCCTAACGAGTGCACAAATATATCCTTTTGACATCTCCTGAGAAATAAGTAAAACAAAAGAACTAAATACTAAACTTATTCGCATTTGATTTACAGTTTGTTTTCCTCAACGCTAAATTTAAAATTTTACGGTTATTTCTATCTGAGATGTATTGGTTGGTTTATTTTCCTGTGAGCATGCATTTTTTAAAGAGATTCAATCATTTGCTAAACAGTCAAATGCATTTGTTTTATCTTTTTCCTAATTCTTCCGAGAGCGTATTCTTAATTTTTGGTTTCCTAGTCAACCTCGTGTTCAAAAATAAGCAAATGAATAAATAAAAAAACTTATAAATAAATAAAACAAAATCTGAAAGGATTCATATTTAACGGCTCACCATAAGTTTTGTTAAGGTTTTTTTATGATCTCGCTGAGTATCGCAATTTACCAATCTGCTCTTGGATTCACTCTTGCTAATAAACAGTTTCTGCATTTTTTAATTTATTGTTAAACATCGCTTATTTTGCCCTCACGCCACACAATATTCATTATCAAAATCATTAAATTGTCAAAAGCAGCATTTTTTTAGACATAATCTTAGGCGCAGATATCTCTTTACTGCCTTTGAAGGGAGAAACGATTAAATGAGCAGAACGTAGACCAGTAACCTCTCGTTCTGATTCAGGATTGATTATTTTCGGTATTGTGATTACTTCATCAGAAGTTAAACTCACTATGAACAATACAAGGATTTCAGAAGGGAATACCTTGAGCTTACACATATGGAAAAAGTACTTCAGACAGAGAGATTTTTATTAATTCTGCATATTACATGCCTCATTATGCCATGTTGAAGGAATCAACTACTACTAAGTTAATAGTCGTTTTTGATGCTTCAGCTAGAACAACGTCAGGACATTCATTACATGATATTTTGAGGGTTGGGCCAAAAGTTATGCAAGATCTATTTCCAGTTCTTCCGCAGTTCAGAACTTATAAAGTTGCAGTATGTGCCGATGTGGAGAAGATATTCACACAAATTCGTGTTCATCCAGAAGATGCAAATGGACACGAATAGTATGGAGTGGTAGTTCCTGTGAGGCCTTGAGTAGATTTAGATGTATTTAGATTAATAACGGTTACGTATGGAACTTGTGCAACATTTGTCTACAAAAGTAATAAAGCAACTTGCATTAGATGAGCAAGCCAGTTTCTATTTTGCATCAAAATTTGTCCTTCGTAACTATTATGTAGATGATTTACTTTCAGGATCCCAAACTGAAGAGGAAGCTAAAGTTTTAGCAGTTATCTGAAATGATAGAAAAGGGAGTATTCCACTTAGGGAACTGGATTTCTAAGAGTTCAGAAAGCGAAAGTGTTCAATATTAATTGGAACCCTCTAATGATGCATTCCATTCGCCAGAATGCATGAATGATAAGGAGCAACAAACAGAGCTATTTTATCAGAAATAGCCAAACTCTTTTACCCGATGGTATCGTTACCGTCAACAGTGATACACACGAAAATATCATTACAAGAGTTGTGAACTTTACAACTTGGTTGAGCTGAAATCCTTAACGAGAAGATAAGCAAACGGTGAAAACGTTTTTACTTAAAATTTCCCTTATTGTCCAGCTTACAACGTATGAGGTATGTCTGAAGTCCGAAGCTAATAACTATAGAAATTCATGCTCTTTGTGACGTTTCAGAAAAAGCTTATTGTGCAGTCCTCTATTTCAGAACAATTAGTTCTGATTCTTGTGAAGATTAGTCATATAAAACATAAAATCTGATATAAAAACCAGAACTGCTCCCTTAAAAAACCTAGTCTATTCCAAGATTAGGGTTATGTGTTGCATTATTTTTAACCAGCTTCTTACATGTAGGAGTAGTTTTATCATGCACAGAAGCTGGCAATTAATAGAACTTACGGGTAGGTACTCAAGGGTCACATTGGCCTTTCGTCCTAGCCTTGCCGTTGGACCGAGCCCGCCGTGTACCTAAAAGTTAGTTTTGGGAAAAATTTGGGCATAATATATCCTGATAGAAGGGTCTTCCTAATCAGTCCGTCTCTTAGGTCAGCAAGACATACCTTTTTAGATGCTTCGATTAAAAGTTTGAGATACCGTTCGTTCTAGAGCCTGGGTGGTGTAACAGGGAAGTTTTTGAAATCCCCTTTCAGCGATGCACTAGTCTCTAATAGATTCCTGATACCCTCATCCTTAGTATTCCCTAATAGTGGAGGAAGAGAGAGATTGCAACTATCCCACCAAATTATGCTGACGTAGTCTGTTGCTTCGAAGTTGATTTGGCATGGTGAAGTTTCGAATAGTTTTTCCCTTGGAAAGCGATCGAATTTTCAACAGTCGATGCAAGAGTTCCGTGATATGTCTTCTTTCATCCACAATGCAGGCAAGGATAAAATTTTCGGGCGAACAAAGGAAGAATGAATTACCGGAAAAAAAAGAATTAATTCTGATGAATTACTGAGTCGATATTAGCAGTTTGAATTAGGCATTGTGATATTCTGATGGATTCAAAAACTATCTTTGGACCGTCTGTGAAATTTTTGGTGGTTTTGATTTTGAATGACAGAACAATGTGACAATTCAAAATAAATTTTATCAACTGCCTATTTTCATCAGTGTGCTTTCATCAGTGTGCTCACGTAAAGTTTGAGAACTCGATTTGCTGTCGTCATGAGTGTAAGAGCGGACCATTATCATGAGCTGCTAAAATTTCTAAATTTGTACCTGACTTTATGGAACCAGAAATATCAGTAAGTAAAAGTGATCCTTGCTTAACACTTTTCTATCAACGTGAGGAAATTACGGTAGAAGCTATATCTTTAGCAATTCCAGTAGATGGACAAACCACGTAGTGTTTCCTTAAAAGATTGACTCTGTAAATCATTTCTTTTATTACAAATTTTTCTTCTTATTCTGTTTTTATCAATGACGTGACAATTGCCTGAATCAGTGGTCAGATACATAGCTACATACTGTATTTACAATATAAGTTATATTTACAATTACGCAGCATAACTTCATAATATTTGATAGTTAAAATCACCCTATAAATAAGTTTGTAGCAAAAATTACGAAATATGCCTACTTTTACTAAAAATTGTGTTTTTTGAGTTTTTTGGCAAACAACAAATAATTTGAAATTACAGGTTTTCAATTTTTTAGTGTTCCTCATGACCCAAAATTTATATTTAGCGTTTCAAAAGCAGTGAATTTAGTAATTATAA
This sequence comes from Stegodyphus dumicola, assembly GCF_044657685.1. Classification (NCBI taxonomy): domain Eukaryota; kingdom Metazoa; phylum Arthropoda; class Arachnida; order Araneae; family Eresidae; genus Stegodyphus; species Stegodyphus dumicola. Next base: position 102,964,788 of record NC_140780.1, read on the forward strand.
AAAATTGACAAAAAACAGAAAAATTTCACCATTTTTCAAAACTCTGAGAGCAATGCATGAATGGAAGATACAATTTTATTTGATTTTTTTTCCATTTTGCTTAGCTAGGTGATAAGGAAATTTTCCGGGGTATAGTGATAGAACAATAAATAACGGGGTTCTTTCGGCCCATCTTTATATATAAGATAAACAAAGAATATGTAAAAGATATAATTTAAATTAGCAATGTCAATTAAATTCCCTTCTCTATGTTAAAAATAGTAATCTCCTTTTGCACTGAGTTATTTCAAGACTAATCCATGTCATATAACTCTTACATAACTCTTATGATGTAAACTGAGCTAAAATTCAAACAGCCAATAATAATTTTACAACAGTATTAATTATCCAATTAAAGTACATTGAGAACCAAAACTAACTCAGTCTGAAGTAAGATTTCATCCTGAACATATCGCGCTCGCTTTCTACTCTTCGACCTAACTTGACTGCTGTCTGCTGTACTCTTTTTATTGCAAATCTATTAAAACTGTAAACATTTTGAAACAGGAACAAATAATGGGCCAACTTGTTTGTGGCCACAACATGTTTACTGAAAAAAAAAAATGCCAGTTTCCTCTTCATTATGGATTGCATTCTACGCAATCAAAATTCTTGCTCTTCATTGCGGATTCAACCTTCCACGTTCTACTCCATCAATATTGCAAACTCCCCTTTTTTCATTACACCTATGTATATGCTCAATATATTCATAGTTTGATTATTTCAGTCATTTTAAGCTCAAACGCTTTCATCACTAAGTAAGCAAACTCCTTCAAATAAAACAGCAAGCAATACGATTAAGTAAAAAACGCAAATTTCGCTCTTTTGCTGTCTTTTGCTTGAGTTCTCTCCTCATTATGGTTTGCGTTTAAATAACAAGAAGCTTATCGTGCAACAGATTTTTGAAAAACAATGCATTCTGTTATTTGAAGGAAGTTTGTATTGCTTCGTTAACATGCCTTGCTGAGAAATTATACCGAAAAGTAAAAACTTACTTTAAAAGAAAACATTTCTCAGCGAATTAAGGTTTGTTTGATAGAAAGAGAAAGGATTAGCATGTTTGAAGAACTTAAGCAGTGCGCTTTCTATCTTTTTCCTTACTTTAAGCTTAAAATCTGGAGAGGAGAAGTCTTAATCAATTACGTCTTAAGCATGTTCTAAAAGTTCAAAGTGCTTTTTGAATCTATGTCTTAAAATTTTCAAAGTAAATCAGTGATAAATGTAAATAATGAACACTATGAAAATAAAATAGTAGATGATAATATATTTTTTAAATTAATTTTGTATTTCAGACTTGCATTTAAAAAATATCGTTAATCTTTAAATTACTAGCTCAAGAATATACCGATATAAATACTAATGTAATAATTGAATGTGATAATTAAATTTGACGTGTAATTAAGTGAATGTAATTATAAACTACAGTGAATTAAACATATAAATATATACTACTTTTTAAATGGATTATGAAATTTCATGGTTAAAAACTCACTACTTTTAGTTAAGCATTGAATGCACATCTTCTACAATTTAAATGCTTTTTTTTTATATTTTAGTCATTTTGTCTTACGAATTTAATAAAAGTCCGCTGAAGATCATTTTATGGTCTTGGTGTAGTTCTGTTCATTTTGTTTATTTACTTGGAAATGTTGTAGAGTCATTAGGGTACTTTGAAAGCGGAATCGTTAAAAATATGCAATGCTATTGCCGGGACTGGGACCTGGACCTCTCGAATACTTGCCGAGTGTGCTACCGTTACACCACGAAGGCATGCAGAAAGAAAGGAGTCAAGGGATATACTAGAAATGTCATTCCATAAACTGTCTTAGTAGTATAGTTTTGCCCCTTATAAAAAGAAAATTTTAGAAAGTTGTCTTTTTTTCCTTTTATTAAGAACTGTTTTCCAATGAAAGAGGAAGTTATAATTGCGTAAGTCAACAGCACTTTACGAATACTCTGCATTTTATATTTCTTGAATTAGTGTTATTTATACAAACTCTCTTGTTTTGAAATTTAGTGTGGTGTGAAACATTTACTATGCAAACTTCCATGCTCAAGTACTTCTAACACACGCTGTTTTGACAAGTTTTATTTCTTTCAAGTTCAAAGCGTAACACAAAGTCATAAAAGTGCTAATAAAATTTAACGCGCACGGTTTGCGAACACCATTTGAGTTTATTAATTCTCTCAGTGGATGACTAATTTTGAAGTTCTTCAAGGATCATTAATTTGTTTTCGACCCATTCTTTCTCTACACGCTTCTACTAAATAGCCAGTTTCGGAAATCCGTGCTTTCCTGAAGTACGGAAGCCTTTTGTCTTACAGCATTAACTCTCTCTATGTGTGATGTAAACTTCATTTAATCTTCTTTCAGAGACTTTACCAGAAGAAAATGACATGCAGTTTTAGATGAGTTTCTCAGAAGCCAATGCCGTTAAATCCAGAGGACAAAAGTTGAGAAAACTAATGTTCTTAATGCATTAATTTTTAAATTTTTTGGTTTATTAATTTGATCAGTAAAGTATGTAAAAACATTTTTATAAAGGTAGTCTCTACAACAAAACAAGATATGTACAGGATGCGTACATAAAAGCGTAAGTGTTTATTGGGACAGTGGCAGCATCTTAAAAACTGTAGAACTTATACCTTTTGGCAGCTTTTTTAGAAGAAATTTATGTAAAAGTAATTCAGTAATATTTGTTGCCATAAGTTTTATATTTATTCATCACAACAAACATCATCTTTCTTCTGAGTTATCTAAATCTAAATTTTGGCATCCACGTGTTGTTCTTAATGTTCGGTAAAAGTCATGTTTTATTGGAGGTAATAATACTTTAATTCATCTTGCCTTTTTTTGTTTGTTTGTTTGTTTGTTGATGTTCTACCATTAGGATACAAGAATGATGTTTCTTGAGACTGCTGGTCTACCTCATCCTCGACAAAATTATATTTGAACTTAAAGCTTCTTGGGGTTGACCTGTCTAGTTTTATCCGCCGCATAGTAAGCCAATTGACTGTTAGTCCACTTGTTGATTTTTTTTTTTTTTTCCATTGGTAATCGCATCCTCCAATGGTTTAGTGCAGGGGTTCTCAACCGATGGAAAGCGTACCACTGATGGTACGCAAGAGAAAAATAGGTGGTACGCAAAGAAGCAAAGTATTTTAACTATCAAATTCAAAAATTAAAACCCCAACATCCTAATTGAGGTTTTTCTCTAACACTCGTAAATTTAGGCGATATGAGCTTTGTTCAAGGTCAGTAACCGCTTATATACTTTAGAAAGAGGCGAACGACCTGTCTCCATGGCAGAATTCGTGGTTCTTCCATGTTGTACATTTCACAAATATTCTTTTAGCCGTAGACATAACAGACATAACAAAATTTGCCATAAATGATGTTTTAAAAGGCGCGATAGAAACGGATGCTGTATTTAATAGGAAATAAAAATAAGTTCCTCCAAAAAACAAATTGTATCTCATTAATTCTCTTAGAGTTTATCGATTTATTATCATGTCAGCACTTTATATGTCGCCATTTCCGGGCTCATATTGCTCCATTTTTAATGTCAATCATTTTTTTACGTCGGTTTGCTGTCTCTAACAATAAGAATTTTGTCTTCTTCTTGCATTGTATTCAAATTTTTCTACGGAATTTGAGAATATCGTCGTCTGTTTTTGAAGAACTCGTAATATATTGTGCATTTAAATATTTTTGAAAAAATAATAAAACAAACCTATATTTTCAAAATGGAAAAATGGCTAGGATTGACTAAGCGGAAGAGTGACGATACATAGGTGATGGATCCAGAACAATCTACTAGCACTAAGAATATTGAAAAGAAAAGAAAAATGTTTCTAGAAAATATAATGAAAGTTATTTATCATTTGGGTTTACTTGGAATGGAGATGAAATGGACCCTCAACCTCAATGTGTTGTTTGCGGTGAACTATTATCCAATCAAAGTATGAAACCATCGTCTCTTAAAAGATATCTTGAATCTAAGCATGCCAATTTAAAGGATAAATCTGAAGACTATTTTAAGAGGAAATTATCGGATTTCAAAAATAGTAGACAAGTAATGAAAGGTTTTTGTTACTTCAAGTGAAAATGTTTTGGAAGCTAGTTACCTGGTAAGCCTAAGAATTGCTAAGACTGGGCAGGCTCACACTATTGGAGAAAACCTTGTATTACCAGCAGCTAAAGATATCGTTTTAACATTATTCAACGAAAAAGAGGTTTATGAACTTAATAATATTCCGTTATCAAATGATATTCGTAAGTCGATGAATTCATGAAATGAATAATTCCATAAAAAAACATTCAAAAAATAAAACACAGTGAGTATTTCGCATTGCAAATGGGTGAAAGTACTGATATAACGAACTTTGTTCAATTATTAGTTTACATACGTTTCGAAGAAGATAAACGAATTGTTGAAGAGCAATTATTTTGTGAATCTCTTCATGATAGAGCAACTGCAAGTGAAATTTTCAAAATAATTGACAATTTTTATGTCTGACAATGTCCTTCGAATAAGTGCATTGCCATATGCAGTGACAGAGCTCGGGCTTCAACAGGAAAACATTTCGAAGAGATTTCTCAAATAAAGAAAGTCGCACCTGAAACTAAATTTACAACGAATTTTTGTTTAACAAACTCGACGATTTCAAAGTGAGCAATGGCAAAACGGTACAGAAAAAAACAAGTTTTTTATCTCCAGAGCGCGAGACTGTGGATAGGAAATTCTAAAGATATGCTCATTTTAAAATTATTTCGCAATATTGCTGTTGAATTGAATTTTATGGTTTAAATACGAAGAACATGATATTTAATAAATAAAGGTAACACACAAAAGACTAAAAAAGCGTCCCTTTGGGCGTAATGTGAAATCAGAAAGCATTCAGATTTTTTTATTATCATTATTATTTAATATTTCTATTCAGAAATTGAAAAAAATCATTGTAAAATGTAGTGGTGGTACTAAAGATTTTCAATTTTTGTTTAGATGGTACGTGTTAGTGAAAAGGTTGAAAACCGCTGATTTAGTGAAAAGGAAATCTTTTGGTGATTCATTTCAAAGACGCTGAAAGCGGTTTTCTTTTTTTTTAATTATAAAATACCAATCGCCAGAATTATATATACACAGTTTTTTTTTTCCTCAAAATTTGCGCATAATTTAAGCTTAAATGATTCAGCTTTCTGCTTTCACCCTGAAGCAATTTTAGTAAACTTAAAATAGTTTTTATATTTCGAATGTGTCGTGTACATCATAATTTTTAGAAAATCCTTTACATATAATTTAATGTGTTTAGCTGAACACGATGACACTTCCTGTGAACCTCACGATCCGCGTATTATAGGCCAAACATACATGTAACCCTCGCTAGCCTTTAACTCAAAACAAACAAGAATATATACATATTAGTTTCATATGTAATAAACCATTGATGTGGAGAGTTTGGGAAATCGTAATGCTTTTTATAAATCAAATCTAAACGCGTACATTTCGTCTGAAGCTCTTAATTTAATCATTAGCCATACTATTACGGGCAATTTATGCATTTCGCAAGCGTTCGTCGTCTTTAACTTCCGCCGTATGTTTTTCTTTTTCTGTTGTAGATTTTTTTTTATTACCAAATAATCACATTTTTGACAAATATGTTTTGAATGCTGCTTAAAGTATAATGTAAATTTTGGGGAAAATATATGGCAAATAGCATAATAATATCTGGTAATGAAACTATTCCTTTACTGGTACAATTTGCTCTCATAATGTTTTTCAACATACAGTTTATACGTTTTTGAAATAGAAAGGTCTGAAGCCAAGTATCAGCGTCTGAGTTTATGAACTCTTGTATAATGACTCGAAATAGCAAGAAATGAACTTGTAGAGTCATTTGGTTTTTTATTATTTTTTTAAGCAGGAAACACGGAAAATGTGCAATGCCCTCGCCGAGACTCGAACCTGGACCACTCGAATACGCGCCGAGTGTGCTACAATTAAATGCGAAGGCATGCAGAAATTAGAGAGAAAATACCTTATATACCCCCCTTTTAAAAAGCGACTGGACATTAGCGGATCGTCAAATTCTGGTGGTGAAGAATAATCATCCACCATCTTTTAGTTCAGACACCACTGTAGAATTATTAGGACTTTTTTTTTTTTTTTTTTTTTTTTTTTTTTGACATAAGAAACACGAAATATGAGCAGTGTCCTAACCGGGACTCGAACCTGGACCTCTGGAATACGTGCCGAGTGCACTATCTTTACACCAAGAAAAAAGGAGAGAGAAAATACCTTGTAAAATTATATGTTTTATTACAGGGAAATCAATATAATAAATAAATAATCTAATAAAATATTCAACAGTTTGAGATCTTATTCCCTTGATGTTATTTTTCAGTAGTCGTTTTTTGATAGCGCATACTCATAATCAACCCTCTTAAAACAATACTTTGTTTATGATGGTCATTAAGCTTGTACAAATTTTTCATCACCTTCTTTCTTTGAGAAAAGGTTATATTGCATTTACAATGTCGTAAACAATCACAAATTTATCATCAAATTTCTTTGCAGAAATTAATCTCTTATTTCTATTTTTAAATATTTTACCTTGTATTCTTTCTAGTGTTTCAGTATTTTTATACAATTTACCAAGATTCCTGCTACCTTTCCTTTCAACTTCTCGGTCATTTGCATAATTATCTATATTTTCGTTACCTGACCATATATCACAACCATTAAATCTTCTTGATTTTGGATAAAATGACTTATCACTTTCACTGCTCTGTTTTCTATGACATTTTTATTTCTTATACCCTTACAATAAATCTATTTTTATAATTTTAAGAAGTCAGAATTTTTAGAAAAGAATCATTTATTTATTTATTTATTTTAAATATCACATAAATTTTGCAAACACTTCAATTCAATATTTTCTAAATAGCAGTTCTAAATAGCAGAAGTAACAGTTATGTTGCGTTTGCGTGTTGCCAGCAAGTATCGGAGAATAATAATAATTTAGTCTTTACTTTTGTTTATGTAAAAAGAAGTATTGATAAAAAGTGGATTCATTCACAACGGCTTCTGAAATTATTATGCAACATATTCAGAATTTATAAGAAAAAGGACTGTCTTATTTAGAAAAACGAAGCAACAAGTAAATCCTTTAATAACCAAGGAGACTATTATTTAGTACATTGAAATTTGCAAAAATCAGAAAATATCAATGAATAGACTTAACCGCTTTGGCTAACTGTGCGACTGAAATGCCAAAATAAACCGACGGACATAAGGTGATATATATATATATATATACATATCATTTTCTTAAAATTTCGTGTATGTATCAATTATCAAGTTATAGTTACATAAATTTAAACATATAATTTCAATTATCATTAATAATTTCTATCATTGCATTTAAATTGTTAATAGTACGAGTGTAACTGCTTGAGGGAAAGCAGTTTAAAATATAAACAATTTGTTTTATATAAACATTACCTTATAAATACCTTTCATAATACAGGTAATTTTTGTTGTTTGACTTCTGAATTAGTATTTGTTCGGCGTGTTATTGTGTCTTAAATACAGGTAATTAAATCAGAAAGTATCCTTGATCACAGTAACATTTAGATTAAATTAAGTAAAAAACATGATATAGTTACATAAATCTCCTAAGTTTTTAAAATTAAGATAATTTAGATAACATTAAATTCAGATTACGTATGCATAGATTTTCAAGAAATAATTTATCTATTGTGTTATCGGAAATGCTAACTACAAAAATAAAGTAATATTGTAAAAAGTAATGTCAGTGGGCCGTTCTCATTTATTAATGCTAACTGTCTTTCTATTATTATTATTATTTACAAAGCATTAATGCTAATAATCATCCTGCATTACTTTTACTTGCCAATACTCCCAATAGCTTTTTATGTGAAGGTTCTGCAGCATTCTAAATATATTGTAAAATGGGATCAACCTGTTTTTATACAATTATTCTATAATCTATTAATATATGGTTCATATTTTAATCTTGTTAATTCATTCTTATATAATTTTGATATAATATATCTAAAATTTAGCAAGCGTGTAAATCTTTGCACATTATTTACATTTTGTCTGAGCTTTTCGCTTCATTCCTGCTGCCTAATTATACAATAAATGTCTATGTTACAATAAAGTTATGAATAAATTAAATCTCATAGTCATAGATATCATTTAAACATATTTTATTTGTTTATTTACTTTTTCTCTTTCGTTAAAAAGAAGAAAGAAAAAAAGAAAACGTAAAAACTAATTTATTTTATTTTAATTTTCGAGGAATCTGCTAGTGCTTCACCTTTTCCAGTAACATTCGATACTTTTTAAATTACAGACTTACCTTTTTTTTCTTATAATTACATATACAAATTTTCTTTCTTATTGTCAAGCTCAGATCAAATTTTTGCCTTTTTAATTAGGCTAAAAATGCAGGTTTTATTGAGGTTTTCTTTCTTACATTACGAGAGAAAAATTTTATGTATTAGAACAGAAAGAAAGGCTAAAGAATTATTTAAACTCACATGCAATCAGGAAAAAAAAAGAATAAGTAATTATGAATTGCCTTTGGGTTTACGCCTTTTTTAGCTAACATTTAGGAACGATGCGGCGAGCACAAAGGAATTATTTAAAATAAAACTGTTTCTACTTTTATTTCTGTTTGTCATCACCAGATGGAGCCGTAATACTGAACTAAAATTAATTAAAAAATTGATCTGAAACAGCTGATTAACTAGTAATCTCTCGCAGCGTTTATTTTAGCGAATATTTTTAATTAAATGATAAGCATCAAAAGAAAGAAGAAAAAATAACTGTTTAACTAATAAACATTGCCACTAATTAGTTACATTATTCGATTAAAAAAAACTGCTTTTGGTATTCTTACTTTCCGCATAAAAAGGAGTGAAAAACTGAACTAACTTACTGTTTGATGCTAATTGCCTTTTAATTAAAAGTACACTAAACTAATATTTCTCAACATCTTTATTAGACTTTTTTTTTACTATTTCTGATTTGTTTTTATTTTTATATATATGCATAAAAAAAGTAGACGTAAAAGGTTGATGCCATATACTATTCCTAAAAAGCTTGGAAAAGCAGTTTACTCCAATATAATTATTTTTGTATCAGTTAGACCAGCAATTGTCAACCGGGGTACGCAAGAAAAACATAGGTGGTACGCAAAGGAACAAACATTTTTAATAATTAAATTCAAAACATCTCCTGAAAAAAAGAACAACTGATAGAAATTTCCTGTAATCGAACTAAATAACACACTTGGTACCATTTGGCTGGGAAAAAAAAAAAAAAAAAAAAAACCAAAAAGAAGAAGAAGAAGAAATTAAAGGCATTTCAATCAAAACTATCAAATTTTTATTGCCTTTTTGCGCAACCTATATGTGTGAACAAGGATTTTAGAACAAAATTAAAAGTGGATTCTAATTTATGTTTAAAGTTAAGTGAAAAAAAAACCAGACATTAAGAAACTGATCTTTCTTTAACAGACCCAAATTTCACACTAAAGTTTAGAATTAAAGTATTATAACTTAAATTCTGATAATTAAAAGGGTAGCGAATTTTTAATCTAATATTTTTATACGTGCATATTTAATACAAATAGCCAGTAGGTGGTGCAAATGGCAAAATATATATTTTTTTAATATTTCTATTCAGAAATTGAGAAATAATCATTGAAGTGGTGGTACTCAATTTTTTCAATTTTTGTTTAGATGGTACGCGTCAGTCAAAAGGTTGAGAACCGCTGAGTTAGACTCTTCACCGTTTAGAACGAAAGCATAGCATTTAATAATCTGGTAGTCAGATTTAGGGAGGGAGTTTACGCATTTATATTTTCAAGGTTTAAGAAATATTCAACGAAAACAGAAGTGTTTATAATAAAATTTCGATTAAGGTTGTTTGTGATAGATAAATATATCATGTCCATGAAAGAAAAATTATTGCTTAATGTCATAAAATTTTACTGCTAAACGCCTAATATATACAGTGAACTCTTCTGTGGCAACCTCTTTTCCCTAAGACGTCCCTCTCTGAAAGTGACCAGTATTTCTGAAAACTTAAATAATCATCTAGAGTAGAGTTTCTTAAACTGTGGGTTGCGATTCCAGTTGGAGTCGTGGGACCTGCAGTAAGGGGTCGCCCAAAAATTTTAGCAATTTTGATATTTCTTTAAATTATTATAATAATTTTCTAGTTACCAAATATTTTTGCATAATGTATCTGAAAATAGATAAAGATATGACAATACAGACAAAAAAATTTCGCCGCTTTTTTTTTTATAATAGAAACATTCATTTTACTTTAAAAATTGAAGTTAATGACCTAAAACTGCAATAGTATTGTTGCGTGCGTACGGGTTCGTTATGAATTGAATGCACAAGTCCGATGAAAAATGAACAAAATTTATTATTATCACAGCAAATAAAAACACAATGCTTAAATTTCCTTAGATATTCGTACAGTATTACAATATCTCACAGTAGTTATCTCTTAACTACTCAAACGTTCAACAGAATTTAATTCAAAACAGCTAGAGAAAGCTATCCGCGAATTAGCTACAGACAACAAGAGCAGTTTTCTAAACAAACTCTTAAAACAACAACTAACTGAATTGAGAGGTTTTCCTCCTTTTTATAAGCTTTTTAAATCACGCGCGAGATTGTTCTAGCAATTTCTCGAAATCAAAAAGGAGATAGTTATTTATTAAATGTTACATGCACGAGCTATTGTATTTTTAATTTTCCGGCTTAGCTTTCTTTTAATATTCGTCACGCGCTGTACTGCACGGGGAATAAAACAATTTTATTTATAATTCTACTAATATTAGCTATTTAAATACCATATCAAATCCGTAACAGTACGTAACGTAAATATTAAATACCAAATCCGTAACAGTATATTATAGTACAAGTGAAGAAACTGACAGTTTCACTCACGCATGTGTCAGAATTGTTCAATGCTTATGGGGGTCCCACAAAATTTTGTAAATATTATAGAGTCCCTACACTAGAAACCCTGATCTAGAGGATTCACTATATATTCTGATTAATACTCCTTCAAGTATTGTAACTCCTGTACCATTCTATTTAACAATACAGATCGTTCTGTAACGACTCCTAAAAATATGAACCTCATATCTTTCATGTCAAATTTATTGATTCAAAATAATAAATGAACCTCAACTGTTATCACTTATATCTGTTCTTTATTTTTAGGGATTCTTTTGGTGGAAGTGGCGTGGCTGATTGTTGGCGTGGTTTGGTTGGGAAAACATTATACTACCTGTCCAGTTGGATTGGCGAAAAGAGCCGTTTTAGGTATATTGTTCATTTATTAGCTTCTTTCTGTTTAGTTTGATTTAATAAATATGTAGTTTTCCTGACTAAACAATTATTCTATTTTCTCAGCATTAGAATTAAACTGTCAGTTCTCTGTAATAAATAAACTTACCTACTTTTCATTTTTATATTGACTATCATATCTTTCAGACAGAAAAGGAAAAAAAGTATTCCAGCTTATGAAAAACTACGAAATTTTCTTTCAGTCAATTTCAAACGTAAAGGCTCATTATATCTTGTACTTTATTCCGTTGAAAAATCCATTTCAGACTGTCTCTTAAAGCCCGCTGCCGAACTTTAAGCAATAGGAAAATAGTGTTGTAGAATTTTTGCTCTTTTAGAGATGTTTAGTTATTTCATTTGCAAATAAAAGCGAAATATTAAGTGAAAAAGCGTTTAAAAGATTTTCAAAATTCTTTAATTCCTGGTCAATCTTTGATAAATTAAAATGAAATCAAGGAAGAAATTTATTGTTCTAACCATTATGATATCAAAGACAGATATAAGTCTTGCTTCTGCGCTTATCATAGTTTTCACAAAAAAACTCAAATTGTAATTCATATCTGAACTGAAATTGTAAAATGTATGTAAATCTTGAGGTAATAGATGTGTTTCATTATTCTTATTATTTTTAACAGATATCTCTAACTCGTTTTGATTGCAAACGGGCAGGTCTTGTTTTTCTCATGTGTAACGTGAATGCGAGTCAATTTCCCATAAAAAGACCTCCAAGAAAGAATTCCCCTTAAGCAGATAGCTGTTGAGGTCTTTGTTATAATTTGAACAATTCTAATACTTTAATGAGCAGCATCCTGAGCATATTTAGCAGAATGTTTGGTGCTAGACTCATTAATCTTTCACTAAGCCGTGGTTATACAGTTTAATGCTGTGGTTAAAACAAACTGGAAAAACTGTGTATTCATTTATTCCTTGTTGTAGATTTACTCACTAACGTGGGTAGAAGTATAATTTGTGCAACATTTATTGAAACTTATTTGGAACAACAGAAATGATTCAGGATTACGGGAAGCAATGTTAGTTCGTACCAACTTTTCTCGTAGCCTTTGATTTCAGCTGTATAAGAGCAAACTTGTTGCGTATTATTTTTGTGTCGAGGTTACATTTATTCAAATGGTGATTACATGTCGGCTATAAGAAAAGAAACATGAGAGATGATAAATTTTCAAATAAACGGCACAGGTCTTGAAAGTTCGGAACACTATTTAAATTTACATCTTCCGAAAGTATGCTCTTAAATTATAAAATTTAAAGCTTCTGGCATTATTATTTGCGGGAAAAGTACACTCTTTCTTCCATTATGACATAAGTCTACAGTATTTTTGCTTTCTTTATAACATGCATTTCTCGATCCACAACCGTTTCCTATTATTTTCACCGCTTCATCGATTAATGACAAAGAAATGTGGGTGTTAAACATTATAAACCTAGAATTTTCAATTATTTCAAAAATGATTTCTTTATGTTATAAGGTATATCTTCCGCTTTCCTAGCGTGCTCTCGTGGTGTAGTGGTTCCAGAAGCCGGTATTCCAGAGGTCCGTGGTTCGATTCCCGGCGAAGGCGTTGTTAATTTTTTAATCTCTCTTGCTTCCAAAAAATCCTAATGTCTCTACAATGTTTTCTCGTAAATGTTTTATAATTTGCCCGAGTTCATATTTTTTTTAATTTAATATGTTTAACTTGTTTTATAAGTATGCTTTTCCTTTTATATTTAAATTGATTCTTTTCTTTTAAAGTTCGTCAAAAGTATTAATTTATTACTTCCCCTTATGAACTCGATTTTTCACATGAATGTTGAAATCTCGATACAAATTCCATTCTATATGCAATGCTTAAAATAACCTACGATCATCTGGTACATTTTATTAAGCTCATAAAAGTGCAGTTTTTTTAGCAACAGAATTCCCTGTAAATCATTGATATTAATAATTTTAATAATATAATTGATATAATAATAATAATTGATACGAATAATAATAATTCTCGTTTCACGAAACTATATATGAATTCAGAATTTATTGCTATCGAACATTTACTTATTAGTAATATCTGGTTACCGTTGGACCTTTTTAAAAATTAGCGATATCTGTGTTTCATATTCGAACATTAGAGCCTAAGGGAAAGAAAGTTTTAGCAAAGCAGGAGTTGCTTTCAATCAGACATCTATAAGAACAAGACTGTTTGATATCTTTACGTACTTGGATTTTTATTTATTGTTTTCGAAAAGGAATGAATAAAGATCCAGAGATATGTAAAAAATCTTTCAGATGCAGAGCAACAATGAACTTATTTCTTGAAGAAGCTGCATTAGCTATTGTTTCAAAAACGGAAAATGGAAATGACTAAGAGGTAAACTTGAAACTGGAGAATCGTCCATTATTTTGTGAGCAATATATCTAATTTTTTTTTTAAAGTTTAAATAATTTTTTCCATCTTTTTTAGTCTCGAACATGTATTTTACATCTTCGAAGAAATACAGTTAACTAACGCTTCGTATTGAAGTTAAATTTTTTTTTTTTTTTTTTTTTTTAACATAACATATCCGCTTTCATTTAAGTAAACCGAGCGCAAGAAGAAATCTGCCCTCTTGACCGATGTTCGCGGTATTTTCGTCGATTTGTTTTCGCAGACTAATAATGGCAAACGAAAAAAATTGCATGCATTTTTTTGGGGAGGGGGATGACATTCCTGATTTAGTAACTAATGGAGTTGTCAAGAGAGTTCTGAATTAAGCCACCACTGTTACTGATTGTTTCCTACTTTTTCCCATATGTAATTTTCAAGCCTTAACTATTAAGAATAATGTATTTTAATTCAGTATTATTATTATTGATTTGTAACAAAAAATAAAATATGTAAAAAGCTTAAAATTATAAAATAAAATTTTTTGCCGTGTACGAACACGAACATTACAACAGCAAAAAATTATTTTATACCTCTTAGTGCATTTTACAAAAACAAAATTAGTTTTATATACCGTTTTTACCTGCCTATTTTTCTCCTTTTTTATACTGCTTTTATCGTCCGAAAATTGAGAGGAGAAAATTATGCGAATAATTTAATTTATGAAGGACGCGGTTACAGTAAGAAGTTAACAAATGAAACGTAGTCATGGGTATCAGATAACTATCACAATATCTTTCCTTTAAAAGAAACCTACATTGCAATAAGAATCTATCGTAATATTAACATTGCAGTATCTAATAATATATCTTCATTTCTACTTTCCTGTAACTTGAATTAGCCCATTCTTATTGTTCTATGTGCTACTCCTTAGGCCTCAAATCATTCATAAATAATTAGAGAAGATAAATGTACAGCTGACTCAGCGAAATCATAGACTGAATGTCAAATTGTGTTTGCTTCGCTGTGATTGGTCGATTCTTGTATCATAAAGTTAAAAAGTTAAAGGTTCGGCGTGACCTTCGCTAGAAGTTTACGAAGGTTTGTCTTTGTTAGTAAAATGAAAACAATCACTATCTTGACGAATCCATTTAAAAGATAGTTCGTTCTTTGAACGTCCTGATGAGGAGAATAGTTAGGCGAATATTTTTAAACTTTTTAGAATCTGGTGCCTAAAAGCTACGGAGTGTGAATACGCAAGGAAATATGCCTTTTATTTTGTTCACTTTAGCTTATTAAATGGGGGAAATAAACAATTAAAAAAACAGAATGCAGGAAAATTATTCCTTTTATCAATATAGCAGATATAGATATATGTATACATTCAAAGTCTTTCTATTTATCCCATGTCATATTTTAACATTCAACATTTAAATTACTATTTAATTATAAAAATAACCTCATTATCTTTTGGAATTGCGAGGTTGCTAACAATAAAAGAATAAATCCGTATTCTGGAAATTTTTCTTTTTAAATATTTTTTTTAAATCTAACTACAGAGTAAGGTTTGAAACAATACTAATTAGTTTGACCATTACACAAATATTTGCAGGAATTATGCAAATCTAAATATATAAATAAGCCAATTTTTAAACATTGAAAAATTCCTCATGAAATATTGTATTGACATCTTATGTACGTATACGTGAATATTCCAGAAGAATCGGCCTATCAGCGGCAGAGCGGTAGTGTCGCTGAACACTGGTAGTTCGATCCAAGGTTCGAAATCAGCAAACGGGCTGGCTGCATGGGCGTTTTCGTGGTTTTCCCCATGTGTAACGTGTATACGAGCCAATTTCTCTTAGAAAGTCCTCCATGAAGTCATCCCTCCCCTTAGGCAGATAGCCCTCAAGGCTTTGCCATAATCACACACACTCCGGAAGAATCGAGTCGGTGGAAGGGGATTAAAATGTTTTCAAAATTTGACTCAAATAAACAAAATAAATAAATAAAACTAAATAAAATCATTTAAAAAGCCTTACCACAATTTATCAGATTAGACAAAGATAAAGATTTGTTTTAATATAGAAATGATGTTATACAGTTTTCGTTTGGGGAGGAATTATCAAAGGTTCTTCATAAAAGTAACATTCCAAAATTTTTAGATTCCTAACTTAAATCAAACAACATAGACGTTTGAAAAAGCTCTTTGCCTGCATATTCTGAGGCAGATACATAACTGCGGCTTCTTAATCATATAAGGTAAGAACAATTTTCTATTAAATATACCGATCTTCGTAACAACAATATACTGAGAATAAAACAATAAGGTAAATTGATAAGACAATACTGAAAAATATGACATTTCCCAGAAAGATTGTTTGTATTATATATTGAGTTAATAAAAATGAGCAAAAGGAATATTATATTTACCACTTTTTGTAGTTAATAATTTTCAGAGAAATAAATCACAAAAAACTAAAATTCACCTAACGTATGCTGAGAGATAAGTTGGTTGGTTAACTGATCGTAGTAAATCGTGTAGATGCATTGCCCATAGGAAGCATACCTTCGTGGAGAAATTTCTAATAAAATGAGCTCACATCCACACTACACACAGGGGGAAAAACAACATATTTGTGAAACACCAAACACCAAGTAAACTTGTAGAGTCATTAGGTTAATTGGAAGCAGAAATGATGAAAAACATGCAACCGCCTTAGCCGGGAATCGAACCACCGACCTCTGGAATACCGGCCCAGCGTGCTACCGTTACACCACGAAGGCACGCTAGGGAAGTGGGAGAAATACCTTATATACTCCCCTTTTTAAAGGGCAACTAGGGTTTTAGGGGACCTAGTCGCCAAATCCTGGTTGCGGAGAATCATCCTCCACAACCCGTTTAGTCCGGCGCCACTTGTAGAGTCATTAGACATATTTTTGGAAGCAGGCATGTTGAAAAATGAGCAACCGCCTTCGCCGGGAATCGAATCACTTACTTCTGGAATACCGGCCCAGCGTGCTACCGTTACACCACGAAGGCACGCTAGTGAAGTGGGAGAAATACCTTATAAACTGACACTAATCAATTATATCTTATAATTCACAGGGCCATTGTTGGACCTCAGCCAATAAGATAAGATGTTTTTTTCATTAATGACACAATTTTCCAAAAATTGTTGTATACTATAAAAAATTAAATGAATGAATGAGTGATTTAAATAAAAATTTACATAGATACCTTTTTGAAACTAGGTTAATAAATATTAGAACATTTAAAAACAAAAATCATTAATTGCACTCTTTGTTTTTTCTCCAAAATTCTGTTACCTCAAAAGAAAGCATTGGGGAATTTTATCATCATAGCAATGCATTTTGCTGAACTTGATGCGTAAGAAAGGGCTTTTTCTTGCTTGGTAAACGCTGACTATCTTCAAAGAAAAATATACAGAATTTTCTCTGAGGAGGAGATTTCAAAGTTTAGGGATAGGAAGGATTTTTTCTTCCTCAAACTAGTAGATTCAAAATGCAACAAAAATCTAAAAACAAAGATCGACTGCGACATAATGGAAATCATCCAGCCTAAACAACTGAAATTGTTAAATGCAGGTCTGACATAAGTGCAGCGAAACAAGTAGAAACATATTTTGTGTACAGTGTTTAAATTATCTTCATATTAATAAACAGTTTTATTTTTTTGTAAAATATAATAATTCTTAAACTGATCTGTAGCTCAATGTGATGAGCTAAAATGATGATGTACTAAAATGAAATATTTCAATTTGACATATAAATTAGAATGCACCACTTGACTCAAAACATATTAGGAGAGAATAACGTTTCGATATATGACGAAAATAAGGGTGTAGAAGGGACAAAAATGATCTTTGAGATGCATCATTAAACTTCGATAACTTACGAAAGCTTTTTTTCTCTTACACTGAAGAACTAGCAATTACTATTTTATGACATCCAAAATATTTGCGATCTGTAATAGGAAAATTCCCTCTGCGTTGCTAGGAAACCTCAAGATTTATCTTGATAAACAAACATCTCAAACAGTAATTTCAGCGGATATCTCTGAACTGGGCTCATCAGGACATGACTGAGATTTCAAAAGCCGAAAGTAACATTAAAGGACAAGACATGAATTCTGAATGAATAATTCTCCATAAAATGAATGGAAAATTAATAAAAATGTGCTTGTCAAAACTCGAAACAATTACTCAGTTTTTTAAATAAAGTTTCGAAAAATAGTTCATCAAAATCTTCATATGTTAACGCAAAGGCTTTGAATTTAAATATAAATAATTTAAGGTTAGAGAAGCAAATTTTATTTATAAGGAACATATAAGGTTATCAAAGATATCCATTCTAAAATTGTATTTTCAACAATATTTTAATACACTTCTTATATACGTTCTATCATTTACAGAGTTGTAAATTTCTGCCAGTATATAAATTCACTTGATATCATTAAAATATATATAATTTTTTTATAGATTTTTTTTTATGTTGCATTTAGGATAATACCTTTAAGGTTTATTTCGTTTGTACTTCAAATTATAGTCACATGTTTCGTATATAAGTGTTTATTTCTTATGTGGATTGCATTTTTTTTCGATTCTCAATCCAACAACGTTTAAATTGTATAAATAGTTCAAGTAGAACGTAATATTTGGGCAAATACGCGACCGAATTGCCTTGGTGACAATTTTTGTCGTCAAGTTCGCTGCATCTCGCGACTTCTGGAAGATTCGGAAAAGCACACTTTTGAAGCCCGACGACCGATATTTTCCAAGCCTTAATAAATGCATTCATATCTGTGCTTGTTCTATACTATTTAAATACGGCTCCTAGGGCTATGACGAATTAGTTGTTAGTCAGCTATGAGAGATAGCTAATTTGCGTTTTAGAGTTTACTCTGTGAATGATTTTGGAAATTTCTGGCATTTCGCTTGCGTAAAAAAGTAATTGCTTAATATTTGCGTTCTTCTTCACTTATTTACAATTTTTTGTCTGTGTGTTGTAATTTTTATAATAAATTGTCAGTTTCTTCCTGCTCATGCGGAGTGATTATTTAAAGAGACTGCGACGAAATCGGTAGCTCAAAACAATATACATCAATAACCTATAACTATTTCATTTCTCACTCAATCACTGCTTGTTATTCAAAGTTTGAGAAAGATTCATATGAGACGGAAAATTTCACTTACGAACCGAAAGAAAGGCATAACTGAACACGTCAAATTCATAATGAGTTTGGCTTTGTATCGCTTTACAAGACAGAATAGCTTTTTGTGCCACCGATCAATTTCCTGAGTGGTAAAATCAGTTTTTATTATATGCACCCAATAGTCATTTATATGTATAGAAATTACTTGAGTGTAAATGTCAGTCGTACAATAGTAAAATGAAAAAATAATATTAATAAATGAAATTTAAATGTTATTTTAGAAAAAAATAATATTGTCTACTTGTTTGGCTAAGCGAAAAAATAGTACATATTAATGAATTGTTTCATTAGTATTCAATGAAGTATTTCAATTCTTGGAATAAATGCCGTAGAAGCTAAAAGGCAGAAAAAGCTAAAAGGTTTTGAATAAATGCATATTTAAAGTAAGTATTGCACTCGTGTATATATTTGTGATAGTAACAGCACTTTGAAAGAATATATGTATCAGAAACAGAACTTAAATTGCGCCGGAGCTTACTTCTTAGTTTTTGGCACATATTGTAATTATAGTCGGAACGCACCGAAGCCCTAAATCAGAAGGCCCGGCACTTTTTTTATGTAACTGAACAATTATTTCAGTAGAAATTTGATCTAGAAAATTCTACTTTTAGCAATAAAATTATATAAAAAAATCGCTTATTAAATTTTTATTTATCTTTTTACATTTAATTTAATTTTAATAGTTTAATTATTTTAATATTTTATTATTTTAATAAATAATAATAAATTAAGTATGCATTAATTAAATAATTATAAACTAAATAATAATTAATAAATATTGATTTTTAATACGAATTCAATAATTATTAACTAATTTGATACTCATTAACTATTTAATTTTTTAATTATTAATGATTTTAATAGTCATTTTATTTGTTTATTACTCTTGTTACTCTTTCCTGACAGTCTTTCATAGGGCTCCGGCACTTCTACTTTTAGAAGTTAAGCCCTGATCAGAAAGATACCTAGATATCTATCTAGCACAACAAAATAAATCCAGATATTGATATGTACGTACGAGTGGACGAGCAGTAAAACCATTGAACACTATTAATTGGACTCTAGTTTAAATTCTTGCGAACTGGCTGACTGTACGTAACGTGGTTTTCTCCAGGCGTAACGCAAACGCGAAGCGGTTTTAGTTCAAAAAACTTTCTCGAAGACTTTCCTTCTTAGGTAGATAGCCTTAATTTGCCCTATATAATCTGAATAATAATAATAACAATAATAATTCGAATGCTGATTTCATCACCACTTCCAATACTTATTAGCTAAATATTCCTTTCTTGTGAAGCGATGTCAGTGTTCATTAGAGGAGTATAAATTTGTTTATAAGAGACTAATACTTGCACTTTAGTAAACGATGCATTACCATTAAACAGTATGAACTCTTTTAATGTTCAGGTATTGTTATTTGCAACTGGTGTGTTCTACTGAGCGTTTTGGTAACGACTTGGTGCACTTTTGATGCTGCTGGTAGATCGTGGGTCAAAATGAAAAGATACCAGAGAAGCTTGAAGGAAGGAAGAGTGAAGTTTCACTATAAAAGATCTGGAAGCAGCCACAGGAACTGGAGACACAGGTGATATTTTCTATGAAAGATACATGTATTACACAGATGATCCTTGAACAATAAATACTGAAGCACCAATCCACCGAGCCAACGAAAATCCGCGTATTATACCTTCTGCTTCACCAAATACTAACAGTCCGATGCTGACTAGAAATTTTACAAATAATAGTTGATTTCCACATTGTCTGTAAGTTAAATGAAGCAAATACAGCAATACTTAGTATAGCCTGCTTTCGATTAGTCTAAATTAAGAATTTCAAAACAAACTAAATATTAATTGAGCAAAATAAAAATTAATTTTGAAAAATTAGCACAAAAATTATTTTTAGTACATAAAATGATCGTCGTTCCCCTTTGTACATTCAAGCCTCTTTTTCCGCTTTTTATTTTTATGTGGTTTTAAAGTAATACGATAAGATTCGTATTTCTTTTTTTTTTCCTGGAATCCCTGTTGTATACGTATGTACCTGTGCTTGGACTGTTCGTTCTTGAGATCCGGCAATTATTACGAGAGAAGAGAATATTCCTAAGTTCACATAATTTTGGAAAAGTTACAACATCAAAAGCATTATCAAAAATATACACGCACTTTGGCATGAACTAATCGCAAGCAATATGAAGGCAGTACCACGTCATACCACAACACTGTACAAATGATTTCATTGCTTTCAAAAATCATTTGGCTCAAGTCACTAATAACATAACAGAAACTAAACAGCTTTTTGCCTTTAATGACTTCATCAACGTAACTGAATGCGTGAAACTAAACACTGATGAACTAGATCCTACAGCATTTATGATTAAAGATAGACAAAGAGCTTAGATAGACGGGGAAAACAACTTAGTGACAATTGCGTTTAAGTGCCCATACAGGTATTTACAGCTGAACAGTTTTAAAAATAATTATTGGACTGTTGAAACCTTGTCATGTATTATGCAAATTGTTCCCAACATTAAACATAACATTACAGTTCGCTGAATGATAAACAATGCAATTCATTGCTACAAAGAAGTATGTGGGAAAGAGGCCAAGAAAGAGAAATGTGCAGACATTGCTATTGCAACTTTTAGAGAATAAAAATTAATTATGAAAAACATGCAATTTTTAAAATTATTTCCATTTAAAACATATGAAATTATTAATTGTATTTACTTGATTAAAAAATGGGGAAATTTGTTTTTGAACCTATAACTATTTTATATGGATTTAGTATTTCGATTAGTCCGATTTTAAACAGTTCGAGATAATAAATGAATAGATTACTTGGAAAATGCGAGGTATTGCTGTACTACATTCTTCCAAAGTATGTTTGAAAAAAGGAAATATTATTACTGTAATCATGATGAAGAAAAATCTTATTTATGCACAACTAAGTTTATGTTCTCTGTTTGCAAAATGAGTTGTTTGGCTGTCTGTTCCAAATTAATATTGTCTTACGTGATAAAAAAAGTCAGTGCAGATATTATGCGTATTTTAACACTAGAAATCAAAAAAGGAAGGTTTCTATAAGATATATATACATAATTTATGGCAATAAACGATAAAATAAACTAGTATCTGGGTATATTTTCTTCAATCATAAGACAACCAACTTTCTTCCCCAAAATGTGAATTTCTAAGTCATGCAATTCTTTTCCGTTGCTTTCCAAAATCTGTTGAAGATCTCGAAATTAATTTCTGGTGAAAGCAGAACATATGTAAGGTATAGCGGTACAATTTAAGTTCGGCTTGTTTAGTGGTCAACTGCTATATTTAAGCTACCTTTAATAAAATTTTAATTTTCAAATTTATTTCAGCAGCATGTAGTTTTGATGCTTAATTTTGTTCATATTGGTAACAATTCAGCTTGAAAGAGGGTAAAATAAAGTCAAATTCTTTTCTTGTTTGCACACATCTTGGCTTTGTATCTTTATAAAGCTTTAGGACATGCAAAGTTATCATTGCAAGTCATATAAAAGTTATCATATATATATTAAAACCTCACTGGCCGTTCGTTGTAACTCATTGCTTCGGATTAAACAACTCAGTTGCAGCACAAACTTATAAAATTTAATTTATCGATTTCTGGATAAAGAAGATAATGATTATTCAAATTTGCTAATAAACAAACTTAATTTATTGCGAACCTTGGAGGTATTCACGTTAGAATGAAAAAAAATTGCATTATAGCTCTCAAGCTAATTAAACGTTACAAATCAAAAGAAAGTTTCATTTTTTTCTTATAATTCCCTTCTTAAATACGCAGGATGTAACAAAAATGATGTTCAAAACTTTAAGAGATGGTACAGTATACTACAACAAACATTTTTTATATAGAAATGCATGAGCGCAAGGGTGTACAGTTGAAGTGCAAACAATAAATAAGACATGAAAGGAAACGTAAATTATTCACTCGCATAATCGTTCACAACTGAATTTTATAACAATGATTATAACACTGGGGAACAGCAATTTCGTTGTCTTAGATCTGTTACTTCTTTTTGACTAACTTTTGGCCTCTGAATCCAAAAACAGCTTTTGTTTATCAAGTCAACATTTTAAGATTCAGGATACACTCTCTTTGTCTCAAGTCAAACAAAATATGCACATAAAGGAAAATAAAGGGAAACCTTATCAAATATATTGTTCACAACTAATAGTTTTATTCAT
Source organism: Stegodyphus dumicola (assembly GCF_044657685.1). Lineage (NCBI taxonomy): Eukaryota > Metazoa > Arthropoda > Arachnida > Araneae > Eresidae > Stegodyphus > Stegodyphus dumicola. The sequence goes on from NC_140780.1 coordinate 102,988,050, forward strand.
AAAAAGGCTACATGTAGTTACTGCAAGTTAAATTTTGTTCATACAAATAGTAAAATGTTTTCTTACCAAACGGTGAACATGCATATTAAGGTAAAAATTTTCGTTCAGGTTTCTTTCTGGAGTGTTTAATCTGTGTACATTCTCGCTTGATGTTCCAACAATACTCTGCCATCACATGTACATCCAATTTACCTTAACACGGTGCCTCCATCACTTTCAAATCTTGGTGGAATCGCCCACCTTGCTCATCACTGACTACACTAAAATTTTTCGGGAAGTTATCAAGATGTCTATGTAAAAAATACAGTTTGATGCTCATGTTGCAACCAAGCATTTTGAAGCTCTCCAAAAGTTGCTGGACAATTTCGCTGTACATCTGTACTCGCGTATTCTAAGAAAGTCTTTGACAATGTTTTTCAATGTCAACCAAACATTCTTGTGAAGTTCTGTCATTGTTTAGATGAATTATTCAAGTCCTACATAAGAATGGCTGAAAGGCTGCCTGGATAGAGAGCTGGCTTTGTGGCGTTCTGTTCTGTTCCGGTAATACTACAAACAAATCATTCCATGGATTCTGTCAGGCACATACTATTACCGTTGATGGAAGATATTTTGAGTAATTATTGCGAACACTGTTCTAAAGAAACACATTTTAACGTTGCTGCGAGTAAATAATTAATGTTTCCCATCAAGTTTCATTTCTTGTGACTCGTATCCATAAATTCCTACATAAGTAATTTTTTTTTTTTTTTTTTTTTTTTTTTTGAGTGCTCTATTTTTCCGTAAAGTTAAAACCATCAATTTTACTATACCTTCTATATGCATTGTGTCTTGTTTTTGAGTATATATACAATTAGAGTTTGCACGTTAAAAGTCAAAAATATTTCCCAAAGTTTCTAACCTTTAGCGTAATTAAATTTGTAATAAATAAACTTTAAGCAGAAATTACCTGGGACAAAGAATATCCACTGAAGTTCTTTTCAGCCTATAATAATTACTTTAGTCTTTACAAATACAACAACCGCTTCCGATACCAGCCTCGGTGTGCGGGAATTTCAAGTACTCGGTAACCAAATAATACCATAGACGTTAGACTTCAAACACCATCACGTCAAATTTTTTTCACGGCGCTTTTTTTCTCGTAACTTGAGTGTATAAGTTCGCCTGCTTCTGAAAAGGATACTGCATGAAAGTAGACGAGTTACTGAAAAGTTAATTTAAGCTTGAAATTTGATTAATAAAGTGAACTTTATAATGCTTATGGAATTAACTACCCTAGCTTGTTTTTTTTTTTTTTTTGTCGGACTTATATTATGTATTGTTTGCATTAAATTCTTTGATTGTCACTGTACTCTTTTATAAATTCTTCAGAACTATTTATAGGGCACAAGATTTCTTTGAATTTAAATTCTGACTTGTTGAATACATTTCACGGTAAATTAGTTGTACAAAAAATCCAGAGACATGAATATGTCTTACCAACGGCCAAGCGGAAAAACTGCTGGATAATGATAGTTCGACCTGGGTTCAAATATTGATGAACGAGTTGGCTGTATGGGAGTTTTCGTGGTTATGCCTGGGTATAATGTGATTACTAGCCAGTTTTACTTAAAAAGTCCTCCGCCAAGGCCTTAGAGAAATTTAACTATATTTTGAAAGCTCTCCCCATTCATAGAAGACTACGGAGAGACAGCACTTGAGTGCTTTACCAAACCTGAATAATTCTAAACTAATCAATCACATGACTAATAAATGAGAAGGCTAAAAATTTCTTTCAATTTAAGCCTTTCTTTACATAAAGTTAAGGTTCTAGTGCTCTTTGTCTCGTAACAATGTTTCAAAAAGTTAAACACAAACATGAATTTCTTTCCCGTTCTTGCAAAACCTAGATAGTTCTTGAATCTATTTATATATTAAATGCAAAGACTGCGTCTCAGTTATTGAAGTCTATGAATATTCTTAAAAAAATAATTATTTGATTTAAACTGTGCCTTACAGTTACATATTTAGATAAGCACTCTTCTCTTTACTTTCGAAATCTTAGCACAAAACATTGTAGCAAATATATATATATATATATATATTTCCTACAAACCACATGAGAATTATTCTAATAATCCCATATAACAGAATCCATGTATTTTTGCTTCAGCTCTTTTGTGTTTCATGTTCTTATGTCTAGAAATATTTATTAAGCATGGATTAAGTGGAATCATTCCTAATGCAAAAGAGAAAAATATTTGTCAGTTTCTAGAATTTGCAGATCTATCAGGCGCTAAAAGACATGACATCTGAAAAGGGATTGATCAAGACTTGTATCAGATACACATGTTCATTCGTCAGTTTATGAGCTAACGGAACTGGAAGCTGAAAACCTGCTTCAATTTTTAATGCTCAAATAAATTCTCATTTTATCAGATATCAAATAATCAGTATCTCAGGCATCTGGAATTGGTCATGCCTACTACACCCTCTCTCAAAAGGCATACGTTCAATTTAAAACTACTAACTGTGATCCGCACAAATGCTATGGCCTGCTTTCAAACTAACATTCAATTTTATTTTAAGAGCAAGAAAGTTTAAAACATTTTAAAACGATTTAATAAATTATTGTATAGCAAAGAGCGTTTTTTCATCATATCATAAAAATAATCGCCTAAACTTTAGTTTAACAAATTGGATTTTGTCTTTTTAACTTATTTAAGGAAAGCCATGAGGGAGTATCAAGACAGCTGGAATAGAAGGTGTCGTCTCCTGTTTTGCTGCATGGGACATTCAGATCGACAAAGGGTAACTAAAAAAATAGTATTTTGTATCCTTATGCTTAATTTACACTACTTCTCTGTCTTAAAAGAATATCTATGATGAACTAATATTCTTTTTTTTTTTTTCATTTCCTGCATTATTGAGTAGGAAAATACTTTCATATAGGTACTGTAATTACTACTGTTGAAACTACATATAATAAAACAAAGTGTCTGCTATATTTTGCAATTTATTGCGCTTCTGTTATTAGTTCAACTGAAAACAGGAAATTGCGCGGTCAAGGGTAATTAATGATTACTTTGACAATTACAATTCTTTTTTTGATGCAAGTTTTGAATCGATTCAACTGTTCACATGAATGTTGAAACTGTTATAAACAGACGACTTAGATAGAAGTATTTGCTTCACATATACACGCATTCTCGCTTAAGTGGGAAATGGTATATGTTAGCATACACTGATATCGAAATAACTTGAAAATTAATTATAAAATATTTGCAATTCGCTATCTATTCAAAAACGTAAATTAATACATCAAATCAGCCAGGAATAAAACTGCAGCATTTCCGTTTATAAAAAATAATAAATGGCAAATTAAATCTTCTAATAATGCAGAAATTTGTGTCTCTGATAATCCTCAAAGCAGAACATTACTCTGACTTTCTATAACAGCCTTTTTATTTTTAATCTTGTCAATTATGAGTCACAGTGAACAACAAAGCTGGCTGCTTATGATCAAACTTGATTTATCCTTTGTGAATTTTGATTTATTTTTCAGAACAATTTTGCTGATATAGCAAAACTATTGTCAGACTTTTTTCGTGATCTGGATGTTGTACCATCAGATGTTGTAGCTGGCCTCGTACTCCTGAGAAAACTACAGAGATTTGAGAGACAAAGCATTGTGAACAAGGTAATTATTACCAACCAATTATTAGACCAATGAAGACTATTTTATGCAATAAACCATTTAACATGTAGCATTGTTGATTCTTTGTTCCAAATAGAATTGGTTTAATATATCTTACCCACAGTAAACAAGGAACTGGCAGAAGCTTACCAAACGCATTCTGATTCTGAAATAAAAGCCTTCCTTTTGTCTGCTTCAATTTACGTAACCTATATTCCTGTTTATATTTCAGTTACAAAAGGCATAGAAAATGAATAAGTTAGTGCTAAGTAACATGCAAAACGCATGTCATACAAAAGGAAAAAATAAATAAATAAATATGAAAAAGCCATTTTCAAGTTATTTTAATTTAGTCAGATTTATGATCATTTCTAAGAAAGGCTTAATGTAAATTATAGTGCCATAATAATAATTGGAATAGTAAATTATAATGTCGTAAAAATATTTCGCTTAAAGCAAATTAACTTACTTTCCCTGACATAAGGCCTACTAAGAGTTAAGTACTTTAAGCAGTGAAATACTGATAGTAAACACCAAATTAGATACTTAGTGACATAATTAAGCTGATTTCATGTGGTTTTCATGATTTCTGCCATGTATAAGAAAGGTCAAAGCACCCATTTTCCTTAGAAATCCATTCAAATGTGCTTCTTCGCTTAAATAAACATCTCTACCATATTTTACCACACCTAAACCGGGAAATCAAATATTCTATAGCAGTATTCTTTCGTGATGCAAAAAATAATTTTCAGAGTAAAATACATGCAAGAATCAAACAGACGTGACCTATAATATAAAAAGTACACTAACAGGTGAGCACAATGACTGTCCCGTATTCCATTATTTTATTGAATTAAATACAATATTAGGAAGAGAACCTCAGGAGACCGTATATTTATTTAATTACAACTAACGATTAGCGCTCCTTACTGTCACACTGCAGTGAATGATTAAATTCCACAACCGTTGTACCATCGTGAATGTTTATGTTTATGGCTATTCTGGGTAAATAAAGATGCGCATCATTTGACATAGGTATCTTCTCATACCACATAATATAAAAAACAAAAGAATCTTTAAAATATAAAAATGTTTCCAAAGCAAATAAATTGGATTTCCTGTTCTTACCAGAAAATGATTAAATTATTTGGATATGGCAAAGCTCATGAGAGCTGTCTGGTCGCAATGCCTTTGTAGAGGAATTTGTAAGGAAAACCAGCTGGTATTCTCGTTACACATGGGAAAACCACGAAAGCCAACCCTATAGCTAACGCTTTGGCCTGGGTTCGAACTTGGGTCGTCTTACCAGAAGAAAATTGTCTGAAATTTCATTCTGAAATTCACTGATTCTCTGTTAATATTAAGATAATAACCTTCAACTTACATTTTTGTCTGGACGTCAGATTAATTCATAGGTGTGTAACAAATATGCGACAGGTATCTGCTACGAGAAGTGACGCCTTTGGCTGAAATGTTTTTTCGAGAAAACTTGCTTAAATCTCATTTACATTTAAGGAAAATAACAAAAAACACTAAAGCAATTAAAAATTGTATCTGGAAACACCAATATAAAAGATACACATCACTGGCGAATATATCAAGTGAAGGGTCAGTCTACCTAAACTTTTGAAAGCCCCTCATCTGAAGAGTCATGGTATGTATATCATTTTTTAAAATATTTTTGATAAATTGAGGGGCCTTAAAACGTGGTATCTGTTTGCGACTGTGACTTGCACGATCCCACAAATTGGCTTCCGGTACTTCTAGAGATCCGTTAGGTCACAGATCTCTGGAAGTGTCGGTAGTATTATATGCGTTTGGTCATGAGAGTATAAAACCATATTTTCATGGTAAACTTGTAACAAAATGCAAGAAACATCTTTGACTTTTACATTAGAAAAGAATAGCTCCCATACGGAAAGAATATGAGGCATATATGATAAACTTGATTTTGATTTTCTCGATGAAGAAAGAGTGAAATTTACTACTTGATGAGCTGTAACACAAGATGTTCGAAAAGATAGCTACAATTAGCCTTTCTTCATTAACCATTGATCAAAGACATGTCTTTCTGAGTACAAAACAAGATAAAGAATTTAATAAAAATGATATATCTATTATGGATGGTAGAGTTTCGTAAATATAAAATCTAGAATTTTTAGATAGCCTCTGTACAGCATAAGATTCCACTTAGTGAAGTATTTATTATGCTTAAATCAGTTAAAAATACAACTCCATTATGTGAAAAATTTGCAAACATTTTCCAGGACAAATTCGCTAACTTTCATAACATTTCTTCCAATCCCCCGTCTTAAATCCAAAGCATTTAGAAATACTTACAAAGCAAACAATTTTTTTGAGTAAAAAAACATTCGAACACTAAATTTGTAACCAGCTTCTTGAAAGTACTTATTTAGCATAACTTTGAATTTCCAGTTATGTTTCATATTTACAGAGTTTTCCTACTTGCACCTGAAAATAATTTTTATAAAATTCTGTACCATACTTCAGGAAACTTTATAATTTGACGCATATTAATAAGCAAATATAAAGTAACTATAAGTTTGGGATGAAGGGCACAGATCCAGTATTCAAATTTGTGGAATACTCTATAGCTCGTATATCATTTTATGTCATCTAATTTTTCATATGAAAGATTCCACTTCACAAGCAGAAAAGTAACGATGATATTTTATTATTACTTTTACCAGTTTAATAGCCAAGCAGCAGTTGCATAAGTAAATCAAGAATTCTAAAAGAAAATGGCTGAAACATTATTCCTTTACAATTCATTCTTGTTTATCAGTTTAATCAAAAAAGAGCAAAATGACTATATGTAATTTCATAAGTCTCAATAAATTAACATTTCCGAAAAAAATTTATTTTTATTGTATTTAAAACTGTAAATACTATTTTAGTTTATTCTAATTAGCTTTTATGGACACTACCTAAGGTGACATTTTACAAAAAGATATGAAATTCCTCTGTTATTATTGATTAGAAACTGATAATAGGTCTAATTAAAATATATAGTTTTATTATAAAACGATTTTTGAGAATGATAAAAGGACCCTGGAATTTGCCTCAACTATTTTTATGTTTGTCAATAATAAAATCGAAAGCTCCTCCCAGACAGTATAGTGGTTAGGGGAACCTGACTGCGATACCGAAGGACCCGGGTTCGAATCCCGAAGAAGGCATGGATGTAAAAATTGTCTGTCCCTTCATAGGAGGCGAGGGTGGCCCACCTATTAGGTGCCTCCATAATAAAGAGGCCACCACATCTGGCCTTAGGAGTGACCGATGCCGACATAGGCATTATGGGTTAAAACAGTTCATTCTTTGGAATGATCTCATTGCTTACTAAAAGCATTAAACACACTTATTCATAACCTTTATGTGGTATGAAGAGCAGGTTACTTATAACTCTGCCACTGAAGCTACAGAGTAGTTTTCAGCAATAAAAGAACTGTGTACTTATTGCTTTATTATAAATAATCGTTGTTGTTGTTGATGATGATGATGATGCTCAGTTTTCTGACGTTAGTCAGCCAAAGCCCATAAAATTCATCGTGGGAAGGAGTGCAAGATTACTCCTGTCGTTGGCAACAGCCTTGAGCACTTAACAGGTGACAGTGCGATTTGGCTCAGTTCCGCCCTCAATTTTGATGGACAGCACCCCGGGGAGGACGGGTCCGAGGGTTTCCCACCCCTCTCTCCTTCCACCAAACCCCACGAGAGGACTTTCGGCTCGCCGAATATTTAGAGTGCCTCCATGCCGCACCGACACTACACATTTGCAAACATCCATGCCTTCTTCGGGATTCGAAACCGGGTCCTTCGGCACGGCATTTAGCGATTCCAACCACTATTCCGGTTGGGCGGCATAAATAATCGTACATTTATTTTGCTTGCTGCTCTCTTCTTAACACAACAGAATAAAAAATGTAAATGTTCTGGAACAGTCACGATTAGTGTGTCAAGTTATTTATGGCCTCAAATATCAATAAAAATGAAAGTTAATATTTAAATCTGCCGCAACTGCCCTTTTCTTTTCTTTTTTTTTTTTTTTATTTTTTTTTTTAAGTTTTACTTCTTATTGCATCATTATGCCTTTGAAATATTTCCATAGTATACTTCAGCATCTGTTATGTCCCATCAATGGCCGAGCGATAAAGTCACTGAACCCTGGTAGTTCGACCAAAATACGAATGCCGACAAACGGGAGCTGGCTGAATTGTCGTTTTCGTGTTTTCTCCTTGTGTAATGTAGATACAACCCAGTTTGCCTTAGATAGTCTTCCACAAATGCCTCCTTTCCCTTAGGCAGCAAGCTTTCGTGTACTTTGGTAATCAAGTAAATCAAATCAACATCTGTACCATCAACAACGACATTTTATAAAGTCATAACATGTATGTGTGTATATATATATATATACAACATACAAACAAACAAACAATCCTTCATTTGAGATGTGACAACCCCTAATTTTGACACAAGCTTCGCACTCACGTTGCATCCTGCACATGTAACAGACATCCTTCTGTCAAGTGTCCTGCGGTAACAGAGCAATAACTGACATCCCTGTATGAAGACAGAGTTTGCAGTTCTTGAAGAATAGCTGGAGGAATCCAGAGAACAGCTTTTCCTAAAAAATTTCGATCAGAATAATGTATAGCAGACTAGATCACTTCATACATGCTATACCCGGAAAATCTTAACTTATCCGTAAAGATTAAGTCGGGTATTTAACTTCTTTAAATGTCTCATTCCGATGACGCAACTTTAATGCTTCTCTTATATGAGAGTTCAAAGGGTTCAAATGCGCTGTGCCCGGGCTTAGAGTCCTTTGGTACTTTATTTTTTATCTCGGAGTGTTGAGGATACTAATTTTTCTATTGCTGATAGCCATTGTTCGAAAAGTTCAGCTTTCCAAATGGTATAGTGGTTAGTGACACTGAATGTCATACCGATGGGCTTGGGTTCGAATCCCGCAGAAGGGATGAATGTTTGTAAGTACATACTATCTATTTGGGGGCACTCAAAATACACTGCGATCTCAAAGTTCTTCCGATGAGTTAGTGGTAAGGGAAAAGGTGTAGGAGATCCTCGGGCAGCTCCTCGGTGTGGTCTTCGTCAAAATTGTGGTGGCATTGAACAATTAGGTGGATGTGACTATACCTGCACACCTATAGGGTAATTCTCGTCTCCCGCCCACTTATACCTGTAGCTGTTCGGAAAGTTCGGTGAAATCGCTCAGGTATTGTATTTGGCCAATAATGTGATGATAATTATGGCGGCAATTACGGTCCTAAGATGATCTGAAATGGGTTCCCGGATAACTCTCCCACTTTTTGGCAATTGTTCTCATAAAAGGAAAATACCATATGTAACATAAACAAAATTGGGAACTTCATTAATTCCTTTACACTACCTTCCAACAACCACCAACTATGTGAATCTCTTATGCATATTCCTTTGTGTTCATATAGCAAAGCTAATTCAATTTAACATCAGGCTAATTCTCAACGAAAATGTTCTGTGAAAATTTTCTTTGAACATTTTAGCTCTCAAACGCGGGCAAGCCATTTTAATTTTGCATATTTTCTAATTTGCATATTTTCTATGTCAAACTAGTTTAGCACAAAAAATATTTTTTGACCAACTAGTTTTGCACATGATATTTTCATGCATTCCTTTAATGAAAACAGGAAGTTTTACGCAATAAAACAAACGGATGTATTTGCTGTTTGAGAATTTACATCTCAGAATTAATTTTGGAGAAGTAGTGTGCATTATACAAAGTGGTAGACATACAGCACACTTTGCGTTTTCTGGAAGAATTGGAAAAAAGTTGTAAAATTGAATATTTTTTTCAAAACATATATTATGCATATGGTCTTTAGAACATTATGAAGATAATTATAAAATGTTAAATTCAAATTCAAATTAATATATTTTCAAAAATAAATAGAATTTTTCAACCCATGAAAATGAAAGACAAAAGCAGAGTGTTAAGTTTTATGCAAATTAAATTATATTGCGCCATTCTGTGCATAACAGTCAGAGTGATATAAGACAAATAACATTTTTACTTACCTGATGTAGTACTGAAAGCTCGAAAATTAGCCTTTTGGCCTTTTTTATTGATGTGAGATAGAGGACAGCGTTCGACTTAGATGCTGTTCTTCAGCCAAGAATCTTAGACGTGATTCTAGTTTTTATTTTTAATTTTTTTCTGTCCTGCGTATATGTATTAGTTGCCCATAAAAAGTTGGTGTCTGGAATTTTGCCTCAAGCTTGCTGCAAAACCCCCTTGCGAGCTCATTGTGGTTCGGCATTTGTATCGTTTTATTATCTGCTACTGAAATTCCATGGCTCTGAACTTGGATTTGAATTATGGAACGAAATTTCGACTTAATCGCAGAGGATGTTTACAAACTCCAGTCAGTTGACAGGAGAGAAGCAGATTCCTACGCGTAGTGTTTCCTAAACTCACAAACTCCGACAAACCCAGGCTTGGAAATTACTCCGACTGTGTAAATTCCAACAAAACTAGGCCGAGGCCCTTGCTACTCCTAGAAGAAGCCAGTAAAGCCAGTGACGCCAGTAAGGTCTAGGATACTTGCAAGCCCTTGTAAAATATATCAGGAACTCTGGGATTTGCGAGTTTATACAAATCTTCCAAAAAATGCTTACCTTCAAAGCCACAGATTCTGTTGTGAAACCATTACTTACTTACGTAACATGAAGTGACGAATTAAAAACTTTGAATTACCTTTCCTGTGGTTGTGACAAGTCCCAGCACAGAGGTGGCGGAGTCTTGATTTATGTAAACAATAAAGTTCCTTTTTCCTAATCTCCCAGGACAACAGCAAAGGTCTCAAAATTGTGACGGTTTCTGTCTTTCTTCCAAGCTACGAAGACGTTTTTTTCGCTGCAATGTACAACCCTCCAGACAACAAGCTAACTGAATGTGTCTTCTCCTCCATGATCCCTTAGAGCATGCCTATCACTTTCGGCGGAGATATAAATAAAAAGTACATTGATTGGGGCTGTAGAAGCACTAATTTTAATGGCAAGGCCTTATATGAGTTTATCCTCAATAATTCCATCTCAATCTATGCACCTGAGGAAGATACATATAGATAATTTCACCCAGGAAGACAACCTGCCATTCTCGACTTAATCCTTCCTAACTATGGCATGTCTATAGCAATAGATACTACGGCTGTTTTGGACCACATCCTGATTACAGGTGCATAGGGTATCTCAAACTCAAATCACCAAGGTCAAAGCCCACATAGACTGGCTGCTTTTTCATAATATCCTGAAGCCCCTTATCCTGTTTAACCCGCTTAAAAGCAAAGGCCTCTCAAATCACTTTGATATCGATAGAATAACTGATAAATTTACCCTGCGCTTAAACGACGCTTATCATGAAGCCACAAGCACGGTGACTCTAAAGCCTTCTGTAAGAAAACTCCAAAAATATAGAGCAACTTATTGCAATAAGAAACCGCCTACATAGTAAATGGCAGCTTACTTGGAATCCGGCTATCAAAACGGAGTTAAACCGCCTTAGCAAGAAGATTAAAAAAAAGGAATTCCGTACTGAAAAGTGGGAAGAAAGAATTGCAGATATAGAGCTAAATGATGAATTCTTGAGGAAATTTATCAAATCTCTTAAGAACAAACACAAGTGTAATCAGCCTATTTGTGCTGCGAACTCTGCTATGTATTCAGATGTTGACAAAATGAGAACTTTCTCTGAACAGACGTAACGTGATACTGGTGGACGCAGAGTTAATCACGCAAATTGATGAATTTGTTTATTCTTTGATTTGTGTTCCCTCAGCAAGCCCTATACCTGACTTCATTACTACTGGTGAAATTCAAAATATAATAAATAAGTTGGACATTGAAAAGTCCTTGAGCCTTGACCGAATTGCCTACAACACGTTACGCAATTTACCTTCTAATATTATCGACAAATCAGTGTAATTATGTCTGCCTGACTCTAAGATATTTTTCCAGTCTTGTAAAGCTGACAAGATCTTTGTTCTCGCCATGTCTGTAAAGCACAGCACCAAATTTCCGCCCCTATAAGTGTGCTTTCATTCTCAACAAAATTTACAAACGCATTATCCTAAAAAGGATGAATTCATATCTTCAACTACTTCCCTCCGATCAATACGGATTCAGGAAGCAACTGTCTACTTAAAAGCAACCAGTCAGGCTGATTGAATTTTTCCCGACTGTCCTGCACCATGAGAAATGCACGGCACTTCTTATGCTAGACGTGGCGGGAGCATTTGACCGCGTATGGCATAAGTGTTTGATCCACAGACTAATCAATATAAACTTTAGTTGGGAAATTATTCTTCTCCTCAATTCCTTCCTTGCCGACGAAATTTTAGTATCAATCAAGGAAATGTCTATTCAGTCTTCAACAACATTACTACAGGAGAGCCTCATGGTTCTTGTCTTGGGCCCATTTTCTACTTTTTTTACGTAATCGATTTTTCCCACAGATAAATTAGTTCATAAGTCTATGTTAGCTTGTTACGCTGTTGATACGGCAGTAACTTTAAGCTGTATCCAACCCAATAATGCGATCTCCAAACTCCAGTATTTTGTTTTAGATATTGAGAGCTGCTGAAGGAAATGAAGAAACAGTATAAACACCTCAAAGTCTAAGCTCCTACTGGTAAGAAGGACCAAGATTCCGAAGATAGCATTGAGCAACCTCTACTTATTTGAGTAAACTGTGAACCATGTAAATACTGCAAGTTATTTAGGGGTTATCATTAGCTAAAGGCTCACATGAACTTGTCGTATCAAGAACGTCATAGGAAAAGCCACCCAACATTTGTTGTACCCCTAGGAAATTAATCTGGACTATCTCTCAGCAAAAAGAGAAGGATATACCTATGCACTGTAAGGCCAATTCGATGCTCGCATTTGCAACCTGGGCGTCAGCCTCAAAGGCCAATTTTCATAAACTTCAGGTATAAAAGAATAAGATAACTGAGAAAAATTGCAAATGTTCATTACCTGATTAGAAACAAACTGATACATGATGACTTGAAAATCAACTCTATAGTGTACCACATTACCAAACCTTTTAATAAGCGTTCCTTCAAAACTGGATTTAGATGTGATGCTGCAAATTTTAAAAATGTCTTTAGTTACCAAATCATTTCAGCAGAATAATTTAATCAGATCATTTACTACTCACATGCTTAGAGACCATAACTTTGTAACCTAGCTTTGACTGCCGACTTTTACTTGTTTTCTTGCGCAGGGTGAATTTCGTATCTCGTCGTTCTCCATCTGATTGGTACACATGCAGTACAGGAGACAACCCTTCCTTACCCTTCTCAACCGTCCTTGGAGTGATATGACCTAGAGGCTTAATTTTGTTATCTAGCTTACTAAGCCCCCTTAAACAACTTCATAATCCGTATCCGTAAGCTCGACTACTTCTGATTAGTTCGTCGAAATTTTGAAATAGCTAGTAAGAATGTAGAAATGGCGACTGAAGAAAAAAACATAATCATCTGTTTATGTAAACAGAAAAAAAAATCACAGAAAGAAATTGGTGAAATAGTGAATAGGAGTTTATACACAGTAAGAACTGTGATAAAAAATTTCAAATCGTATGGTAGCGTGGTAAATGCAGCAAGAAGTGGCCGTCCAAAAAAGCTGATAAGTAGCAAAGAGAAAAAAAATTTCAATATTGTTAAAGTAGGGCTTAGTTTCCAATCCCGGAGAGGGCATGGATGTAAATTGTCTGTCTCCTCACAGGAGGTAACGGTGGCCGCCCATTAGATGCCTCCATAATAAAATGCCCACAATTTCTGGCCTAAGTAGCGGCGAAAGCTTAAAAAACGGCTAGTGCCCACCATAAAGAATATGTTAAAAGTGAGTAAAAAACTTTCTTCAAATGCTTTCGTAACAACACTCAAGGAAGACTTTAACGAAGTAATTCATTTAAAAATTATCCGCAGAATTTTTCATTGCACTGGTTACAGATTTAGCGTAACCAGAAGAAAACCTTATATAAGCAAAACTAATCGAAAGAAAAAGAATACTTCGTTTTGAAAAAGAGCATTTAAATAAAGATAGTGCATTTTGGTCGAATGCATCGTCTTCCGATGAAAGTAAATTCTTATTAATTCAGTGAAGGGATTTAAGTTTGGAGACAACCGACAACTGAACTTCGAGAAAAGCATGTTCAAGTAGCATTGAAATACAAGGGCAAAAGAGTGATGGCATAGGGCTACATGTCGTGTGCAGGTGTCAGGTATCTTATGTTCTTTGATTGCACAATGGACCGGCATGACTATTTGAATATCGTTAAATGTAATCTTCAGCAAGTGTCCTTAAGTTTCATTTATGCAACAATTTCTACTTTCAACAAGGGAATGATCACAAGCATGCGGCATGTATTGTCAGTGTGTGGTTACTCTATCATACGTCCTACACTCTCAATCATCTTGTTCAATCCCCTGACTTAAATCTCATTGAACATTTATAAAAAGAACTTGACAATAGGGTAAGAAAACATGATGTACTAAATGCGGACTGCATTAACGGTTTCTCCCAGAGGAAGGGGACAAAATGTCTTCTGAAACAATGAAACATTGGTGAAATCCATGCCAAATAGCTCAAGGCTGTTGCCAAAAACGGTTTTGCTTTCCCTTCTATCCTTCCTTTTGATGGGTTGAAATTTCTATTTATTTTTGTAAACTCATCAATTTTAATTTAGCATTTTGTAGTAAGCTTTATAATATTCGAAAGATTATATAAATGATATATGTTTTGATAAAAATAATGAATTTCACCGTTTTTCCCCCTTTTTCATTGAGAAAATGTAAAGTGTGCCTTCACTTATGTTCATCATTATATATGCACACGTATTTATGTATACTTTGCTGTTCATCTAATATAATGAAAACTGAGTATATTTACAATATTTAATTTCAGCTTTATTCCTATTTCTCTCTTCACTCCATCTGTCATGAGTATAATTTTATTTAATATAAGATAAAATATTTCTAGAATTTGCATTTTAATCTTAAGGAGATTGATAAACATGGAATATTTTCACCAAGATTTGTAAAGCATGCATTTCAGATTTGCAATTACCTACACGTATTCTCACTTTTAACTTCAATTTTAAATTTCGTTGTTAAAAAAAAATTATTCATGATTCAGTTCTTTTTAGCAAGATGATGATACATACCAGTTTCTGTCAGGAGTTCCAATTACTCCAGCTACAAGATTCCTTGATATAACGCATCCAGTAAGTTGTAATTTTGCTTTTTAATCATAATATGATACATAATTCTCCAGAACTTTAGGCACTGCTCTTTATGTGTTACACAAATATTTAAATTTTAAAATATAATTAGAACTATATTCATAAAAATTATGATCATTCAGCTTTCATTTTAGTATTCAATCAAGCTTTATTTGTATTGCTTACTATATGTTATAATTGTTATATTTGTAATATTCGCTCTTTCATAGGCTGTAGCGGAGGAAGTACTTACAATCACGCATTACTTTCACTATGCGTTGGCAGTGTACGGCTGGCCAATGTTCATGATGGTGCAAAGCAAAACCGCATGCTGCCAGTTATGTCCATATTTAAGGTATTAACTTATAAGAACTTCTTTAATATCCTATTTCCATCATAAATTTAAAGCCAGCTATTATAATGTTTTTGTAAAATCTAAAAGTATTAGTTTTATTTCGAAGCGGATATTTTGTCTAAAACGGATTTGCGATATTAAGCAGTCTAATAAAAGGATCGTAACAACGAAGAAAAAGGGACTGTATAATTTTATTGCTTTTATAAAAACTTGCAGGCCAAGTTATTCCAGGTTTGATCTCCTGATGATGTTAAAGGAAGCTTTTAGTGAAAAGCCAACAATAAATCACGTATCTTTACTCAGAACGCTATGAAAGTCAAGGAGGTTAGAATAGAAGGAGGGAAGGTTCAACTCAAACGGTGAAGCTTGGCGGCCATGTTACTGTTATCACTGTGACTTGTGCAAGGAAGTCTGTAATTGTAACATTTTTTTTTTTTTTCCTTTTCTTTTTGAAGCATGTCTGCTTATATAGCATATGGATGCACAAATACATTTTCGAAAAATATTCCTGGGATTACTGTTCACTCGTAAGTATTTTCTTTTTTTTTTTTTTATGTAATTTCATAAATATGTTAAAAAAATGTCACAATGTCATGTTGTTTTCTTTCCAGATGTGACAAAAAAGACTTGATAATAATCTAAACATGTTAAATACAATACATTTTAATGCTTTTGCTTACAGCTGGTATCTTCGTTCCTTAACATACAATGATATATGCTAGGATTATATGCTTGCTGTCTAATTTGAACGCTTAGATAATTCGTTTTATAATTTTCACGAAAAGTAAGAAATCAATTGTTACTATTTTTATGAATTGTAAAGGTGTTAAATAAAGCAACGCTTTTCCTTATGTATTAATTATTATTCATTCTTAAGTTTTGTGAACTGTTACGAATATAATTTGTGCATTTGATCAAGATAAACTCTTCTGTTGTTAAAATGTTTTTGCATAAGCTTACAAATTTCGGGGCAGTATAGCGATAAACGTAAGTAAAATATTTACATAATTGAACATGTGAAAAGATATATCCAAAAATTTATATAGGTATATTTCTGTAATTCAGTTTAATTCAAGGTAATTTCTTTGAGATTCATAAATATGAAACGCGCATAAACTGAAATCATTGAATTCACATAAATCTGTTTTATTTTATTAAGATTTATTTTCTTGTTGATATAAGGTTGTTGATTGTGAAAAGAATCTATTTAAAACTTTCATTTAAAAAAAAAAGCAACATGTTACCATTTTTTTAGATAATTATCTGCTATTAATTTCAGGTAAAAATGATTCTTTAATAAATTATAATAATATTGCGAATAAATTAGAAATATCACTTCTTAAAGAAACAATTGGAAAGTATACCAGAGAAGTTGCTAATAAAACCTAAACAAATTCTTGAAATTATGCAGAAACATAATTTGTAAAGGCTTTAATGTTATGCACATGCATTTAGATTTCGAAATATTTCTTAATGATTTTCTGTACTTAGTAAATTACAGATATCACCTTTATAACTTTAAAACAAAAGACTAACAATAGCGAAGCATTTCATTATAAATTTAACATATTTTTACTGGAAAATTCATGCATAGAACAGCTTACAAACACGTACGTTTCACTACCGTATTGCAATGTTTTGAAGTAACAAACATGGACGCCGCTTGTTCCGTGGAGTTTCATTCCCCGATAGTGGAGGAAACTGCGAACCCTCCCTCCTTCTATTCTAACCTCCTTGATGAAAGTCGACTAAACAGTTACAGTTGACAGCTAGACTTTCATGTGATTTTAATACGAGTGGTCTTATAAATCATGGTATTGCCAAAATTTCAAAGTTGTCATAATATTCAGACATAGCTCATGTTACTTCAATCATACGTTAGCGAAATAGGCATTTTGGATTAATCATTCAGAAAAGGGAGAAAGATTAAATAAATACTAACCGTTTTGTAATCTTATTTTTATAAGGAATTACGAAAATACTGAAATCCTTCGATATGCCGTAGTTGTGAGATAGGTTTTTACACCATGAAACAGGTCATCGCCACACAGCCGTCAATGCTTGGCAGGTTTTGTAAACAAGTGCCCGGCAACGGCCGAACAATCAAATGGCTGAGCAGTGGTAGTTCGATCCGGGTTGCGTAATGACAAACCGCACACTAAGTTGATCAGTGTTAACGAATTCCGCTTACTGCGTATGCTCATTGGTGTACCGTAAGCATAGAAGGAAACACTGACGACTAAATATAAGGAACCTTACACAAACCTGTTAGTCATGTAGGTTTTACAGACTGTTTACAACCGCCAGTACTATAAAAACTTTGTTTGGCTGTTTGGGCTTATTGCATTTGCTTTTGTTTCATTTCATTTTGGTTTATTTTGCTCATAAACGTTAAATTTAATATCAATTATTTATAATAATTTCTTTGATTTTAATTCAGTAAATTAAACTGGATTTATTCTTTAATTTCTTAATGTATATACGAATGGAACATATGGTCAGCACTCAGTTGCTTTTATTACTCAAACGTATAATCAATAAACATTCAACTAACATATCTTGTAACGTTTCCTGCTTTGAAATCCTTCTTGAAAACTTCCGTAGTTTACAATCGATATTTATAGTCCAAGTAATGCAGCAACTAACAACCTAACAAATTTTAAAACCCCGAACATTTTACGCCCAGGTAAACACAATATCAACCATACACCGTATTTATCTTCTTTTAAAAAATTGCGCCAAATTTCCTTATGGGCATGCGCAGTAAGCGAAATTCGTTTAACATTGATAAATTATTGCTCATCTGGATGAGTACTATCACCCCTCTAAATTCGTAAAAACAATTTAGAATCACCCAGTGGCGTAGCTAGGGTAGGGCAAGGGGGGGGGACATCTGTCTCCGTGCGCAGCATCCAAGGGGCGCCAAATTGATGCTACGAAATTTTTTAATGAAATGTTTTCCATTCTTAGCACACAGAAAGGGGGCGCAAATTCTTCAGTTGTCCCCGAAACTCTAGCTACGCCCCTGGAATGACCTTGTATACTGCGAGACGATATATTAAGAATCTTGGAAAAGTTTCGATGTCACCTGCCCTGCCACCTCGTACATATTCGTTCAAAAATGTTCTTCTATTTTATGTTTCTGAAAATCCTTTCTCTGTGATTGTTTAGAATGCGTTATCATAATATATTTTTGCTTAAAATTACTTTTAAATTATAAGTTATCAGTCTGTTGTTTTTTATATCTTCTAATAAATTCTTCAATGTTATTGTCTGTTGTTTTCCTTTTGAACATACAGGACGGCAAGAATGACAAAAGCTCCAGAGCATCGAAAAACTAAGTAATTACATATTAAATTCACGCTACTATATTTGTCCTTTAACTAAAAGAAATTCAATTGATAATTTGAATAAAATGTTTAAGGCATCGATATAAAAAAAGTATTTGCAAGATTGTGCTTGAGAGAATTTCTGTAGCACTTCAGTAAATAGTTTTCATAGTTCATAAATAAAAAATAATATTTCAGACTAGAGGTGGCCAACCCAATGACCCTTCGGAAAAACATTATAACCTCGCTGGTCGCATATAAAAATGTATTATCTTTATATTAGATTTGGACCCATTACAAACATTTATTGGAGTAAAAATTTAAAACAGAATGAATTATTATTATTGTTTTCATTATTCTTCATGTATACAAACATGGATAATATAATAATGCAATGACTGAATAATGTTTAATTTATTTAATTAGTGAGATAGTTGTTTCTCAACTCTTTCACTTAGTTTTTGCTAGTCGATCTCAATGCGTGTATTTGAACATCGTAATTCATGTTTCAAGTATTCGTCCGTTAAGTTTGAGCGAGATTTATTTTTGATAAATTCCATTTTCGAAAAAAACGATTCGCAGGTGTAAGTTGAACCAAAACCCCTCACAGAATGTTTTGCTAGACCTCTGTTTTCAAAATGTGTTTTAATTCATTATTTCGTTGTAAGTCAATCAGTTCCATTTGGAGATATTCTGGGGCCGAACCGACATCGACATTAATGGGAGATTTTGTATTTCTCTAAATTAGTGAAGCGACTCTCAAAAGTAGCTGCAAGTTTGCTTATTTCTTTCGTCTTTTGCGCATATGATGTAACTGAAACATTTTGAATTTTTTAATTCTTTCATCAATGGAAAATGTTGAACTTTATTTTTCAATTGATATGCAAATATCAATAACTTCTTCTGAAATGCTTTGATTAAATGCATCGATTATTAAATTATCTTTTCCTTGTAATGATGCATTTAATTGATTGAGTTTTTTATGATATCTACTGAAAAGCATAAATCCAATAATCACTCATCTCTTCTTAATTCTGGTACTGGTCTTTGCTTGTCATTCATAAACAAGTCAATTTCTTGACGTAACTCATGAAATCGCTGTAAACATGTTCCAAGGCTCATCCATCTTACACGATTGAAATATACAAAGTCACCATATTCACAATCTAATTCTTTTAGGAGCTCCATAAATTGTCGATGCGAAAGGGCATGTAATCGAATGTAATTCACTGTTTTTATGACTACTTGCATAACATGATTCATCGATAATACTTGGGCGCATAGATTTTGTTGATGAATCAAACAGTGGATTATAATCAAATCATTTCTTTTGCAACAATTATTAGTTTTATTCTTGGATTCTATTTCATCGATCAGTAATTTTATAACTTCTTTTCCTTTACTGATCATAGCAGATACCCCATCAGTTGATATACCAAAAAGAGTTTCCAAACACAAGCTGTTTTCGCATAAAGTTTTTAACAGAGTGGAAAATACCTTCCCCTGTTGTAGTAGCTTTCAAACTTATCAAATTTATAATTTCTTCAGCTACCTGAAATGATTAAGTTACTCGACGAACGAATACTACAAGTTGAGCTGTGTCTGAAATGTCTGTACTTTCGTCAAATGCTAAGGAAAAATATTTGAAGTCTTGAATTTGATTGCGCAGTTTTACGATAATATCATCAATTCGAAGACACACTGTTTGCCAAGATAGACTTAAGTTCGAAAATAGTTTACTTTTATCAGACAGGATATCCTTTACAACAGCTTTTAAATATTCTTTCACAAATTCACGATCCGATTTTTTTTTCCAATCAAAAATTAAACAGAATAGCTTGCCTTAATAATATTGGATGGTTGGTGTAATGCTGAACCAAACCTTTTTTTGTTGAGTCTTTAATTGCGATTTAAATTCCCTGAGCTTCGATTGTTTCAATTCTTCATCGAATTTCAAATAATCATTATGTTTTGTTTCGTAATTCCTTTTAACGTTGTATTCCTTATGTACAGCGAGAATCTCTCGACAAATTAAACCTATTAATTTTATGTTTTGAATGACAAAAAAGTACCTTCCTTCCCATTCCTCGCTATAACTTTCTATTTTCGTCTATTCTTCTTTTCTTTGCACTCATACTGAAAAGAAGAAGGAAATAAAAATATGCTTAATAAATAAAATAAATTTTAAATAAAAGTATGTTCACAAAATGTCCAATGATTTTTTACAAAAATGCCGGCCATCGGAAAAATTTTACCGTTTTATTATACAAGTGTGTTAGAACCAAAAGTAAGAAGGAAGTGAAAAAGCTTCCGAACATCCAAAGTAATACATTTCACCCCTCCCCCTCTCGATTTTATGCTTTCAAATTAAAAAATGTCCCACAAAAATTCGGCGAATAATTTTTTACAAAAAATGCCGGCCATCGAAAAAATTTCACCGTTTAGATTAGAACCAAAAGTGAGAAGGAAATACATATATTTTAAATTTTAAATCAACTTAATTTTTATTGTTATATTACCTTGCTCTTTATGTTGAAAATATATTAAAATAATTATCCTGCAGTCACAAAAAAAAGTAACAACACAGAAAACGAAACAGGAAAACAAATTTTCAATTAACACTGAGAGAGCGTTCTGTTGTTAATTGTCAGCAGCGAGCAAAGGCGTGGCAAATGGCCTGCGCACTACTTCTACTGTGCATATCTAAGTGTGCTTAGCTCTAGCAATAAGCAGCGCGATACGGGAATTCAATGGTGATGATGCCCACTTCATAGTTTGTATAACAACAGAAGCAACGTAACAAAACAGAAGCAGCTATGGGATTTATTTGTTACAAAACACTACACTAAAAACAAAAATATTGCACAAAGTAAACAGTATTTTGCATTTTAGATAAGCTGTAATGAATCTCGCGAGACGTAAAATTATTCAAGGCGAGCCGCGTATTGGTCACTCCTGTTTTAGACTATGAACGACTCCAATAAATTCTTCTTCAACGAATTTTCTGTTTGTATTCTAGGATCTTTTTTGCATAAACTTTATTGTAGTATTATATATTTTTCTGTAACAGTACATAAAAAAGTAAAAAAGGGCAGGTTGATATAGAAATTTCAAGACAGCATAAAGCTTTGTAAAATGTGTTTAGTTAGTAGGTAGCTTTCTTCTGATGCGTTTTGTAAATGCATTTCTGAATCTAAAACAAATAAAAGGGCTCTAATATATTTTTCGCACTGTTGTTTTTGATTGTTAGGCGTATATTTTTCTATCAGTTTTAAATTTTTGATAATTTCAAATACAAGGGCTGTTCAGAAAGTATCGAGACTGAATTTATTATGCAAAACAGATTTTGAGTCAATCTTCTTCGAAATATGCTCCATTGGCAGTAACACACTTGGCCCAACGATGTTTCCAGTCCTCGAAACATTTCTGGAACTCCGACTTTGAGATGGCCTGTAGCTGCTGCGTCGAATTCTGTTTTATCGTCTCAGTTTAGTGTGTATTGTAAGTAGTTTATTTAAGTATTTCCGGTGTCCTTTTAAGGTGTTCTTGATCTTGGGAAAGAGGAAGAAATCTGGAGGTGACATGTACGGCGAGTATGGAGGATGTGCTACTTGGATTATTCCGTGTTTTTCCAGGAACTGCTGCACAAGATTGCTGGTGTGCGCTGGGGCTCTGTCATGATGAAGCATCCAGCGAGAGGACGCCCACAACACCGGTCGTTTTCTGCGAACAGCTTCTCTTAATCTCCTCATGACGTCCAAGTAGAATTCCTTGTTCACTGTCTGACCCTGGGGAGTGTATTCATGATGAACAATTACATCTTCATCAAAAAACACAAGCAACATGACTTTGATCTGGCTTCGCACCTGCCGTGCTTTCTTTGGCCGAGGAGACCCGGGGCTTTTTCATTGTGACGTCTGCTGCTTTGTTTCGGGATCGTATCCGTAAATCCACGACTCATCCCCAGTGATGATGAGCTTCATGAACTCCGGATCGTCGCTTGCACTTTGAAACAAATCAGATGAGATTGCCAGTCACTGGAATTGCTGATCCTCAGTGAGGAGACGCGGCACAAGCTTTGCAGACACTCAGCGCATGTTCGAGTCCTTTCTCAAAATTTCATCACATGATCCTATGGAAACGCCACACTCCTGTGCAATTTCTCAAACTGTTAAACGACGATCAGAACGCACCACAGCCTGCACTTGTGCAATGTTGTCCTCATTGCGAGAGGTGGACGGGTGTCCAGAACGGAGATCACGTTCCACTGATTTCCGACCCCCCCTTGAATCGCTGGAACCACTCGAATGTTGTTTTCATCATCTCGTAGGTCTGGGTGCTCATTTTACCGAGCTTAAAGCAAAAATTGATACAGATTCGCTGTTCCGTGTTTTCAGACATTTTCTGTTTTCGACGAACGTACGCAAACACTCCACATGAAAGAAATCAGTGTGACTGAACGGCGCGCTGTACAGACCTGCCGGTTTTTGTGAAACGAGGTGAATATGCGCGTGCATGATGCGCACAGTCTCACCGCTAGGGATTTTCTGGAACAAATGGAATAAATTCAGTCTCGATACTTTCTGAACAGCCCTCGTATGCTATCCTCGTGAGCTCCTAAACTGTCAAGACAATAAAATAGAGCAGTTATGGGATTTATCTTTTACAAAATACTACACTAAAAACAAAAATATTGCACAAAGTAACGGTATTTTGTATTTTAGACAAGCTGTAATGAACCTCGCGAGACGTAAAGTTATTCAAAGCGGGCCACGTATTGGCCACCCTTGTTTTAGACTATGAACGACTTCAATAAATTCTTCTTCAATGAATTTTCTGTTTGTATTCTAGGACCCTTTTTGCATAAACTTTATTATTTTTTCCAATGGCAGATTGTAAACAATTACAAATGTAACCCAGTCCATTAATCTATACAAGACTGTATGTGGTGGTCTCTTTATTATAGAGGCAACTAATAGGTGGGCCACCATCGCCTTTCCTATGAAGGGACGGACAGTTACAACCCTGCCTTCTCCGGGATTTGAACCCAGGCCCTTCGGCATCGCAGTCATCTTCCCTGACCACTGTACCGACTGGGCGGCTGCATAAACTTTATTGTAGTATTAAAAAAGTAAAAAAGGGCAGGTTTATATAGAAATTTCAAGACAGCATAAAGCTTTGCAAAATGTGGTTAGCTAGTAGGTAGCTTTCTTCTGATCCGTTTTGTAAAATGCATTTCTGAATCCAAAACAAATAAAAGGGCTCCAATAGATTTTTCGCACTGTTGTTTTTGATTGTTAGGGGTATATTTTTCCCATCAGTTTTAAGTTTTTTGATAATTTCAAATATACTATCTTCGTGAGCTCCTAAACTGTCAAGACGTGATTCTAAATTTTGATACAGAGCACAAAACTGAGTTAAGATGTAAAATTCGCATTTTGATTTGCCCCGTTTTTGAAATGAATATAGTTTCTTATTCTAGACTTGACTATTTCAAAGAAGTTGTAGCTATGATAATGAGAGAAGCAGTTTTTTAACAATATATCTCATTGAAAATTCAGTAACATTTGTTTTTAAGCAACATTTTCTTAGGGTTACAACTGAATATTTAAATTTTATTGGTAAGGCTCTAGTACTGCCTGCCGTCCTAAAGTATTTTTCTTTTTCCTAGGTGATGACAGTTGAAAAAAGGAAAGATGCTTTAATTAAAACTGTTACTGAAAATAACTTTAAGAAACTTCAAGGCAAATTAAATTTAATCTTGATTTATATCCACACACTGATTAGAGTTTTAATGTTTTCGGTCTGAGGATAGTAATTTTTTTAATTAAAAACTAAAGTTCCTTACTTTTAATTATAATCCAAGCGACACTTTTTGCTTTCTGCATCTTTCTCTTAATTCAGTAATATATATAAGACTAACTTCGGAGAAACTTTTATTCATAATATGCCGAAATGATGTAAGTCATTTGTTTTGCACACAGATCGACAGTGCTGTTATTTTACATTATTCTATTTGTAGCGTCTGTAGCTGCCTTTTAAAAATTTTGCCAAAAGATAAGATTGAGAAGATAAGACTGACTATGAAAGGAAATAATGCTCTGCACAATTATCTCCTTCGTTTTCATAATTTCCTCTTCACTAATGAATTTCAGGAGAGAAAAGAGAATTTCCGCCTCGTGACTGGCATTTCTGGCCCAAATCGATACAAAGTTTGACAGGTACAGAATTTGTACTCTGCGAATGCTATTCACACGGTATGATTTCTCTATCTCTGTTACAGATTACCATAATATATGTAGTATGGTTTTTAAAAATATGAAACTGGTCAAGCACTGTTTCTTTGAAGAATTACATATCGAAACAGAATTTCATAAAGCTAGTTTAGGAGTAAAGATTTTCAATCTCAACATTTAGAAAGTTCATAACTGCTATGATGTGCCAAACATACGGTGTGTACAAAATATTTAATGATTCGTATAGGTTAATTTTTCACTAAAAAACTAAAAATATAATCTTTCTAAAACGCTGATGTGTTGCTAAAATCTTTTGGAAACAGAGGAAATTTTGTTAAATACCCTCACATTTTAGAGGAATGTAAACAACAAACATTATCTGGAATAGTTTTTATAGTTTTGCATTTACATGTGATTTGTACATTTCTTGATCAAAATATAAATTGTTAAATCTAAGGGGAAAAAAATGTTTGAATTGTTCTCTTAAAAAGCAAAAATGTATGAATAGCATCTCAAAAGTAAGTTTATAAGAGTTATAATTTCAAATTTTATTTGAAAAACAATGCAGAGTACATCAACCGTCATTACTCTATTATTTCCATTAATTGCATTGCTTTTATATCTGGTCACTATGCTAAGAGAAACATTCCATTTAGCATGGAAGCATGGAATGGAAAAGTTTTTCGATGCGCATCCCGTTAAATACGGTGCCCTAACTACTGAATTATCATATCCTCATTATTTTGATATTTTCATTATTTGGAAATCTCCCAATGCCTTTTCCTTATGATCCTTGTAATGGGCTTGCGGGACCAGTCGAGCCCACGAGTTATGAAAATTAATTTCTTACACATATATTATACTGTTCAAGATGACAGACACATGCCATGTATTAGTTCATTCACAAATATTGGTCTGCCCCCCCTGAATTCTCAAGAACATTTCGATGACCCTAGATTTCCGAGTAAAAAAGATGCCAAAACATCTATGATAGACAATGTTCAAAGCATAAGCGTTTGGTACTCCTTTCATCATAATACTGCGAGATGAGCACCAAAAACTTGTCTTAGGCTCAGATAAAGGTCTTAGTCATCATGACGGCTAAATGAAAAAAATGAATTGTCCAGTAGAAATCTCAATGCAAAGTGTCTCCTGCGCAAATAAAATTTACTCTTAAAATAATAAATAACATGTGTTTGAAATGCTTTCATATGATGAACAGATGAATTAGAGAAAGAGCTGTACAACTATCCTAAATTGCAGTCTATAACAGAAAGCGACGAACCAAGAATGAGTTATTCGAGTGGGACGAAACTGAGTAATTCCATATCTTACGATAGAATATACAAATGATCAACTTTTGGTGGCCACTGACTGACTAGATGGAGCTCCAGTTCACTACGCAGCTATCAGCATCACAATCAGTAATGCCCTGATTTTCTTACCTGAGCCAGGTGTCACAAATATGGGACATAGATTCTTTATCAGTTGGTTATAATCGGATGAATGAAATCGTGCCGAAGACAAATTAGTATATTACAAAGCAGTAAAAGAGATGTGGGATGTTCTTGGCCTGAGGAAAAATTTATTATTTTAATAAGTAATTATTTTCATACCCAAAACGTTCTCTATTTCCTTTTCGTCCTGTGGTACATAAAGTAACCGAGTAGAGAACGAAAGAGTTTATAGCGACTTTAAAAAAATTTTATTTTGATGCAGTATTCCATTTTTATAGATTATAATGTAGAAGCATTTATCATAAGCAAAAATAAATAATGCGAAACTTATAAAGTTGCCACTTCAATAGAAAACGTTATTGATATGTGGATGAGTGTAACAGATGAACATGAACTAAAATAACGAAGTCACCATTTATTACATTCTTGGCGAATAATGACTGATGACCTTTTTTATATGATTCTTAACGATGGGAAATTCTTAAGTATCAATTTTTGTATATTTCTATGAAGTATTTTAAACAATTTGAAATTTAACTGATAAACTGAAAGTTTAAAACCTAATCACACATTCATAACTATTTATTTAACCTACCTATGTTTTGGACGACTGTTTCCCGTCTTAGCACTTAACTCGAAGTCTAGAAATATAAAACACAGAAAAGATGTAAAATTTAACTGGAAGTTTCTTTAAAGGTATGTTTTGTAGGAACTTTAACAAAACTTACCGCTATTTGTGGGATAGCTAAACTGAAAATATTTAAATATATACAAGCATAAAAAATGAATCTCATAGCTAAAATATCCAGCTTCAACTATTCCCGGTTTCCAAGTTTAAATGCTAGCAAATACAAAAGAACACTCACTAAAATGCAGCTCGGTACACAGGAGGATGGCTGGCGAAATATATTGCTTTTCTGACACGTTGCCTGTTACTCGAAGTTATCTCTGTAGGTTACGCAGTCTCCTTCTATTTAAAAAATCTATCTAATTTTCATTCTGATGAGGCTAACGGAAGAAATAGAAATTACGGGAAAAAAATTAACATAAAAATAATCACAGTATTCACTAATTCTATCATATAAGAACAAGATCATACAACTTAAAAAGTCTACTGAAATATCCATGTATTTTAAATAAATCTGTTTTCTGCCCTTTTTTCCTGCAGGTGCTACTGCTTTGCAGCAAATGAGAAAAAGAAATATGATTCTGCCACAGTTGTCGAAGATAACTGTTGTTTCTGCAATTATGCTGCCCTCAGACGCCTTTGCAGAGAACATAATATGGAGATTGTGTTTGCTACTTACCACGTAGAAGTAAGTAATAATAAAAACCTTTCGTAAGCCTATCTGTTATGCATTTAATTTTTTTCAAACTCGTTTTCGGTGATCATGTAGGTATCGGTGCTGATATGGGTAAACGTAAGAAAACTAAAATTGATTATGAAAATTGTGAAACTGTTTATGAATTAGTGACGGCTAATTGATTATGAAAATAGTGAGGAATATGCATAAGAGGAATGAAATGTAAGAAGTATCCCAAAAGGCAATATATTTTTATGAACTTTTTGCTTTTTCCTTTCTCCTTGATCATGAAAGCAGACAATATTACGCTTCTAGTTATTATTTTAAGAATTTTTATTTTTTATTTATTCTGCTGGTTTAAAATTTCATTTCTTTTGGCGCTACCTTTTAGATCAGCGGGTTCTCAACCTTTCGACTAACGCGTACCATCTAAACAAAAATTGAAAACCTTTAGTACCACTACTACCACTCTTGAACAAAGTTCAGATCCCATAAATTTACGAGTGTTAGAGAAGAAACTCAATCAGGATGTTGGGGTTTTAATTTTTGAATTTTTAAAAATACTTTGCTTCTTTGCGTACCACTAGTGGTTCGCGAACCAGCGGTTGAGAACCTCTGGTTTAGATGTTTATCTCCTGAAAACAGTTGCTTCTTCTTTAAGACAACTTCTAAATTTTAAATTGAAATTAAATATTTACCTTATTTTAAGTACGCAAATTAGTCTTAGTTTGTTTAATTTATATGGAATTCAAATAACTCCTAATTATGATTGAGATGTATTAGGTTTGCAACAAACAAAAAATAACTTAAAATTCTTACAGTCAGTTTTATCTGCCCGATATAAGTTAAAGAAGAGCTCGGACTTAGATTGCACAGACTATAATACAATATTTATCTTACAACCTACAAGGACCGATATTTCAGTTACTTTAGTTGGCAATGAACCTCCAGTCTGTCACACTCAATAACTGAATAAAAATTCTGTACTTGCGTAAAAAAGTGGTATTAAGCACAAGGAGGTTAGAATAGAAGGAGGGAGGGTTCGCGGTTTCCTCCACTATCGGGGAATGAAACTCCGCCGAACAAGCGGCGTCCATGTTTGTGACTTCAAAACATTGCATTACGGCAGTGACATGTACGTGTTTCTAACCTGTTCCGTGCATTTATTTTCCAGTAAAAATATGTTAAATTTATAATGAAATCCCTCGCTATTGTTGAATTTTTGTTTTAAAGTAATAAAGATGATATCCATAATTTACTATGTACAGCAAATTATTAAGAAATAGTTCGAAATCTAAATGCATGCGCATAACATTAAAGCCTTTAAAAAATGATGTTTCTGCATATTTCACGGACTTGCTTAGGTTAGAAAATAAATCTTAATAAAATAAAACAGATTTATGTGAATTCATTGATTTCAATTTATGCGCATTTCATATTTATTAATCTCAAAGAAACTGCCTTTAATTAAATTGAATTACAGAAATACACCTATATAAGTTTTTGGATACATCTTTTCACATGTTCAATTGTGTAAATATTTTACTTAATTTTATCACTATACTGCCCAGAAATTTGTAAGTTTATGCAAAAAATTTTTAACAACAGAACAGTTTATCTTAAAAAAATGAATAATAATTAATATATAAAGAAAAGCATTGCTTTATTTAACACCTTTACAATTAATAAAAATAGTAACAATTAATTTCTTACTTTTCATGAAAGTTATAAAACGAATTAACTAAAACGTTCAAATTATACAATTTAAATCCTACCATATAGCATTGTATCTTAAGGAACGAAGATACCAGCTATAAACAGAAATATTAAAATGTATTTAATATATTTGGATTATAGTTATATTAAATAACCTATTTTAAGTCCTTTTTTTTCACATCTGGAAAGAAAACCACATGACATTGTGATATTTTTTGACATAGTTGTCATATTACATAAAAAAAGAAAATTAATACTTACGTGTGAAAAATAATGCCTAGAATTTTTTTCGAGAATCTATTTGTGCATCCATATGCAATACAAGCTGACATGCTTCAAAAAGAAAAGAAAAAAATGTTGCAATGACAGACTTCCTTGCACAAGTCACGGTGATAACAGGAAGATGGCCGCCAAGCTTCACCGTTTGAGTTGAACCTTTCCTCCTTCTATTCTAACCTCCTTGATTAAGCAGTATGTTTGGTGCAGCAGAAATTTAAACATCACTGCAGCAATCGCTGAAAATGCTTTAAAAACACCACGTATTCTCGGATTTTGTACGGACTTCCTTAATTCTCCAAATAACCAGCTCTTTCTGTAATGCTTCCTGATGCTTGAATTTCCGACGTCATTTATTAGTCGCGTTAAAAGTATAAATATTTGCTTGCCTTTTTTCTCTTCAGAGAAATTACCACTTTAGAGAATCTATAAATAATCAAGATTTCGCATTTAATCATCAAAAATAGGAAACGGATGTTCAAATGTAAATCATGTCACACCAAAACTGTTATATATATATATATATATATATATATATATGATTAAAATGATAAAATGTGGAAAAAAGACACAAGGTGATGGATGTTGTGTAAGATGTGAATAAATTCCCAAAATTTGGATTACAGTAGGAGAAAAATGCATGGGCTTATCTAGTTTCTCTATTTCATACAATAACGCCAGAAGCCTTAACTTTCTATGAAATACCGTCATGACTCTTAAATTTATTCTGAAGGACCTCTTACTTTGCAGTAATAAGCCTAGATGCTTTGTATAAAATAGACAGATAGCCCTAGTGCAAAATGCTATTTTCAGTTAAACAAACAAGCAAGCAATCTTTATGCCGAGACAATCTTGTGAATATTTCTGCCATGATGAACAGTGGATGACTTGACTAAATGTGTCATCACCTTTATGTTAAGCTACTGTTATTCAGCGCTCTCCCTCCAGAGCTCCTGAAACTCCAATCAAAGGTTACGAGGACTTCATGCGAAATCTAATCTTTTTTTTTTTTTTTTTTTTGAAACCATCTCTGCAAAAATGATGCAAATAAATTTGTTGAATAATTAAACCTTTCCAAAAACTTTAGCATTTCTCTCATTACGACATGTTTAAGAATTTTCAGTTAGCATGTTTCTGAATTCCCGTTAGAAGTTCGAATCCCGCGAACGGGCTGGCTGCATGGATGTTTTCGTGGTTTTCCCCATGTGTAACGTGTATACGAGCCAGTTTCCCTTAGAAAGTCCTCCACGAAGGCATTCCTCCCTTTAGGCAAATAGCCCTCGAGGCTTTGCCGTAATTAAATAACCTAACCTAAGCTGAAGTCCCGTTACTTTTTTCGATAAACCTCTATGATTATTAATTAAAAATCTAACGCACTCAGTTTATTACTTTTCCATAAATTTCAGAAAAATTATTATAATTTCTTCTATCATTAAAAAAGCAACAATTTTCGTATTTGAAATTTATCTCAAAATATTTTTAGAGCACACATTTTAACTTCTCTTCAGCGTAGATATAAAGGCGTTTAATTCGGACAAAATTTGAGAAACAAAATGATAGAGAGTTATAGTAATAAAATGTGCAGGCGAATAGCCCTTTTCTATAAGCAAACAATCCAGCTGAATCCAATAAAATATGCATACTCAGAAATTATAAAGGCAAAAGTTTCGTTTCTTAGCTCAACTCTCGTTAACACTAACAACTTGAATGTCGTATTAAGTTAGCATTTAGCAATTTCAGCTTTTTAACTGGAAGTTAAAGGAACCCAAACAAAGAAAAGAAAACGAGAAACGTGAAATACAGTTTTCTATCATTTTGAATCTGAAAAGGAACTTAACTAAAATCATGAAAGTCACTAATATACATGCAAGCATCGTCTTCCAAAAACTTCGAAACATCATTCCCGCTTTACTAAAAAATGTATTTATGATATGAAACGATCTGAAAACACACTATAAGTGATATGGCTCAAAGCACTTAAAAAATTTCAAAACAACCTTTATAAAAATAACTTGATGGATAATACATTAAATAATTCTGGAAGTAAGCGTTCAAAATCTAGTTTTATTCCAAAGAAAATATTTAATAGGGTTAGCTCTTTTTTTTTCCTTTGGCTGAGGTATTTTGAGAATACATAGAATGATATTACATTCAGTGAAAGGAGACGATAGCCTAGCTAAATTTATTACGTTTGAAATTATAAAAAGTCAACATTCGAATAAAGAATTGTGCGAGAATAAAATGCTGTAAGCAAAGTTATTGTTAATAAGTTAAGCAATATTGTTAAAAAATTTAGCAATAATTACGTAAGAGGAGTATTATTTGAGTTTTAATAGAAGAGTGCTATTTTAATTGGAACAGTAACAATTAAATAAGCTATTTGTCTTACTAACATTATATTCTGTTTTAATTAGGCCTTAGATACCGCCATTATCAATTTGCAAAAGAGACTATTAAGCTACTCATATAGATAATAATTTGTTTATATATATGTATACACATATATGTGCCAAAAAATAAGTTTACACTACTTTATTCGGTACTGACATATTTTTCCCACTATCATGAAAATTAGCGAAGATCTCGCCAAACTTGCACCAGTCATTGGAGGAAGATTTTGAACAGATCGTTCTTTATTTCATCAAATAATTAACAGGTACAAATTACGGATATAACATGCGACATGCGACGGAGGACGTGAGCACCACCCCTCTACAAATACGGTTAGTCGGTATAGCGCCACGTCCACCTTTATCTAGATAACCATACGTGGTCATTGTGCTAATACAGCGCAAGGTGTTGAGATTATCTGAGAAATAAAATCATTAAAATTTTCGCCACTTATTCCGTCGGCCAAAAATCCCTAATGCCGTTAAGAATAGCAACAAAAGCGCCATTTAAATTCGGTTAAACACTAAACTCAGTTGTGTCGAGCGGTCTCGCGATGTTCCCCATTGCGCCCTTTAATAGAATTTCAGAGCCTTTTAGGGGCTTGAACAAGCATGTGACACTTTGACAGGAGTACGGGCCTGATTAGAAATTATAAATATGACGCGGATCGGAGTACTTTAGGATTTATTAAAGATGGTGTATTTAATTATGGCAAAGCACACTAGGGCTATCTGCCTAAGGGGAGGGATGCCTTTCGTGGAGGACTTTCTAAGGGAAACTGGCTCGTATACACGTTACACATGGGGAAAACCACGAAAACGCCCATGCAGCCAGCCCGTTCGCGGGATTCGAACCTCGGACCGAACTACCAGTGTTCAGCGTCTTTACCGCTCGGCCGCTGGTGGGTCGGATTTATTAAAGAAAAAAAAAGAAAAAGAAAGAAAGAAAAATAAAAGAAACTTTTTGAATTTTGAATTTGAAAATTTTTGGGATTTCATGGTTGAAGCAGGACGGTAAGTATTCGAGGACACTGCGGGCGTTGAAACTAGCAACGTGTTTTCGACTGGCGTCTTTGTTTTGGATTTCACGAATTTCATCCTTGAAAAAAAAATTGTTCGTCCTTATAGTTGTTTCCAAATAGCGTCATTTTTTTTTCTGTCAGCTTTGGAAGCTTGTCACGTTGGAAATGGTTTTTATAAAAGTCAACTAGTGTAATATCCTTTTTTTTTTAATTCATAACAAGATTCTCTTGTAGTTCGATTAATTACATTTGCGAAAAAAAGTGATGCTACGGTTTGCTTTGGTTCTTCATTTGATTAGGGCAAAGCACTAATTAAACTGCTTTCTGCCTAATTAAGAGATGCCTTTGTGGCGAACTTTCTAAGGGAAACCAGCTCATATTCACGTTACTCATGTGAAAAACCACAAAAATGCCCCGTGCAGCCAGCCCTTTCGCTTGTAATCGATTCCGTGTCGAACTTCCGGTGCTCAGGGACTTTATCGTTCGACCGCTGATGCGCCCATGCTAGTTCGACATCAACATCAAATGCAGAAGAGGAAATTCGCAAGTTTGCTTCTTGGTTTTTGCACTGAAATTCAACTAATCCGCAAATGATTCGCAATCAAAATCATTTTTCTGGTTCGCAAGTGTGAGAAAAAGATAAATATTGTCTTCCCTTAATTGACTCGGATGTATACTACTAACGCTACAGTAGTTAATGTACGTCTTTTCTTTAGAAAATCTAAAGTGGTTTACCGAGGTAACATAAAATCAAGCGAAGATTTTATCAGTGTTGTGAGTTCACGCACATTCATTATTGGCGCCAAATCGCCTTTTCAGCCTACAAGTTCTGTTTATCGAAAATGGCTGACCGGAAAATACTTTCCGTCACGCTCTTTATTCTATAATAATAAATTAAATTGCTACTCGTTTTACTCCGTTAGAAGCAATTAGTTGCATTATTATAACATACATTCTTTTGATCTAAAACTGTGTATAATTTTTGTTGAGATAAGTTTCAAATTACCTAAAATGCTTCCATGAAGGAAGCATCTTGAATCATGAAGAAGATTGATAAAATACGATGAAAGTATGAGAAAATGCTGTTCTCTCGTTCTGGGTATGAACTACAGTCTCAAAATCGAAAAGGGCCCACCAGCGGCCGAGCGGTAAAGTCGCTGAACACTGGTAGTTCGGTCCGAGGTTCGAATCCCGCGAACGGGCTGGCTGCATAGGTGTTTTCGTGGTTTTCCCAATGTGTAACGTGTATACGAGCCGGTTTCCCTTAGAAAGTCCTCCACGAAAGGCATCCCTCCTCTTAGGCAGATAGCCCTAGTGTGCTTTAATTAAATACACCACCACACCAAAATCGAAAAGGAAACGTCTCAAGAAATTTTTCAACTTGAAAGACCAAATGAGGACCTTCAAGTTCAAAAGAAGAAGAAGAAATGAGGTTCTTCGAGTTCAGTCCTTCCTCAGAGCGTAGGAATCGAAAATTCAAATCTGATATATACACATAATAAGAGTTATGATTTCAAAGCATCCAGTGAATGAAAATTTGTTTTACCATTCAGTGTTATTATGAAGAAAAGATTTCTTGATTATGATATCGTTGTGAGAGATATTAGTCATACTTTGTGAAAATGCGCACAAAATAGTAAATGAGCTGAAGGACACTTAGCCATCTACAGAACATACAGAAATTTAAAAACGAAATATCAGCGATTTTCAACAGCACAGTGTCAGTGCATTCATCCACAGATCAAGGAAGTTCTGTGCTTGATTCACGATGGAAGAAATTTTCTATACAGTTAACTTTCGATTCAACGGTCGTGAATCAAGAATCAACCGGGAATACACTTTATTGTGAAATGATGGAAACGTTAACAACACAGAAAAGAAAACATCAACGTAACACAAATTGCTTACGAAAATTATAAAACGAAAAAAAAAAGTTGCGTTTGATAACAGTAGCGACAGCATATAGTGTCTTTGCATTTGGGACATTTTTTTTTAATTCAAAGGAGTATATAATTTAACTGTATGTAATCCAAAATACATAAACATTGCATAAAAAAAGAAAGATTTTTAACCGGTCTTTTATAGAAGAATTTGAACTCGATGTCATTGTTCAAATTCGTCATGTAAATACTTCTGTTTTCCTCGCGTAAATATTAATGTCAGCGATTTCAACAGCAGAGTGTTGAAATGTACCACACTGTGCTGTTGAAAATGTGCTCATGTAAGTATTTATGACCTACAGCGCTTATGTAAATATTTATGACTTATTTTCTTTATTTCTAAGTAGTTTATTCTTCTGTTACTTATGGCGTTTTACTTTTCTTCTGAATATTGATTTAATTCATGTAAACAAATGAAGTTATTCTCTGGATTAAACTACTTGAAAATACAGATAAATTGTTAATAGCATATTTTCGTTAATTATGATATTGGCTATTCCCCTTTTCTGTATTTTTTAACATCTTTCCTACATTTTGTGTTGAACGTGGATCTCGCTCATGATATGAACCCGGTAAATCTGAGCAGAATGTACTTTCTAACTAAATTTAAGTTATTTTTGTCCTATTGTTTGTGCTACTTTGCATTAACACATCCAGAAAATGCGAAATGTTCTATAAAGTACTTAAGGTTTAACAACTGAGCAGTTAAGAAAGTCCCTGCTCTTCCATGTTCATATTTGCGAAGTACTTTGGTTTGAGTTTCATCTGCTAGGCGGTTGCTTCAACAAATACTTAGTAGCTGGGTGACATGTTGATAGTTTTATTTTGTTAACTTTAGGTTTAGACTCAGCTGAAAATTAAATTAAAGCCAAATCTGACAAGTTCACTTTGATTTAATTGTGCGACAACGAGGTCGCTTTTAAATTTAGGTTTACTCTGTTTGCCGCAAATAACAGTGGATAAAATTATTTTATTTTCGGCAATGCAAGATAGTAATATTCAATAAGTATTTTATTTGCTTGTTAATCTTGCATAGTTGTTTAACTGTTTCCAGCTGAAACTAATAGAAGCTAAGGAAAAGCGAAAAATCGCCTACAACTCATAGCGCTTAACACGTTGACTGCCGGGGGGGGGTCATCGGTGGTTGGCATTCGATTTCGCTATAGCAACGTGGGGCCACCAGTGACCGACAACGCGACCAATAATAAAAATACATAATTGGAGTGAATATCGGTACCGATAAATTTTTAAATGCACTCTTTTACAAAAAAATCGAAGCACCGTGAAGGAAGTGGTCGTTTTTGATGAAAGTGAATATGTGTATAACTCATACACAGATAATAAAATGATTACGGATCACAATCACCCATTGAGTGTTCTAATTAATTGGTCGAACTGGCCCTGGCAGTAATGCATGCTTCAAATCGTCGAGGTAAGGAGTGGTAGAGGTCCCTAATGTCATCCTGCCACACATTCTGCTAGTGTCGCTCCAGATCTGCGATATTTTGTCATGCCCGAATCTGGCGGCCTACCATTTCCAAGACATGCTCGGTTTGTGAAATGTCTGGTGACCTTGCTGGCCAAGGAAGAGTATCAAACGCACGGAGACAGTCCAGAGATATGCGAGCGGTATGTGGTCTGGCATTATCTTGTTGGAAAATGGCTCCAGCATGACGTGCCATGAAGGGTAATGCAACCGGCCGCAGGATGGTAGCAACATATCGTTTAGCTGTTAAAGATGTACGGAGGATGACTAAAGATGACCTGCTGTCATAAGAAATAGCGCCCCACACCCTTAAACCGGGGTTATGGCTGTATGCCTTTGTAAAAAGGCTGATTGGGACCGCTGGCTCCGTCCTCTCCAGACACGAGCACGGTGGTCATCCGCTTCAAGAATGAAGCGGGAGTCATCGCTGAACACTATGCGATGCCAGTCGTCTGGCAGCCATGACAATCGGCTGCGATACCACTCCAGACGACTCCGCCGATGTTGTGGGGTGTGAGATGGTGGACGGTACCACGGGAGGTATAGACTTGGCTGTAGTGCGTTGAATAGTCAACAATGATAGCGTTGGGGAGGTTCGGGCATGACGAACAATCATCCTATCTTGCCTCGTATTTGTGCCCCTTGGTCTTCCAGAGCCTTCATTTCGTCGGCAATTTCCTTGCAGCAACCATTGTTGATAACATCTTTGCACAGCAGTGTCTGTATGCTGCAGATGGCGGCCTATTGCTGGGTATGACCACCCAGCTTCACACAACCCTACAATGCGACCACTTTCGAAGTCGTTTAGTTGTCTGTAAGGTCTTCGATATCGTCGTAATGACATCTTTAGTCGCTTCATTACGGAATTACAATGGCAGCAATAAAAAAGATAAATTTTCCATTTTTGTTACTGGTTTTATACTTTACTGGTTTTGCGCACTGGAAATGCGCGCTATGATCGCAATTCCTGTTCATTTGCCTTGCAACTTTGATCATTTACATGTTCGATCAAGATGTTTTTGCATACCAAATTTCATCACGATCGCAAAAGTCCTTCTTGGTGCTTCAACTTTTTTGCAAAAGAGTGTAATTCTATTGTGAGTATGTTTGAAGAATAATAAATCGCAAACATGGTCTACAGCGCCCCCACCACGAAAAGTGCATTAAACTTGATTTTATAAACCTTATTTTCTGTAGACAATATTTCAACATAATATACATCACAAATTAAAAAATTCATGTTGGCTCCGTGGGCAAACCACGTAAAACCCGCGCGTCAGTCAATGCGTTTATTTTGAAAAGAGTACGTTTGAGTTGAATTGGTAGCTAAACCCTTCAGTTTCTTTAAAACTCAGTTCAAATTGGACATGAGCTTAAATTGAACCTCTCGTCAAAGCTATACTTGGGCCTTTGTACACACTGCTCCAAATCTGGCGACAAAAATGAATTTAGATCTGACATGAATTATGAAAAAATAATCAGATGTTTAAACAGTGTAATGGTAAAGTATTCACCTAAAGATTGAGACTAATCGGCTTTTATTCTCTTTCAAAGAAATTCTTCAAATGAGGCATTTTGATAACATTCATTAGGTTAGTGGTGAATGAATTTGGTATGGTAATGATCCTGATGATGACATAATTTATTAGTAATTTTAATTAATGAAGTTTTTGTGTTTTTTAGTAATCCCGAGTTTCATTCATATCTCTTTTAGAGTTTAATTCAGTCTCGGAAGTTGCGAAAATTGGCTTTTATTATCCAGTAACTGTATTGGATGTACACTTTTTGATAACTATGCGCAATAAAAAAAAGTCTTACCCAGATTTGTTTCTCCCCAAGTCTAATGAAAACCAATACGTACCGTGTACACGAAAGTAAAAGAAATCAATACTGCGCCAGAACAGTGAAGTGAAATTTTCAGATAAAATAGTTACAAAAGAGGCGATGTCAGTTCTTGTTTGGATGCAAGCAATTACCCAGTGTGGTATACTTGACGCCTAAGAGTTCCTGAATTACATCTTAAGGTATAACATGTTACTTGCATATCAATTAGTTGAACAGTTCTTTGACATTCTGAGATCAACGTAGACATGCCCTGTAGTCGAATACCCGGTCAGGAAGTAGTTTGATGATTAGGCTAGCTATAATATAGCGTCAGCCTTATGGAAGCAATCTGGGAGAAACGTTATGCGCAGCCATGTGTGTGTGTGTGTATTTAATTATGGCAAAGCACACTAGGGCTATCTGCCTAAGGGGAGGGATGCCTTCGTGGAGGACTTTCTAAGGGAAACTGGCTCGTATACACGTTACACATATGCGCAGCCATGAATTTCTTGCTGAGAAATGAGCTGGGAATGTTATAATAGAAATTGTAAAAACGTTAGTCTCAGAAATGCCCTTTCACATACTGCGTTGCCGTGAACGTGGTGCAGAGGGCTACGAAAGACATTTAGCTACCTTTGTTTATCTACGATATTTAATTATCGTTGCTTATTTATATCTGTTACTACAGTAAACGGACTATCAATTCAGGTGCCTGAGATGACTGACAGTACATTGTGAAGGTAGATTTCATATACTCGACCTCTCGTCTCCAGATACATATACATGGGCTATTCGCGCCTAGTGCGATTCATGACTCATCACTGTAAATGTGACGACTAATTGGGCTCTACTACTCATATATAGGGACAAAAGCTGTTGCAGACTCTGTGATAATAATTGTTAAAGGCCTATCACATTCAACATTCAGCAGCATTTTCGAGTTCTCTGCAAATTGTTTTCAATATATTACATACTTAGGATATGTTTTCTTTTAGTACCTTGAAAAGTATTCAAGCGGAAATTTGTTATTGCTCACGTTACCGAAAGCCATCTTCTTTCAGATTGGTTCAACTACACGTATCATGATGCTACAAGCAACATCTTAGATCTATGAATAAAATGATGGAAGTAAGATTAGTCCTTTAAATAATTTGGCTGGATTGCTGCTCTCTAGGTTAATGCATGGCTTCTTAGAATGCACTGTATTTGCAGTTAATCTCGTAATGGTTTGGATGGATATATCTATAGATGTACACTGCGCAAAAGAAAGGGGGGACAGTACTATATCTTTCTTTCGACTAGGCCGATTAACGAAATTCAACCTGCGTTTTTCATGTCTCGAAAGCGCGACTTAGGATATATATTAGATTTACATATAGCATTGTTCTAACAACATAAAATCGGACATTTTTTGAAATAACATATGATTTTTTTTTCCATATTTCGTTTCTACTACTCAAATTATGCCCATGTGCAAAGTTTCGTAAAATTCGCACGAGCGGTTTTTAAAAAATAAGCTCTCAAAGTTTTAGCTCTTCAATGTTAATTGAATTTGGTATATATTTATTAATATCTCTTTTCTTATTACACTTACTTGGGTCTTCCTTTCACATTTCGAAATTTAGGTTCATTCCAAATAAAATTCAACCATTTTTATGATTTATTTTTTTAATTTTTATTTTTAAATAATTTTTATAAATTTTTCAGAAAAGTTTTGAATTATAATCTAAAACATTTGTACCATCATCTTAAAGAAGATGTATTTCTAAGCATACTTCCAAAATATTAGAGTTTTTTGTTCAAAATTTCCGAAGATATACGTGAATTTATATATTGGCGCGTTTTGAAATTTGACATATTTGTTGAAAGCAATAAAACATCAAATGTGGTTTAGACACTTTGCTAAAATTATTTGAAAGTAGAAACGATGTGACATTTTTTCCGCTCTTACACAATGTACAAAGGTAGAACGAAGTACCTTTTTCCCCGCTCCGGCATAATGGAAGGGAAAGGAAAATTGGTTGCCATATATTAAGAAGATCGCCAACTAAAAAATATTGTTGGCGCAAAATGAAAAAATTGTGCCAAGATATATTTTTGCATTTCTCAATAAATTTTGCACCAAATTTTACAAAATTTTATATCTAGGCATAATTTGGGCCACAGAATCGAAATATGAAAAAAAAAATTGGTATGTTATTTCAGAAAAGTCTGATTTTGTGTCAAAATACCTATGTTAGAAAAATGCTATATATAAATCTAATATATATACTAAGTCGCGCTTTTGAGACATAAAAAACGCAATTTGAATTCTGTCAATTGGCCCAGTAGAACGGGAGATATAGAACTGCCCTTCCCTTTTTTTTCGCAGTGTACATACCATCATGGCTGTAGATCCTGGAAAGGGCGAATCTATGATGCTGATTTCATAAGAAATGACATTCTGCCATTACCCTAGTTGTTAAATTTTCTGCCTTCCACGACGTACTGGGGCCAACAGCGTTAGACTGCTATGCCGCCCATGCACGGCCAGTACTGAATTTTGAAGATACACAAAAGCATTTGCTCCTTAACAGGCAATCGAATGCATGAGATCAACTTATAAAACATTCATGATCCAAAAGATATACCGCGCGAAGATTTATAATTCTAAAACATGCAGCAATATTTTCTGCTCTGTGTTACTGTCTTTATATTAAGCAGCTATAAAAAGAGTGAAAGAAACATTGCCTCAGAGATCTTGTCATCAGAACTATTCAAGTTGCATGCAATACAAAGAGACAAAATAATAAATCCCGATAGAGGAGGCTGGCTGGTGCCAGGCTTATGTAGGTTAAAACAGCGGAATCCTTCTAATATTGCAGTTAATAGTGATTGAAAATTTTATTGGTACAAATACTAATCAAGTGGAGATTAATTTGAATAATTTAGATTGTTTGGCAAGTAATGCTAACTCTTTCCCATTAGTCTATATCAAAATATGTTTCATCCAATCCCCTCAAATGCCTGTGTTTGCGAACTACTGTTTGAAAGAAATTCCCTCTCTCGAGAAGTAAATTGCCAGACGGTTAACAATTCCCTACCGAAATGAAGTTGCTACTTTCCCGTCAGACCTTTTACTATTTTTTGAGTTTCTTTCCTTGGGCAAAATGTGGCTGTGGATGTCTCTACCAGTCAGACTTCAACGTAAAACAGCTGAACGAAGAGAAATGCTGATGCTTAATCCTTCGGTGGTTGCGAAATTAAGCAATTCTTTCTTTACAAATATTTACGAAAATCTGTCAATCATAAATTTGTAATGCCAGCTGTTTTGTCCACTGCGGTGAGTAACTGCTGAGTTCCTTGATGATCATCGAAAGGTTAGTAAAAAGAAAGAGAAAGGTCCACTCATGTAAGATAAGTGCTCAAACAATAATAAAAGAACAACTGATCTCATTCAACAAGTCTGGAAAACCAATGAGAAATGCATTAATGTAAAAAGTTAAGCATTAATCCTTGTACGGCCGGATGATTACAACATTTTCGGATGCGTTTAGGCGATTTCGGTTGGCCAACAGTGAAAGCCAGAAATTATTTCAGAAGCCTGTCTCACAGCAGCACAACTGGCTGTAAATACTCCAGTTATGGTCTGAAGGATAAAACGAAAGACAGCACAGGCAAGTTCGAAGCCAGCGGATAAGTTTGATAAGAATCGTACGCTATAAAACATTTCGAATCAGTTAAGATAATATGGCAGTAAGCTTTTTTCTGAAATGTTGTGTTTTATTTAGCGCTAATTCTTCTTAAACTGCAACAACAACCTGCCTGTGGTGATATATGAAGCTACAGCCTCCCAGTGGCAGAGTGGTTAAGACATTTGAATACTGGGAGTTCATCCGGTCTGATCCCAGGATAACGGGCTGGTTACATGGTTAGTTCTTGTGGTTTTTCCCGTATGTAGCTTGAATACTAGCCAGTTTTTCTTGGAAAATCCTCTACGAAATCATCGATTTCCTTCATGTGCTCTGCCATGTTCAAATAACCTAACTTGACCCCCAACATGAAGCTAGTATACGTCGATCTATATTTGTACGATTTCTACAAATCATTCTTTTATCGCGTTAGATAATCACGATATTCTGCTATATACCATGAGATCCACTTCACTGCGGAATAATTAGAGTTTTTATACGTTATATTACAATGGGCAGATGTCGCACTTGAGGAAAGGTGAAAGCATTATTGTACATACAATTCAGAATGCATTTTAAGCAATAAGTTCCATTTTAACCTTCTTAGTGTCAAATGAAACTTATAATAGGTGCCAAATCATAGAAACAGCCTGAAGCTGTAGCAGCTCGGTCATTTGTCCATAATTTCATGTTATTCCGGAAAGGGTGGGGCAAAAATAATTGCACTGAAATGCCTCTGACAGTATATAGATTGCATATTCTTGGATATCCCAGAACAGAGCTTCTTAAACTTTTTCATTCATGACTCCTTTTTATCATCAAGATTTTTTTGTGACTTCAGATATTAAATATAAAATAAAGATATAAAAATAA
The DNA here is from genome assembly GCF_044657685.1 of Stegodyphus dumicola. Classification (NCBI taxonomy): domain Eukaryota; kingdom Metazoa; phylum Arthropoda; class Arachnida; order Araneae; family Eresidae; genus Stegodyphus; species Stegodyphus dumicola. The sequence goes on from NC_140780.1 coordinate 103,030,913, forward strand.
GTATTTTCCCATAAATAATTTATTTCTTTTGTAAACAGTATACATATGAGAAGTAGCAGTTTAGGATTTCTTTCAAGTATACAAAAATTGAATTAAAGGAAATCAGGTTTAATGAGTTTGGTGTGCTTTGTTTTATTGCTGCATAATAAATCTTGGCGCAATATTTGATACTGCTGAACGTAAATCATCTGCAAAGTTTTTTATGTTGATATTTGGATTTAATTAAAGCTGAAAAGTCGTTTTACATAACTATGTGGTGCTGAATGATAGAAGCACATTTAATGTCATTTGAGAAAGTGTGGGAAATTTAGCTCTACCTGCTATCTGGAATTCAAACAAGGATTTTAGTGGAAACTCGCGTTTTAAGTTTTAATCACCCGATAGCTCAACAAATTCCTCTCGAGTTTATATGGTAGACGAATTCAATATCATTACGCAAAAACGGATTTTGAATCCAAGCTAACTTTTTAAAATTCAATAAAAGGTACTTGCAAAACTGTTTTCCTAAGATTTTTAAATGGTCTATACTTATTTTTTAAATAAAAACTTTATAGTTTTGTTTTAATTATAAAATCGTCGATAATCGAAAGCATTTCGAATGAATCATTTTCCACAATATTCTTCCAAATGTTGATCTTTTTAATAAACCCTTCAACTTCATCATTCGAAGTAAATTACATTGCTATATTTTCTTGAAGAGACAAGCTGAATTTTCAAAAATATCTGACAAATAGCATAGCTTTTATAGCCTTAAATCACGGCTTTGATTGACATAAGTTTTGAAAAGGAGCAGCAAGGTCTGATTTTTAGCCGACAAAAAGTGGAATAATATCGTCTAATTACAGTAACCTTCTTAAACTATGCCCTCTTGAGATCCATCTTACTTCCGTGTGTAATATTTTTTTTTTTTTTTTTTTTTTTTTTTTTTTTTGTATTCAGAATCCATCTCTTTACACATATTTAAGAATGAATGGCTATTAAGTGCACGGCTTTTAATAAAAATTATAATTTTGGTACCTTTAATTCCACTGCTGATTTATTATGCTGTGGAGGTCTCTCGATGGATCAATCAATAGATTTGAAAGTTAGCGGCCTTAACAAATGATTTAAAACCAATATTTAGGCCCGCCATTGCTTTTTCAATATCTGTGTATACTCCAATGTAATTTTTTTATTTTAAACCTTTAGTCTTAAAACATTAGTCTCATACAAGATAATATTAAGAAGAAATGGAGTTATCTTACTTTATGTTTGCGGATTGTACAAAAGTATGTCGTTATGAAAAATTAAAGGATGCTTTGCTGAAAAACGTTCATGTTTAATTAACTCCAATATTTTATGTAACTATCAGCCAAATCATGTGGTAATAGGACTCAGTTTCTATTCGTGCCTATTGCAATAAAATATATTCAAAAATGTAATCTGAATATTTTTTTTCCTCTTTTTCCAGATTGGAGAAACACCGTTTTTTGTAGCACTGGATCATGAAAAAAGAACGATAGTTATATCAATTAGAGGGACTTTATCACTTCAGGTAAAATAAACTTTTTCATTTAGCATACGTGAATTTATGCAGGCTTGTCCATGTAGGCTGTGTAAGATAACTGGTAAAGTTTTCACAAAATATTTTTCATTAATTGGATGTAACATCATAACGAAATAATGTTTAAAGTCTGTCTCTCGAACGAGAGTTTAAATAATTCAATTATTTAGAAATACGCATCGATTTATTAAACACAGTTATTCAGAGAATCGTATTTTATTGTTACTCAAAATTTATCACGAACCTCTCAGGCTGTGATTTTAAGTTAAGCTCATACGTAAAAATCTAAAATGAACGTAAATGTCAATAAAAAACTTCAACCAAACAAGAATGCAGACACGTCAAATTTTTGATTTCGTACGATTTTTTTAAATGTGTGCAGATTTATGGGACATCTGGTTCTTCCATAGAAAAAACGAATTGTAACATTAAATTTGTAAAATTATAAAATTCATTATAATTTCAAAAAAAAAAAAAAAAAAAAAGATTAATTCCACTGCATTAAGTTCTCTATAATATAAGTTTTTCCTTAGACGAAGAATATTTTTTCTTGGTTCAGTTCTTAACTTGTGTAGTTGAATTCAGTTAAACAAAGCAATGTAATTTCCTAAAAGCCGCATAAAATTTGGTTTCGATTAAAAAAAGTAATCTTATGAAGCGGAGGAAATTGCTTAATATTTCCATTAAATATTGCTATGGTAGATATTGGAAAAATACAGTACTAAAATATTAATTTAAGACATTTTTTGCATGTCAACTCAGTTATACAAAGGAGTTTTACGCAGTTTTAGGACTACTTCGATAAATAATTAAAAGAAGTACAGCAAAAAGATTCATTAGTTGTTGCTCCATTAACAGTTATCATAGATGCTGCAGGCCCACCAGCGGCCGAGGGGTAAAGTCGCTGAACACTGGTAGTTCGGTCCGAGGTTCGAAACCCGCGATCGGGCTGGCTGCATGAGCGTTTTTGTGGTTTTCCCCATGTGTAACATGTATACGAGCCAGTTTCCCTTAGAAAGTCCTCCACGAAGGCATCCCTCCCCTTAGGCAGATAGCCCTAGTGTGCTTTGCCATAACTAAATACACCAGCACCACCACCATAGATGCTGCATGTGCCGTTTATACTCTCTGAGAGGTGCTTAAATAGTAAACCTTACAGACTTCCAGGCAGCCATGATTGCTGGAGAGCGTTTAGCTGAAGTATCGGCTGCGGAAATAGCAAAAGATTTTTGGCTATGCAAGGAGCACTGTATCAGTCGTTATGACAGCATACAGGAAATGCATTAAGTGAGCGATTTCAAAGCATAGCAGTGACCGAAAAACTTGTTGAGTTGGAGAGAAAGACAAATGTTGAAACGCATAGTGGCTCGATATTATAAGCAGTCCTATTCCAGAAAATCTTCAAAATAAACCCTTAATCTTCAAGACCCTGTTTTAACCGTTTGTGGCCTTACTTAATGCTTTCAAGCGACGTCAGTGTTGCACAGCTCATCCGTGTTGAAACTCACAACAATGGCGATAAGTCATCCCATCTGATTAATCAGCATTCTACTTATAGCAGGAGAATGTTCATCGAAGCATTTACGCCTGCTTATCTTTTGCCGACTTTTAAGCGTAGAGGTGACATCCCGTTGGTATGGCTTGCAATATCTTGGCGCGGTCCTGGCTCACTTGTTTTCCTGCGTGGTAAAAAGATCAAAGCCGATTACTGTCAGTTCATCTTGATTAGTCATGTACATTCATTTTGTCTACACTTTACTACCTGAAAAGCGACCGCGTTTGCAGGACGTTTCGATCCTATCCACAGATCATGCCCATCCATTTCAGAGCGACCGACTTTTTAGGACGACACCCTCCTATTCACATGCATTGCTCCTATCCACGACATGCTCCTATCCTCATTTTTCATGATTTGTCCGAAGAGAATGATGATGAAGTAGAATATCTCGTTTAGACCTCTTATTCCTGTGATATGAATATTATTGATCACCTGCGGAGATATTAAGAGTCATGCTATTTGATATATGTGGAGATATTTAGATTTTAATTTTCTAATAGTTCTTTTTTATTTTTAAACCCTTTCAGTATCGCGTTTTATTTAGATGAGATAGAACCAGTATTTAATGGGAAGTTCAGCCACTTCCATAAAAAACTTCTCAGTAGAGCGCTCAGAAGTTCTCAGTAGAGGGTGTTCTGCCTTCTGGCCACTTCGTTGCTTTAAGCCTATCTTGCTCCGTTCAGCCGTGGTCTTACGTGCCTGTTAGTATTCTCCGGTAAAGTTAATTAAGAGCCAACTCGGTTAGTTATTTCTGTACAGCTTCGGCTAAATTTTAGTTAGAATTAAGTTAGTTTCTTAGAAAGTTAAAGCTCAAGTGGAGGCTTTGCTGTAAGCCCGAGAGGAGCCAACTGTTATTATTCTTTGCGTGGAATAAAAGGGTGTTTTAAAGCTTATTTTAACTTTGTTTCTATAGTTGTAAGAAGAACAGTGAATAGTCGCTATACTCTTCTCCAAGCTTCTAGTTGAAAGGACATAAAATTTAACTAGAACTTCATAAGGGGTTAGACAAAAATATAGAAACATGGAAATAAAAACATATTGCTGTGACTAATAAATTGTAGGAGAACCGTTGGCATTTAAAACAGCTTGCAGTTTTCTCAGAATAGATAAACAGAGATCTTGTAAGCTTTTCAAAGGAATTTTGTACCATTCTTCCTATAACGTGTTGGCAAGATCAGTTAATGGTGATAGTAATTGATAGCCCTCACACCGATTTCTCTCCAAAATAGCCTATACAGGCTCAATGATATTGATATTTAGTGATTGTGGTGGCCACGGTAGATGTAAAAGTTCACCCTCAAAAAACTCAATCTTTGACGATGTGAGCTCGGTGAACAAGAGTTCTCTTTTCTTGGAATACGGCATCCCCATTAGAGAACACAATTTGTACCATTGGATGCACGTGATCAGCCAACATGGTCACATAATCCTTGGCAGTAATGTGACTTTGCACACTAATGATTGATCCCATGGAATACCACGATATAACTTACCAAACCATGACGGAACCACCGCCATGTTTCACTCTCTCGGCAGTAAACAGTCTCTGTCATACGCTTGGGACGACATTCGCCAGAAGTAAACTCCCCCAGAAGTCGGAAGCAAGTGTGAAGCAAGACACATTCGACCAAATGACAGTCTTCCATTGCTCTACAGTCCAGTTTTTATGATTTTGGTACCACGTTTTCCTCTTACAAATCACTGATGAGTGGCTTTTAACTGAACTTCGTCCAAAAATACCCTGCTTGTGGAACTCTTCAGTGGTCGCCTGTCATGATCACTCAACACACATTTTTACCAGCGCGTGATTTTAGCGGAAGCGGTTTTTCTGGTTTTCCTGTAAATCAGTTAAAAAAATCTTAAATACTGGGCCTCTTGAAATACCAAACACTTTAACTACCTTGGTTACGAAAGCACCCACCCTACAAACTCCAACAATTTCCCCACGTTCTAATTCATTAAGATCCGACATAATGCACTCAATCAGAAATGCACAAAACACTGTCTCGATAACGAATGCCACTTGCAACGTATTGAAGATGTTGTACAGATAGCGTTAGTGAGCAAACTTTTCAGTGCCACCAACAGCTTTTTTAAGAATAAACATTTCAGTCCAAACATGCATTTTACAAGGTTTTCCCATATTTTTGTTCAACCCATGTCCTTTCAAATTCATATGCATTCCAGGCAAACTTACTGGAAACGGAGATACAGTCTGAGAGAGTATTTTTAGAGCATTTATTAGCATTAAAAATATTCCTTGTTACAAAGTAGAATCTGATGTCCTAAAAAAATAAGAATTTTCCAAAAGAAGAAAGACACTTTTATAAAACGACTTAAGCAATTACTTTTATTTCAGTACTTAAACGATAGGGAAGATTTTTGAGAATTTTGTTGATTCCTGACCTCCAGTGATCGTTAAATGAAAGTATGTATTTAAATATACTGGAATGGCAGGGATCATACTATTCACTGAACACGAACTTCCATTTAGTTCTAATCACTAAATGTAGGAAACGAGAACTAGGGCAATGTATGAATCAAATGCTGCTGACAAATGCATTGCAGTAGATGCCGCTTAATATGGTAGCGGTTAAGGTCATGATTCGGGTATTCTTCTCGAATCGCAAAAGTCGCGTTCGTTTGTTTATGGGAAACATGAAAAATACATCACTTATTGTCATCAACAATTCGTTTAATGTGATCAAATTATTATAGAATTAATTTTTTAAGCTGAAGTAAAGTCGCTAAGTACATTCAAAATAGTTATAAAACTTGCCAAGTGGCAGAAAAAATGTCGCCAAGGAATTAAGTCTCCACACAGTTTGGTTTTGATTTTAGTCAACAGTGTTTTAAAATTATTCCAAAAAAAAAATTCTTTAGTTTGACGTAAGTTTTCAATATCCATTTTAAGGGCAATCAGATAAAAGGTATAGGTCCTTTTCCTTCAGGTTCAAAAAAATACTTGCAGAATTTTTTTTTTACACATTTCTGTCAAAACACCAACTGTTAGCGCCCACCAGCGGCCGAGTGGTAAAGTCGCTGAACACTGGTAGTTCGGTCCGAGGTTCGAATCCCGCGAACGGGCTGGCTGCATGGGCGTTTTCGTAGTTTTCCCCGTGTGGAACGTGTATGCGAGCCAGATTCCCTTATAAAGTCCTCCACGAAGGCATCCCTTCCCTTAGGCAGATAGCCCTAGTGTGCTTTGCGATAATTAAATACACCACCACACCACCAACCGTTAGCTAATGCTGTATTTTTGCCTTGTTTTAAATTGGAGTGTTCTCTTCTAATGAAGAATGCTATCCGAGTATTAAGATTAGGGATACAAAATCGGTCATATAATTTCCGAAATTTTATGAACATTTGATGAAAAAAACTAAAATTTTCCTAATTAAAAATTCTGGGAAAGTACCTATTTATACGTTTTGTGGTTTTATTTTCCAATGGCAGATTGTGAACAGTTACAGTGTAACACAGTCCATTAATCGATACAGGGCCAGATGTGGTGGTCTCTTTTTTATGGAGGCACCGAATAGGTGGGCCACCATCACCTCCTATGAATGGACGGACAGTTACAAGCTTGCTTTCTCGGGGATTCGAACCCAGGCCCTTCGGTATTGCAGTCAAGCTTCTCTAACCACTATGCCGTCTGGGCGGCGGTTTTATTTATGTTAAATTAATAAATTCTATTTTTACTTTGAAGGGTATTTTTTTTTCATTGTTTAATGTTATCATTCGGTTGATGTTATCAAAATGGGCGTGGACAAACTTGATCACATTAAGCGGCGCCTACTGTAGATGAATTTATTCAATGCGATCGATGAAGTGTTTTCGAAATCGTCAGCTTTGCTTATGATAACGAATAATAGTTAAGCTTGATTTTGAAATAAGAATGGTAATCATTTCTAGTTAAAGGGTACTGAATTTTCAAAACTATGCATTTAGTTTCAGACCTACCAACGGAGTAGCGAACTAGATACTGAGAAGCGAATTACCGCTCCAATCTGAATTCAAATAATAAAATCTTACGAAGGTTAAAATAACCTTTTCAATTGCTCTTTAAATTTAACAGGAGAACCTCATATATTGCTATGTGTTAGGATTCATAATACAGTCAAGCAGACTTGTGCTAGAAGACGAAACTCCGCCATTTGCGGGTATTTAAACAAACATAAACTGAAATTCAAATTTAAGTAACGTAGTTTCAGACTACACACAAAATAGCCTACTTAAGCTGGCTCAAGTAATTAACGGAGCGTATTTAAAGTCGGATAGCAAAATGGCTAAAACCAGAATAAACTTTGGCAGAGCTGGCGATAGGACGTGAACTGCAAACGAGGCTGCCAGAAGCCCCAACTATAAAACATTCAAACCCTCAACTTAAATACTCTACAACTAATTTGCTTTCTGGTGAGTACTACAAAGAGAAGTTATAGTTTATAGTACAATATCAAATCACAGTAATTGATTACGTAAAATAAAATCTTAGAAATACACAAGCAAAGAACTTTTTTAAATTACAAATGTTAAAATTTTACGTATAATGGCATCTTTTTTTAAATAAATTTAATATACTCTTAAGCACAATAATTTACTTTATTATAAAATATAAATACAATGCTCATTTCTTTGCTTCCAATATGGTCTTTAATTTCAACTACTAAGCATTTACATTTGGTTTTTTGAATTCATGACCATTCCCATAATTCTTTAAAAAAAAGTAGAACCTCCTTAGAAACTTTAGAAACTCTAGCAAAGTAAAAATTGTGTAGTTAAGAAACCATAGTACATACATTAATTTTTTTAATTCCTCATATATTGGTATGTGTTAGGATTCATAATACAGTCAAGCGGACTTCAGGAAATTTTCTTAAGTTTTACCATCATAACGTTTCCACGTTCACGTAGCTCTTGCGAACAACGACTATTTTGAAAATCATTAAACTATTTCAATAATAATTTGAAAGAATATTTGAAGGGACGTTGTCAAAGGTTCCTCAATCTCTTTCTATTAGAATTAAAGCCATGAATATCAAATAATTATGATAATTGTTAAAATTAAAATTGACCTCTATATCTTACATTTAACAGACATTTTTACGCTTAAATCTCTGATATTTTTACGGTAGTATTAATCTAGATATTCTTCAGCGATAGGGATACTTGATTAATTTAAACAAAATTTAGAAAATATATTCTGAAGAATCAAAAATGGAAACTGATTTTGCATTGTAAAAACTATACTTACTGAAAATAATATTCGATGTTATGCTGTAGATTGTCTTCTTAAAAGAGCTAGAATTAAGTACCTGCATAGTGCTGATGTATCATGTGTATACGCTAGGTTGTTTTCTTTACTATATAATATATTTATATGCGTTTAGTTTTAAATTACAAGTAAATCTGATAGCTGGGAAAGATTATCTGTGTCAGTCAGAATCCTCTCTTGTGCACTAACATGTTATGTAAACATGTATAACTCACTTGATTTTTAAATATTTTCTTTTGCTTCAATGTTGTAAGGATGTTGTCACTGATCTGAACGCTGAAGCTGATCAACTGCCTACTGAACCACGACACGATGACTGGTTAGGGCATAAGGTAAGTGCAAAATAAGTGCTGAATTCATATTCATAAGAAAAGATTTCCTTTATGCCATATAACATTTTAACTTATAACATTACATAACATATTTAGCTCGTTTCATACTAAACCGCGAATATAAGAATATCATACTTTTTATGCGTATAATTTGTACAGTGTACTAATCCACTCCTAAATATTTGAAAGTTAAACATAATTGTATACTAATGTTCCGTAGATCATGAGTACATAATAAAAAAAATTAAAATGTAATGTAACATTAAGAGCGTCTAGTAAATAGTTTTAGTATAATTTAAGTCTTTTCGTAAATGTTTACTGCTAATTTGAAGTTTTATTTTTTATGTATTCAGATGTCATTTTGAACATGAAAAAACAAATATTACTTTATTAATTTATATAATATTCTATTAATATATGTAAGTTTTATTTTTTATGTATTCAGATGTCATTTTGAACATGAAAAAACAAATATTACTTTATTAATTTATATAATATTCTATTAATATATGTAAGTTTTTCTTATAAAAACACTTATCCTTCGTAACTACATTACATGACGGAAACGTTAAATGTTTATATCACACGTAGTTGTCTTCTTTAGCTCGGATATGACGAGCACATGACGAGTTATCGACGCAATTTAATATTGAAGTTTTGCAGAAAGAAATGAAACTCTGTCTAATGTAATATTTTCTGCTATTACACTTTAGGCGTCAATCCGAATTCATTGATTCTCTGGTATCTTAAAGACAACCAATCAAATTTAAATGCGGGAATGTCCGAGCATGTTTCTGTCGAAAAAACCTTTGGAAAGCACAATGGCAGGCGATCGACGGCGAAGAGTATAGGCGATCATTCAGCATATTTTGTTAGCGTAAAGTTCGAGGACCTTTCTAGACTTTAACGAGTCACATGAAAAAGCTTTCCACGACATCATCATCATACCACTACAATCGTTTTCAACAGAACAGTTTTGGCAGGATGGGTCCATGTCTTCTCACTATCCACAACGCATCGATGCAGCAAATATAAAAATTATACACAATTCTAGCCTACCGTTCAGAAGTCCAGATCTGATGTTCTTGAAACCATAAAAATGCAATGTCTGATATCTAGTGTCATCAGAAGCATACGATAAGCACGCATTTTATCATCGGTTCGCTAACTTTACTTGAAAATTCGATATTAACTTTTTATGCGATTTGCATCACAGTCAGCTTTTTGGTCTGTACTAACCTATAAAATATATTTTACAGATGGTTGCCGTGGCAGCTGTCTCTTGCTTGCTAGAGGCGATACATTGATCGACCTTTGATATAATAACGCTTTAAAACTGTAGTTTTTCGCCAAACCAAAGATTCAGTACTTCATCTAGCTTGCATCGGCAATGTTTTCCAAACAAAATAGCTAAGCGTTTTAATCAATTTATTTGACTAAGATACGTATTTAGGAAAACTTAAATGCTCATCTGTTCATAGCTTGCATTTTATTTGGGTTGTTCTTTTGCGCTCAGGGGCTGCCAAGACATAGTTTCCATTATTATTGTTTTTCATATTTTTATCATTAATTGCATTATTATGTTATTTTATTTTTGAATAATACTACTTATACAAAATTTGCTGTTGAAAACCAATTCTTATATGAATGAGGAACGTATGTTTTAAGTTTTCGTACTTTGAAAATTTCACACCGAAGCCTGTTCAAAAATTGTAGTTAAATTTTATTTTAAAGTTATTGCGGGGTCATTGGTGTATTGATGCTTGGAATATATAATAAATATTTTCTGTTCCCAACAAATTTCGTTATTCGTGAACAAGATTTTCCTAGTTTATATCAATGCTTATCATTATTTTCCTTGCCACCATTTATGATTATAAGTAATCTTTTGCGATCGATGCTACTTTGTTTTCGTGATTCTGTCACCAAAGTAAAGACTTAATTTTGATTAAATATACAGACAATAAAACATCAAGATGTGCATGGCTTATTAAAAGATATGAAAAATACCTCTTAAAAAAATAAGATCGTTACTCATAATCAAAACTTAATTTTACAACTTAGTGTGTAACTTTAAGCTACTATTCAGTGTATAAGCAGCAGTGTTTGTCTTTATACACAATAACATTTATACTATTACTATTTTTAGAATTCCTGGTTTATACCAAATAAAATTCTCTGAATCGTGTTGTTCCACCAAATTTCACTAATTAGTAAAATGACTCAATAATGTTTATGGATAATCAGCGCTGATCTACATGTTTTCACCTCATTTTCCATCTGTTCTCTTTGTGCGATGAGTTTTTAAGTATATACACACCACGCATTTTCAAGGTTATAACTGTATTTAAATTCTATACAATTGTTGCCAAAGATATAAGATAGCAGAAAATTTATTTTTAACTTTCAATGTCTGACCGATTTAAGCTGAAGTAGGAAATATACATGTATTTTGCGTCATAAATTTGATAAACAAAAATATTTTGCTGAATCTTTTGCTTTGTTAGTTAGCACAGTAATTGAAAAACTCAATATTTTGCTCTAATAGTTAGCAGAGTAACATAAACCGATACTCAGGCTTATTTCATGTTCTGATATTAATTAATACTTTGAGATATGTGCAATCTTACCTTTTCCACAACAGAGAGGAGAAATGTATAAGCATTAAAAAAAAGTAAATAGTTCTTTCGGAAATTTCATTCCACCAAAGCTCTGAATTTATATTAGAATAACAGAATTAGCTTCGAATTTGGTTTCGAAAGTATTCATTTCTGCTTTAAGTCTGTAGTCATAAATTTCTCTATCCCATGGATTTCATTAGGTGAAATCACTTACAATGAAATCAAAGAAATCAGCGATGATTATGAAATCAAAATCATTTATGAATTTGAAAAGATTTCGAAGTATCTACTAATTATTATAAAAATTAACTGAATTAAATCTATGTTACATGAACTAAACTTTTGTTAGTTAATTATTTATCTTTTGTGTCATTTAGGGTATGATCCAGGCTGCTGAGTATATTCGGCAAAAGTTGATAGATGAATCAATCCTTGTCCAAGCCTTTAACCATTGTCCGGTATGCAAAACTGAAATATCATAACTAATGTTATTTTATTATATCAATTAATAAATTTTAATATCTCATAGCATAACGTCTTTTCACAAGTATGTAGTTACCCTACATGCATTAAACATCTCTTTAGTAGCGAAAGAAAATAGGAAACATAATGTTAGGCTTTTAGTTTTTAATGCAGTTACGTTTAATTAAAAGTGTCTGCTTTTCTTTAATTTGGTAAATTAGGCTGTATGTATAGATTTTGTTTCTTTTAATTACTTCTTAAATATTGAAGAATTAATAATTTTTACCTAAAAGTGACACAATGTGGTGATTTTTTTTTAATACGATTTGGGGATATTAAAGTAGCCAGGCATCATTCATGCGATAATTGAAATCCAGAAACATCAAAATGACATTACAGTTTGCGAATCACCATAAAACAGTTCTTCAAACATTAGGATTGTTTATAAAATTCGATACCAATTAACAGATTTTCTTAGTAAAAAAAATGATTTAAAAATGTGCGTAAATATAAAGATTAACAGCGTAATTTCCATCAATGCAAGCTAATATGATTTATCTGTCATTAATTTAAAATATTTATAATTGCAAATACAAGTAGTTTAAATAAATCTTGAATAAGACTTCTATTCTTAGGTAGTGATAAGAGCTTTTTATTTCACTTTGTTTACTTTTAATTACTCAGCTTGTTAATTTTTTATTCTACCAGTTTTATGACTCCCAAATAACAATTGCCCTTTCTCTTTTTTACTCATTCTATAATACATGCAGTCTTTTAAAAGCCTTACGCAGCATCTTCAGCAAGGAATCCAACAGAGAACGAACTTGTGATTCGAAATGAAAGATGTTATTTCAGATAAACATAATTCTATACCTAGTTATTCTATACCTAGCGAAACGACACGGATAATACTTATAAACAAAATTTGCCCAGTTTTCCTTTCATTTCAAGTTATACTTGTCATACTCTGCTCCCAAATTTCACCAACAAAGCGGTCTGAAACTGGGTTAATCATTTTGATTAATCTTGCATACTTCTTGTAATAAATATATATTTTAATGCCGTCCGATCAATATAGGAATCAACGGGGCCTTTTGAATTCAGTAAAGAGCTGAAAAGCCCAGAATTGAAATCAATCAATCCAGAACTCAAATCAGTCCGAAATAAATCTAACTGTAGTGTCTTTGTAGTAAGAGCGCTTCATCTACCTATAAGTCATTTAAAGATAGGAGAAGAAAGGTACTACGTAATCGTTTTCTTCTTAGAATTTCTCAATCACATCTGTAAAGACAATGTACAGTTGCGGATTCCGGACGATACCCGAATAGTCCAAGTAAGCCGCCCCCGGATGTCCGGATCCACTCTCACCTGTCACCTGTAAAGACAATGGACCAAATCATATGATCCCCATTCGTGCTCAGGATTTATACGCAACTTCTAGCAATATTCACCCATATCTATTCATGAGGCTTATATCAGCGGTTAATGTCAGAACACGGGAATAGCAACAAATACTACAACGGTATACTTCAATTAATGGCGTTAATTAATCATATGCAATTCTGAATAAACTGCAGAGCTGGTTTGTATATATTAGCTAATATCTTCGAAATTGTTTCATTGTTTTTCTAATGAAAAGTAAATTCATTGTGAATTAATAACTTTAAACTCAAAGTTTAAAATAAAAAATTGCGCATTACTAAACACAGTATCTTTTGTTTTACTGTTTAGACCGAAGAGACGTTCATATATTGTATTTCACTTCCCTGGATTCATGCACTGCCCTTAAATAGAAAAAAAATGCAGATTTTATTATAACTCAAAATTATCTAATGAAATATCCAAAAAAATAAAATTCTATTTCAAGAAATTTCATTCATACAAATTCAAAACGCTCAATGTTTTCCGAAGTAAAATATTTATATAAAAATAATGTTTTCGTGCTTAATAAGTTAAATAGTAAAAGAGTCTGATTCAAATTACACATTTTGGTAATTGAGTCTGATAGTAATTTACTTTTACGCTTTCTTCCAACATTGTGCATAATAAAATTAAATTTCTATTACTTGCATCGTGAAAAGGAAAGAGGAACAATTCTCTCACAAACCAAAAAGAAAGAAAATTTCGTAAATAAAGCTGTGATAGTAGATGTAGTTACAGTATTTTGAAGCTGTTTTTATCCACAACTCATGCAATTCAGTTGTATGTGATCTAGGATATATAAGCGTTGCTAAATCACGAGCTAAAAAGTAAATTCCTCAAACTTAAAAATGAATCAATTATACAGTTATTAATTTTACTTTTTTATCGTCTACGGTCATATATAACTTTGCTTTTTCATACTTACTTCAAACTTAGTCTTCCGTTAGCTATATTATGTTCTTTTCGTTTTGAATATTTATTTTATTTATGTCACGAAATTAATACATTTTTAAGATTTAACACCTTTAAAATACAGATAAATTGTTAATAGTATTTTTCCTATTAAATATAGTATGGATTATTCCTCTTTCCCATGTTCCTCTATTTATGCTTGTGACTGCGTCTGAATGTGAACAACTGAATGTAATGATTATGTGAAAATAATTGTAATTTAACTTTATATTATTAAAAGAAATACAGAAGATATAAGGTATTTCTCCCGCTTTTTTAGCATGCCTTCGTGGTGCAGTGGTCAGCACGCTCGGTGCGTATTCGAGAGGTCCGTGGTTCGAGTCCTAGCAAGGGCATTACTAATTTTCATGTCTCCTGCTTCGAAATGACCTAATATCTGTACAGTGGCGCCCGAACTAAAAGGGTGGGGGAGGATGGTTCTCCACCACCAGGATTTGGCGATTGGATCCCCTAATCCCCAGTCACCCTGTAAAAGAGGGAGTGTATATGGTATTTCTTACGCTTTCTTAACATGCTTTCATGGTGTAGCGATCAGCACACCCGGCGCGTATTCGAGAGGTCCGTGGATCGAGTCCCGGCGGCGGCATTGCTAATTTTTCATGTCTTCGGCTTTCAAAAAATACCTAATGTTTCTTCAGTGGTCCCTGTTCCGGCACCACTGTAGAGATATTAAGTACTTTTTAAAGCACTATGAGGCATGAAATATTAGGAGTGCTCTCGCCGGGAGTCGAAACACGGACCTCTCGAATACGCGCCGAGTGTGCTGACCAATACACCACGAAGGCATGTTAAGAAGGCCGGAGAAATACCTTATAAAGACATTTACCAGTTATTATGAGAAGTACCTAATCAAATGTCAGATTTTTATGAATTGAGTTTTGTCGACTTGTTGGAAATTCAATTCGCGAGTTTTTATGAAAAGTACGCTATTCTTATGAGAAGTTATTTTATTTATTTTATTGTTATTTATGTGTTTTACTGTTACAATTATTCCTTACAGGACAAAGGAACACAAAACTATGAACTCGTTCTTGTGGGCCATTCACTAGGAGCAGGAACAGCAGCAATATTAGCCATTTTACTAAAATGCGAATATCCAAATCTTATGTGTTACGCTTATTCTCCCCCCGGAGGTCTTTTAAGGTTCGTGTCTTCTTTATTACACTGTTTTGGAAGTGTGTTACAATATATTCACAACTTAAATACTTAAAATAATTAAAATAATATTACGCCTCAAACGTTTAAGTTCAAACCACAGTCTTTCTAAAATTACGCCTCCCAGTATGTTTCATAGCAAACTGAAAAAAAATGTATATCTTTCATCACAAAAACACACATCCTCAACTCCAAGTCACCTTGGACTAATAAAAAAAACCTAAAGCATGTATGATCCTTAATTTATAAGGATAAACTAATTTCTCTTAAATTATTTTCTTGTTTTAGCGGCAGATTATCTTTTTTTCACTTTAAGTCTAGAACTCTACACAGACAAAAGATAAAATCCTAAAGCTAAAGGTTTATTAATTCTATGCTTTATAAATACAACTAAAATTTTAACAAAACCTTATTTAATCGCTCCTCTCGGGATCTTCGAAGTAACAGACTAACTAAATATATACAATCATAACAAATATATTTTAATATCTATACAGTCTGGATCCAAATTATTAGCGACTTTTAAGTACAATCGCTACCATATGCTAGAAAACATTCACCGAAACTAATTCGTACAACATGCGGGGGGCTTATGGAGAGAACTAGCTTTCCTGATACATGACCAAACTTTTTCTTTCTCTAAACTACACCTTCGTTTGCTATTTATTTAACTCCACCTAATTTATATTTCGGTGCAGCTGAAAGAAAAAATAGATATCACTGGAAATATCAATTGTTAAAATAAGCATGATTATATATCAGGTAAAAGATTATATATATATAGACATCTATCTCTCTGTATATATATACACATCTCTCTCTCTAGATATATATATGTATATGTGTGTGCGTGTAATAATTTAATGCGTAGAAGGAATCCGGTACTTTAACCTCTGGCAGTAGACATGGCTGAGAAGACAGTAATGGCTGAGAGTGAAGGCTTGATGAAGCAGATAACAAAACTGATCATCTTTATTTTTACGCATCTCAAATACTCTCTTTGGCAGACAAACTTACTTTTCAATCATCGTTGAATACAATAAATTTTTATATACACAGGCAAAAAGATACGACGTCATTTCAGGCAGAAAAGCATAAGCGGCGCAGAGTTCTTTGTATGGTAGAAATCAGGTACTTGTGTGTGTGATTATGGCAAAGCCTCGAGGGCTATCTGCCTAATGGGAGGGATGCCTTCGTGGAGGACTTTCTAAGGGGAACTGACTCGTATACAAGTTATACATGGGGAAAACCACGAAAACGCCCATGCAGCCAGCCCGTTCGCGGGATTCGAACCTCAGACCGAACTACCAGTGTTCAGCGACTTTACCGCTCGGCCGCTGGTGAGCCCAGAGGAGAAATCAGGTAAAAAGAAACGTTGTTCCTCGCGAAGCCGTATTTATACTACGTAGGTGCTTTATGTAAAGCTAAGCCGTGATTGTTTAAGTTTAGTTTTAGTTACATTTTTCAAGCAATGTTATCTACCAGGGAAAGATCTCGAATTTGGGGAACAAATGAATTCAGGGGAAGAGCACCAAATCTAGAATAGTTAATTTTGAGGTCGCCAATTATTTTTAAAACGGCTATCGTATTTTGTTTGCGTAGTTAGAATGATGGATGCATAAATAAAAAAAACTTTCAGACATATCCTAAATTTCACAAATAATTGTATTTCTGGATAATGCACATTACCACTGTGGGTGCGCTATGCAACCCCCAATTTTGTACAGATTACTACGTTTTCTTAAAAGACGAAAATTAGAAAAGTGAACTCTGCGTGGATAGCGGAAAGGCGACACAAGCGTCTGAAAGCAGAAGGGAAGACAGAAGAGGAAGAGTTGCGACGCAATAAGGCTTTTATACCGCATTCCATTTCAAATCGCCCGGCAGTTTAATGTACAGGTGTAGGGTTCAGACTTCATCGATAAGTGCGCAATACAGATTAGATGACGGATCATTTTCGCTTAGTTAGAAAATTTATTGCTCTGTTATTTTTAGATTAAAAAATATATAAATTATGCCTCCCAGTATGTTTCATAGCAAACTGAAAAAAATGTATATCTTTCATCACAAAAACACACATCCTCAAGTCCAAGTCACCTTGGACTAATTAAGAAAAAACTAAAGCATGTATGATCCTTAATTTATAAGGATAAACTAATTTCTCTTAAATTATTTTCTTGTTTTTAGCGGCAGATTATCTTTTTTTCACTTTAAGTCTAGAACTCTACACAGACAAAAGAAGACAGAAGTTAAAGGGCTATTAGTTTATTATTTGAAAGCTATATTTTATATTACAATAATAACGCAGTCTTATCACAATAATAGAGCAGTTATATTACATCTATATACATATATATAGATAGATAGATATAGATATATCTATAGAGAGAGAGAGCATGAAAACCATATTTTATTGATTAGAATAATTCGGCAAATAAATTTCATGAATACGGTGCGTCAAAAATGTATACACACTATGAACTCTCATCGAAAATTTATTTTCCAACCTACAAAGTTACAT
Organism: Stegodyphus dumicola; assembly: GCF_044657685.1. Taxonomy (NCBI): domain Eukaryota; kingdom Metazoa; phylum Arthropoda; class Arachnida; order Araneae; family Eresidae; genus Stegodyphus; species Stegodyphus dumicola. Next base: position 103,048,771 of record NC_140780.1, read on the forward strand.
TTCTCCGAATGGTAAGATTATACTCCAGTTTGAAAAATAAGTATACTTTCTCTGGTCAAACTGAATGTTCTGAATGGTGTTTAAAGTAAATGTTCAAACAGTAAATCTTCAGCATGGATAAATTTCTAAGTACGAGTCCTGATTCCTTACTTTGCACCAAAGTGTCCAATAGGAGTTCTATGCACATCGCTTGAATCTCATCCCAAAGTGTGTCAAGGTTACGTGGTTTACAACACTACGCCTCATCTTTTACTGTGCCCCATAAAAAAAAATCGAATGGCTTTCTGGTCCAGTTTTGTGAATGGGTTCGGGAGATGGTTACACGTGAGCCGGGATTTATGGGTAACATTGTTTCGCCGGATGAAGCGCGATTTAAACTTAATGGGATTGTCAATAGGCATAATTGTGTGTACTGCATTGAAGATAATACTCACATTATGTTAAAAAGGCTGTGAATTTACCTGGTGCAGAAAGTGTAGTGTGGTTTGTCTGCTAGGATAATCATTGGTGGACTCTTCCGTTTTGAAGGTTATGTAATTGGAGCAAAGTACCTAACAATGCTTGGTAATTTCATTTTTCTTGGTATTCTGTAATGTACGGTAAAACCATGTTTTATTACCAACAAGATGTCGCTTCTTTGCACTATCATAGGGATGTGTGAGAATACATGGATCAAAATGTACCATGCCAATGGAAAGGACGCAGTCGGCCAATCCAGTTTCCTGCGCGTTCTCCAGACCTTACGTCGCTCGATTATTTTATGCGGCACAGTGAAAGATGAAGTGTACCATTGTAGACCCCGTTACCTTGACACACTTTGGGATGAGATTCAAGTGGTGGTCGCAGAAATCCCAATGGACACTTTGGTGTGAAGTAAGAAATCAGTCGTGATTTGTACTCAGAAATGTATCGTTGCTGAAGACCACCATTTTGAACATTTACTTAAACACCATTTGAAACATTTAGTTTGGCCAGAGAGTATACTTATTTTTCATATCGGATTGTAACCTTACGTTTCCCAGAAATTTAAACTTGTCTATTGGAAACTAAATTTTCTGTGACTATTGACAATTCAAAACTGTGTATGCATTTTTTCTGAAGCACCCTGTATTTTGAGATTAACATAGTCAATTACCCCGTATATACCCGCGTATAAGTCGAGATATTTTGGACAAAAAAAAAGTCTTCAAAGTGGGGGGTCGACTTATACGCGGGGCCATAAAAAATTAAAAGAATCGGAAGTTCAAAAATTTCTTTATATAATGCAGTTGTTTTCTTCCCGCACTCAAATTGGACGACTTATCAAATAAGTCACTTACTTGAAGTAATTTCATGACTTAAATTATGTGACGAACTAATCACAGAGTTTCATACTTTAACTAGAGTAAGGTTCGATTAAACCAAAGAATTTTCGGCCCCCGAACAACCGATCAATACCGAGCAATAAAAAAGTTTCGCCAACACGCCAAAGAAAGAGAAATGCAGATAGTTTTTACGTACGTATAAGTCTTTATAATAGTTATTGTTCATCGGTCGACCAACATTTACAAAGGGAGGCAACATTAAAAAGCCCGATATTACATTAATTGCTCAGTGGGTTAAAGATGCTTGGAACGAAATACCCTCTGAAATGATTATAAAATCATTTAAAAAATGTTGTATTAGCAACGAACTAGACGGCACGGAAGATGATACTGTTTTTGAAAGTGAAAATGACGACGAAGGATCTAGTAGTGATTGTAACAATACAGAGTTCGAAACTGAAAATATGTATGATGACGAGCCAATAACGACAGAAGAGTTCTATGAAATGTTTGGCGAATCTGACCATGAATCGGACGTTGAAGGATTTTGATTTTGTTTATTTACCAAAGTATTTTTTATCGTATATTTACTTTTTTTTTCAGATGATTTTGAATAAATGTAGTACTTAAAAAAAAAATTTTCGAAGTTTCTCGATCGATTTCGGAAGTGGGGGGTCGACTTATACGCGGGTTTCTTATTTTCTACGAATTTTTTATGTCGAAGTGGGGGGGTCGATTTATACGCGGTATCGACTTAAACGCGGTTATATACGGTAATCATAAATTAAATGTATTTTTATTTGCATCAACTGGTTACAATAAACCCTCTGGTGATGACTACCAGAGCGTAATTAAACATCACTACTGACAATGATAATATTATTCCCTAAACTTATCAATGTCTAACCCAGCAGACTATCAAACACGTATTTAAGTGGCCACTCAAAATACCTAATGTAGCTCTTCGCTAATACATACCATGCCTTAACCCTTTGCACCTGATTTTCAATACATACTATTTGATTAATGCGTAACGTGACTAACCAAAAACTGAAAAATCTCCTCTTTAATGTTTCTAACATCAAAATAACACAACACTGCAATATGGCTTGCCTTTCTTAAATGCATAAAAATATGCAAGTGAACATTTAAATTTTAAAAAGGTGGTAACAGACATACACCCTCCGGAGTCTTTGGCTTTAGCAAAAAATATTGCAACTGATTCTCTGCCTGATAAGAAAAGGCCCCATTTTTTCTTCTGGTGTAAGTTACTATTAAAGAGGGCTTTATTTGTTTAACGCCTAAAATAAGCCTTCAGCTCTTCTATTTTAAACAGACATGGTCAAATATGCTTTTAAAATTGTTTCTGCTTTAGGATATATAGACTATAATCCAAGTTATGAATATTACATTTTAATTGAAGAATTCCTTTTCATGTATCATTATTAAAAATTGTTTAACTTCAATAAATTTTCAATAAATCGATATCATTCTTCAATGAATCTTCCATATTAGTCTTCAATGAATACATACAAGTCTCGTAGCTATAGTGGCAATTAATAATGATGTTCATTGCCCACGAGACTTGTATGAATACATACAAGTCTCGTGGGCAATGAACGGAGAAAAGCAACTGTCCTAGTGCTATGACTAATTCTCTTTCTACCTTATATGTTCACTCGAACTTTAAACTCCACTTAATGTACATTCTGGAGCAGTCAATTAAAGAAATAGAAGTTAGAAAAAATAAATAACGTAAAAATAACATGTTAATTAAAATAAATTTTACGAACTTGAAATATGAGGTTTGATCTTTACTGCTACAAAGAAGACGGGAACTCTTTCCATCTAAGGAGGAAGTTCAACAATTTCGTAGCTCGTAGCAACGATGCTTTTTTTTTTCTGTTTGTTTTGTTTTGTTTTGGCTGTTGTTGTTGTTAATGTTGTTGTTGTTAAAGCGGCTGTGACATACCAAAGCAAACTTTAAAATGCCCTAGATCATTTTATATTTCTTCTTGAATGAGAATTTGTAGTTCGTATTTTAGAATTATCCTCCATTCAAATTTAAGCAAAGTAAATTTTTCTCTGGGCGTCATCTTAGGTTTTACAGATAAACAATATTTACATAAGCAATTAAATATATGGTGCATATGAAACATGAACCCGAATATTATACAGAAAACGTGGCCCTACAGAGTCTTTGTAGGGAATGTTAGGTTTTCTTTTTTTCTTTCCTAGAAAAAGCAGGAAACATAAAAAAGTCAGCCCCATGTTTCTAATTATTGTCTATCCACTTGTTAGTCGGACGTGTACGTAGAGTACGAGAGTTTGTACGGAAGACTACAATAATTACTTACATTTTTGCTGAAATCCTCTAGTCGAGCATTATGGTATGTAGGAAAATATTATTTTGTAACATTCGAAAGGCTGTGCTGCGAAGACATGTATCAGTGCTATAGAAATCTGAAGACTCCGTTGTGAAGACATATCTGTTACATTTCTTACATATTGAATAGATGAATCATTTTTATGACTTAAAATTGGTACGAACGTAGTTTAACCCGGCCTACCCCCCCCAATAAAATGCCAAAGTACACTATATATATGGGTGACATCAATCGAGCAGATCATTACGCTGCTTCCTATTATATTTTTGCGCAAAAGCCTTAAAGGACGGCGAAAACTGTTGTTTCTGGAGTTGGAGGCTTGTGCACTTAACGTATACTATGTACAAAGAAATATGTGAATAAAAGCATGAAACATCTTTAAACGATTTCAGATTTGTAAAGCGTGTCTTTATCCAAATGAGAGAACATTTTTGAATGAAAATATAACCACAGAGTCAATGTAATAGAGAAGGCAAAACGACTTGGAACATTATACACTTTAACATTCTAAAAATAATAAAGATCGCTGAAAATTTTCCAGTAGAAAAATCATCTGAGGGTGCAAATAAACATCAGCATAAAGCTCTATATGTCCTGGGAACCCTTCGCTACATTTAGGGGATTGTTTTGAAAACTTGCTATGAAATGAAATGAAATGCCATGCTATGAAAGATTATAAAAATTAATTCAGTAATAAAGGATTATAACTTCAATTTTCATATACCTTTCTAGCATTCATTTCTTTAATTCAGGTTCACCTGTATTTTTGAGGGGGATTGTTGTTTATTATTAAAAATATGTTATAATAATTTTCAACCGCACCCCCTAGATCTTTTGATGTCGATCGTTGAGAGTTAGAATGTTGTTGCCAGAAGTTTAAAAAATTGTTTTGTTAGGTACGTACGAATTGTACGGAACGAATTAACTTTATTTAAATATTTATAACTGATCAAAAGAAATTTTTGCATATTGTTCTTTCGCTGCTAATATTGAACCAAAACCTGAGTTCAATTACACTCACTTTTTTATTTCTTATTCCTCTCTCATCTGTGAGTTTAAATAAATTTAGTTAGAACTTGAGAAAAATATGTTTATATCACTGTACCATTTTTAATACATTCTGTTTAATATTGGAGCAAAAAAATTAAACAAACAATCATAAAATGAATATAACATTAGAGACAACAGATAAAAATGTAATGAAATTTAGTAGTTGATTAGTATATTGCCAATATCATCAAATAATTTGAAGATAACAAATGCAAGATTTTCTTTTAAAAGTGAGTTTAGGTGTGTTAGAATCTGAGTAAGGCAATGGTACGCACTTTTCCTGACAATATCGAAAGTGTTGATACAAAGGGCACAGAATCCCTTTCGCAGCATTTGAATGGTTGCATAGTCTTACGCCCTTTTACGAAAAGAGTTGTGATTGCTGAAAGATACAAAGACAAAAGTGTGACTTGTGTGAAATTTTTTAGAAGTGTAGCAGATGGTATTGAATAATGCTTGTTTCTAGCCGCTTCCGCTGGTGCGAGTATACCTCGAAAGCGAAGAAATCAAAGGAAAGTTCGTATGCATAAAAAACTAGTATCTCTACAGCCCCTCACCCGATATTCTTCAGGAGTTTCGGAAAACAGGTCAGCCTGAATACGCTTCCTTACTGCAGATACTCCTGGAAATCTTATTTGAAAGGTAAAAATTTCAATGGGAAATTTTTATTTCGGCTAGGCGTGCTAATATACCCTACTGAAACTGTTCATAAATCTTGACCGATAAAAATGTAATATCAAAATATTTGCTTTCTCAAATTGTAACTAAAGTAATGTTACAAAAACCGGTGATTATGCTATGAAGATATTGTTGCATGCGTACGGGTTCGTAAGGGATTGAATGCACAAGTCTGATAAAAGGTTAATAAAATTTATTCTTATCAAAAAAAATACAACAGAAATCTGGAATTTTCCTCAGAGATATTCGTACAAGTGTTCAAAATATCACACAATATAATCAGCAGTTATACTTCAAACTACTAAAAACGTTAGAATTCCACGCAATGCAAAGAGAAAGCTAATCCAATCTCAAGCTGAACTCGCAAAAATAACAAAACAGCTAACTAAACAACTGAGCTGAGATATTCTCTGTCTGGCTTTTTATAGCTTTAAATCGGTCGCGAGAAATTTCTAGTAATTTCTGCTTCTCGAGATTTCTAGAAAGCAAAAGAGTAGAATTAAGGTTACAGCTAACCTAGTAGTCAATTACATTTATTCAAATTAAATATAAATTACCTAGATAAACTTTTATTCAATGTTGAATGCCCGGGCTCCTGTATTTTTACTTTTCCGGCATAGCTTTCTCTTAAAACTCGTCTCGCGCTGCATTGCACGAGGAGATAGAACAATTTTATTATAATTCTACTAAAAATACCTAACTAAATGCAAAATTCGTAATAAAATGTTAGATATATCAAGATAAAGCTCTTGTAAATTAATTTCTTAATCTTCAGAGTAAAGTTAATTAAACTCATCTTTATTTCTTTCTTAAATTTTCCAACAAGTGTACCTAAAAGCAAGTACTTTAAAGTTAATGTTAAATCTGCATTATGTTTTGCTGATTGTATCTCTCATATAAGAAGCAGTGTAAAATGCTGAGAAATATTTAATAAAATGTAAAATTTAGCATCTGCTATTTCAAGGTCTGTCTTCATGCTTTTGCCTTTTGCTTGTTCATAGCACAATGACGATGAAATTCTAACATCTCAGTTTTATAGTTTAAGGTTTCATTTATGGAACTAATTCTCATTTCTTCATTGTTTCATTCATAAAATTGCTAAGTATGCAAGAAATTGTGTACTTTCAGCCATCCATTATGTAAAGAATTGTGTGTAATTTGTAAGGAATTGGAGCAGGTCGATCCATATGTTCAGCACGTCACTCAAATGTCTTTATAATTCGATGCCATGCAAAAACAAGGTGAGTTTTCCTATGAATGCTCTCTCCAAACCCCTTTCATTTTTACAACTGATGCCCGAACTAAAATAGGGGACAATTAGTTCATCATCGTGCTCTCATTAGCCAACCAAATTCGCCCATCCTCTTTGAATGGGAGAGAATGTGAAAAGCCAAAGGCCCTTACTGTTATGTAATCATAAGGTATAAAAATCATGACATCGATCTAATAATTTTAAGGCATCAAGCGTCATTGCGAACAAGGTCACGGAGAGTTTTTCTTCGAATCCTTCTTACAGGGTTTTCTCATCTCCACAAATGATTTCTAATTTTCTCCCTTTCTTATAAAGGTTTGGTTTGCTTTATTATGGCAACGCACATGAAGGCTATCTGACTACGAGATGGGATTCCTTCGTGGAAAACTTTTTAAGAGAGACTGGTCTTGCAACCACGTTACACAAGGAGAAAATAGAAAATCACTTAAATACCGATGCAACCAAATCGTTCGCTGGGATTTGAACTCGGGTCGAACTACTATTATTCAGCGACTTTACGACTTGGACTCTCGTGAGTATTTCTTTTTTTACGTCAAACAAATGCAAAATGGCTATCTTTAAAATCTTCTTTCTTTATTCTGGTTTATCCTTAGTACTTACCTCTGAAACTTTTATATAAATATCCCGATAATATAAATGCGAAGCTTAAAACTGAAGCAATAAACACACATTTTTTTACTACAATACAGATACAAACATCTACTAAAAACACATATACCATCATAAACAGGTAAAAACATGCTTTGCATATAAAATTATGAAGCAATACGTTTCTTCACTTTTATTTTCAGCATGCCTGCTGTCGAATATACAAAGAAATTCATCACATCTGTAGTTTTAGGAAAAGATGTTGTGCCGCGTATTGGATTGCATCAGATGGAAGCATTACGCTCTGATCTTATTAATGCTATCAAAAGAAGTCAAGATCCTAAGGTAAAGTATAAAATTCAGTTATGATAAAACTTCATGAACTAATAAATATTTAAGATACAATAACACGCCGAATAAATACTAATTCAGAAGTCAATCAACAAAAATCAGCGTTATGTTTTCCGTGCTCTACAAGTTTGCTCCTCCAAACTAGCCCTTGATGAAGAACTAAATTATTTAAAAGCAATAGCTATTGACAGGGGCTTTTCATCCAACATTATTAATCAAGCAGTTAAAAAATTCTCATCTCAACACACTAAAAGCCACACTCTTATTTTAGAAGATTATAAAAATTCTGTTGTCATTCCCTTCTTTCCATCAATTAGCTATAAAGTTGCACATATTTTGCAGAAATTTAACTTTCGGGTTGTTTACTCTCCCATCAATAAAATTCCAACTTCTATACTCAAGGACCCCATTCCGGATATGACTTCCTGGGGTATTTATAGGATTCCTTGCCAGCGCGGTTTAATTTACATTGGCCAAACTAAGAGAGCCTTAAAATTTCGCGTCAAAGAACATGAGGCATATGTTAGAAAAAAGGAAACACAACAGTCTTCTGTAGCAGCAACAGTCTTCTGTTGCTCAAAATTGTTGGTCCGAAAATCACACTTTCAATTTTTCTGCTGCCAAAATTATTCAAAAAACATCTTCCATTGGAGAACTGGATTTTCTAGAGGCATTTCACATTCATAAAAATCTTTCTGTTCTAGTTAACGATCCTAATTCCAATCCAAATTTGCCTTCGGCTTTTAGAGAAATTATGTTTTAGTTCTGGTTTCGCCAACAGATGGCGCCACTTGCTTATTCTTGTCCAGGCTTTCTTATCTTATCTAAACATTATTTCCTATCTTGTTCATTTGCGGTTTTGCAGCTGAAGATGATGATTCGGTAAAACCATCGAAACTAGTCCTGTGAAAATTTTGTAAATTAACGCTGATTTTTGTTGTTTGACTTCTGAATTAGTAATAAATATTTACTTGTTTTGTAAGCAAGATTCTTATTTAAAACAATGTTAAAAAATTGGTTGAAAGGTAGTAGGTAAGATATACCACTTCTGAAACACTGATGATTGAGAATTACAGTGGCGGGAGTTTCGCAGAGAGGGTTGAACTAGTTAACTGATAAGTGGAAGGACAACGCGAGTAAAATAAGACGAATAAGCTGATATGATGGTATCAAAATTTACTGGAGATTACTCGTACATCCTCGCGCACTGTTTCCTCTCGAGTACATTTCCTTCTAGGTTTTTAAGGCCAGATTCTGAAAATTTTAAAAATATTCGCGTAATTTTTCCTTACCACAAAGTTTTCAGAGAACGAGCTTCCCTAAATTTTAAAATAGATTCGTTCACGTAGTGATCGTTTTCGTCTTACTAACGAATACATATCTCGCAAACTATTTGCTAACGTCACGCCGATCATTTCCCTTCTAACTGTTAAACTTTAAGCAAGCATAATACAAGAACCGACCTGTCACAACGAATCACATAAACGAACTGACATTCAACTCTACAATTTCGCTCAGTCAGCTGAGTTCGATCTTCCCTTTCTTAAAGAGTAGTAGAGACAGCAATAGGAACGGGCGAGATTCGAGTTACAGGGAAGTGGAGATGAAGACGTCGTATTTGATATTGTAATGTTAATATTATAATCTCAAATATTGTATATACTTATGTATTCTTATCGGTATGTAAGTTTCTTTCAAAGAAATAATATTGTGACAATTACCTGTAGTTTATCCAATAATACTTTTCATTTTTTTATGTTCTTACTGTAACCGTGTCCTTTGAAATTGAATTATTCGCATAATTTTTGCCTCTTGATTTTTGGACGATAAAATTAGTAAAATAGGTGGTGAAATACGACAAGTGTTACAAAATCTTTTACTTATTTTTCCGCTGTAATTTCCTTAAATATTGTCTTAAATTTTTTTTAAAGATTTTTAACATTTGCAGCTCATAGTTTTCTTCGCATTCCGACTACACTGCGCTCTAATTTTTAATTTTCCTATTCCTATCTGCGCACATTGAACTCAAGAATTTCTTTTGCGTTCTTATTTCCGATTTTAGTTGTTGATCCGCATGACTTTATGTATGCGCATGATCTTCTTTTTATTAGCCCAAAGGGTGTTAGCGCAGAAGGGCTAATAATTTCAAAACGACATTTTGCGTCCATTAACTTTTCAAACTGTTGCCACTAAATATTATCGCCATGTTAAAGAAACTAAATAATGAAGAATCTGCATGAATACATGAATGTTTCTCGCATTGTGAAGAAACAGCGGTACCTAACCCTGTCAGATTTTGAATAACTAGTCTTCCAACCGAACATGGGCACTTGGAAGCCCGAATTTTGAATTTCGAATTTGTTTTATTATCTATTTAAAATTTTGTAAAACTTTAACCGAGATTGTGTATTGGAAGATATGCTGTTTTTAAATTTTGTAATATTGCTGTTGAAGTGAATTTATGTGTTTTAAGTGCGAAGAAAATCTTATTTTATCAATAAAGGTAACACACAAAACGTTAAAAAAAAGCGCTCTTTTGGGCGTAATATAAAATATGATAGTTTTCAGTTGTTATTTTGTTTTATTTTATTTTAAACATAACTTTTAACCTCTTTCGTATTTTAAGCTTTTGAAATTTTCTTTGTACTCTTTATTGCAACATACTTCATATAATTTCCAGTATCAGTTATTTATTTTACATACATGACCTTTTATTTTATTACCTAATTTTAGATGCAAGATTCAGTTTCATTCACACTTTTATCTTTTTTTCAAATTTCATGCATATTCAGACTTAAAGAGCAACCTTAGTTCATGAACGCGCTAGATTTCAAATTTTCCAAACAAAACTTGTCTTAAGTGACGAACGATGTCTCGAGATACGAACTAGTAAGCGGGCAACAAATGATACTCCAAAATGCAGTGGAGGAAATGTCTCCGGAAGAAAAAGGCAGTAGGGTAAATGCTCCTAGTTATTTGATCAGCTAAATTGTGAAAATGGGGAAAGGTGCAAAGATTCGCACAACATTATTACCCTGATAAAGCAGTAGTAAGCCGTAACATAAAAATTTACATTACATTGCCTTGGCTTGCTTTAGGAACATTTTAAAACGTAGACAGAAACAAATCACAGTGGGCAAATTCTTAATGGGCAACGGCTAAGTGATTCTGAAGTAGAGGCGAGTGATGTTAAAAGAAAAATAGTAGGGGATTGAGGAAGGCAGCAGCTATGTTTGTGCATTAGGATTTTCCTTTCAAGCAATTGCATTTTGCAATTTTGACTTTTTCACTGTTTTCTACTTAAGCCGTCAAACTTCTTTCTTAGAGCTCCGGTAAAACAAATTAAAGTTTTCTTTATTTTATATGTTTAGTATTGTGTTAATATTGTGTGTGTTAGATTCAATAAATTGCACCAGTTTTGCATTACGAACTCAACATAAGAAACACTCTTTTCTAAGCACTCATTTAGGTTAGGAGACGGATTAGTTTATTTTGCATTAAATCCTATTGAGAAATTTCCTTCGGTTTACGAATATTTCGAGTAACGAACTATCTTCAGGAAAGAATTAATTTCTTGAACAAAGGTTTCAATTTATTTAACATATTTCTAATCGTAATGATGAACTTGTTTCTTATGATATTTAGACTTATACTGTTTTATTTAATTTTACAGAGTTTTAATTTTATTTCACGCGTTTAATTTTTGTAATTTTGTACATATTCCAATATTTTTGAGTCATTAAATTAATTTTACTCCTATAATTGTTAATTACTCTTTTTTGAAATTAGCATGAGATTTCTTGCACGCGAAGTAATAATAGACAATCTTTTGCCCTTCAGAATTTAAGCCCTTAATTTCACTAACGAAAGCGAAAACGTAACAAACTTCGAATGCGATTTCAACCACACACAAAAATTTCAGTGAAAACTGTTAGAATGCATTCTTTTCATTTCTTAAAAATTTAGCTAATTTCAGATTATTCAGGAAGTACCGTGGTAGTTTTATAACAGATATTTTCTGCATGATTCCCGAACTCGATGTATCACGTCCATTCTAATGACCTGAAGTGCTTGTTTAGCCGAATCACAAAATTCCTTGTGGATGTGAACAACGATAGTAGGTAAGCGCTATCTTTATCCAACCCCTATAACGAAAGAAATTGCAGGGTGCAAGTAAGATCTAGTGATCTTTATGCCCAAAGGACAAATTCGTCGTGTTCACCTGCAGCCTCGATTCAGAGGTTTGGAGAAACACCACTGAGAAGCACTTTCTTATTCCTGTTACACTGTTCATTTGTATAATACAGTCACCATATCACCAGATATCTATTTGGGGGAATAACTAGTTTTCATAGATATACATGAAGGAATTTGTCAGTAACAGCTGCTGAGAAATAGAGGGCAATTTCAAGCGGAACAGTGCACAAAAATTGTTGACTTTGCAGAGCCACGCTGCTGCATACTTTTAATCGTGTACGAAATTCGCTATACAGATCAGAGCACTTCAAATGGAAGCACAGAGAAAGCTTCCTGCTGCTGTGACACCATCTTGGAAACTTACTAAGAGACTCTTTAGTAAGCATGAACAGCTAATATCAGGTAGTGCATGGGAAACTTGAACAGTTTTTGTCAAAGTCTGATTATTTATTCTTTATTTAAACAATGCCAAGGATGGCTTATAGTGTAACAATTATGTTTATACCGTATAATATTTTAAACGCACTTTTTCTATCATAAAATAAATTAATTAATTAATGGGAAATATTTTTACTTATGATTTTAAGGTAAATTTTTTTCAAAGCCCCGAAAAATTCAAAGCTTAACTTTTCATTTTTAGAGAAAGTTCTCAAGTTAAACATTTTCATCATACAAAAATGTGTTTAACGATGCTGATTAGTGACGCTGGTAGTTGTATCTTTGGGCCCATTCGGGTCTCGGAGTCGGCTTGGATATTCATAAGTATATAGTGTCTATGCGACATGGGAGCACTTAAGGAATAGGAGAGATCCTTGGATCCGTGCCCCAGGGTGTTATCTATCATAATTAGAACAGATCTGGGCAGTATGTGTGGCGGGACTGTACCAGTAAAATAAATGGTAAAAGTCTGGTGTTCCTGTCCTGTCTTGTCTTACTAAAGATGTGGTTGGGCATGTGTAGGGGGAGAAATGGATTTGATGTTAACTTTTTATATTGCTCAGTTCGTTTATATACCCTGTGATTGTACCTCAAAGTGCTAATTCAAGGCAGTACTTCCTAAACACTGTAGGCTTAAAATTCATATGCATGTAAGTGCGAATTATCGCAACCCATCTGCATACCTCCAAAAGGAGGGGACGAATAAAAGGAAAGGCTTAGAAGAAAATAATATAACAATGAAATGATAATAATAAAACGTAGATATCAATTACTACATATTTTTAAATTAATTAAGAATTATAAATCAATATTAAAAATTAAATAACAAAACAAAAAATTCCAAAACTTTCCATGACCAATAAAATTGCCTCGCGACTTAGTTATGGAATCTCGACCCAGTTATTGAATCTCGACCTGTCCTTAAGAAATTATTTCTTTAAGGAAAGTGTTTTTACACATTCCCTTTCAAAATCCTGTGATTCCAGTATTCTGTAGCCAGTAAAATAATACAATTCCAGAATAAGGTACTCTCGGGAAAGTCTTCAGTGTAAGGATCCTTCAGATATTAGAACATCCTTAAGGTATGGTTATTAACGTAATTTAATTTGGCCATCTAAAAATTAAAGATATATCCAGTTCTTCAAAAATGTGTCGAAAGGAAAATAGATGAAAATATGACTGTAGTATCATCTTTCAGATTTCCATTTCTGAGTTAGATATGAAGTTACACTTTCAATTACACGTTATGTTACTTTTGTGTCCCTCCTCTTTTTCGTGGTTAGCTAATTACTTTCTAAAATGAATAAATTATTAGAAATTGAATAAATTATATCGTCCAAATTTATTTGAAATTTTATACATTTTAATGAATACCCAACTTGTAAGGATCAATTTAACAAAATTCAAATATTCTTTAAGAAAGCTTTGATTGTCTGCCGTATGAAACAACTTTATTGATTAGACATAAAATTTGTAATAAAAAGTAGCAACGCTTTTTTTTTCTTCAAGTATTCAATTCTAATCAGTTCGTAACATAATGAAAAGATAATATAATTATATTCAGTAAGTTATTTAGAACAAATTGGTTAAAAACAAAAAATATACATAATATTTATGCAGATTCTTTATATTAAATTATATAGTATTATTACATTTGATAAAACTGATATACCAGCCCTTCTCTCAATTTTCTTAATCAAAAAGCTATTTTCTTCCTTTTGCGTATCCTTCAGTATACGAGATATGGTAGGAAAGTAATGAGATTGGTAGTTAGAAAACTCTGTATTTGGAAATACACTCAGAGATCAACATAACCTTTAAAATTGCTCTCTTGGGAGGTTACATATTGTTGCGTGCGTACGGGTTCGTTATGAAATGAATGCACAAGTCCGATGAAAAATGAACAAAATTTATTATTATCACAACAAAAATGCTTAAATTTCCTCGGATATTCGTGCAGTATTACAATATCTCCCAGTAGTTATCTTTTAACTACTCAAACGTTCAAAAAAACTTAATTGAAAACAGCTAAAGAAAGCTAATCCGCGAATTCGCTACAGTCAACAAGATCAGTTTTCTAAGCAAACTCTTAAAACAACAGCAAACTAACTAAAATAACATCATCGAATTGAGAGGTTTTCCTCCTTTTTATAAGATTTTAAATTGCGCGCGAGAATTTTCTGGAACTTTCTCGAAATCAAAAAGAGATATCTATTAAATGTTAAATGCACGCACTCTAGTATTTTCAATTTTTCGGCTTAGCTTTCTTTAAATATTCGTCACGCGCTGCACTGCACGGGGAATAAAACAATTTAATTTATAATTCAACTAACATTAGCTATTTAAATACCAAATCCGTAACAATATCATCAGAAACATAGCTCCAACTCTTTAGCGTTCGATTTTAATCGGCCAGTCACATGACGGATGCTGCTTATATTGTCATAAGGAGAGCTTTTTAAATGGAATCTGTTCTCAGGAGAAGAATAAATCAACAAGATTTAGGTCAAGTGTGTAGAGCGACTTAGTGACAAATAACGCACTGTCATGAAGAGTCAGCCTCCTGTCTCCAATGTGTAGCTGAATGGGAAGAATATTTCAGTCTCCCAAACTTCTCGTCATATTAATGTTCGTTTTTTCGCACGTTTTCAACATTTTCCTCCGTTTCTGCGTCGAAGGGCTTACGGAGCGCAGTTCATCTTCTATATTTTCCCAGCCATCTGAGAAGACTCCCATCACGATAAATTGACTAAATCTTCGAAAGACACACTCTCATGCATGTACGTAACTTTCTGCTATTTTGTGCCAAGTTTACTATTTGCCAAGTTTTACACCCATGATTTAAGATCTTGTTATTCTATTTCTGTACCAAGTCAGTACGCATTCCATGTATCAGGTACCCAAGAAAGTTCTGCGCGGTTTTCGTTTTCGTCACTCATCAAAACGGCCATCAAAAATCTTAAACGCCCATTTTATTCTTCGAAATAATCACCACTGGCTTCAGTTACATGTTTCCAACGAGACACAAGGTTATATAAATGCAATTTTTGAAAAAAATCCTTTTTCCTGGAATCCAAAAATTGTGATACAGGTATTGCGACATCGTCGCGTTTTCGAAACTGCTGTTCACGCAGGTGGTTATCCATAGACAAAAGCAGGTAATAGTCCGATGGAGCAATGCCCGGGGAATAGAATGTCTGAGGCAGAACTGTCTAGCCTGGTGTTTTGATGACCTCTTTCGACGTTTCTGCTGTGTGAGGTCCAGCATTACCTTGGAGGAGAACTCCTCTTCTATTAACCAATGCTGGCTGTTTCTGGTGCAGTGTAGCTCTTTGCTATTGTGACGAGCAGACGTCGGGTGTTAAGCTTTTTCTACTTTCTAGGTATTTGGACTATATCAGCGCTGGTCCACCAAGCTCACAGCATTACCTTCTTTTGGTGAATGTCCGGTTTAGTGGCCAGTGAGACCGAACCAGAGGTTGACCAATGATGTTTTATCTTCCGGTTATCATACGTGATCCAATTTTTGTCACATATCGAGATTTGTCCAGGAAGGAGCTTTATTATGGCACAACATTAACGACAATCAGATGGAAATTTGACCATTGCAGCTTGTTCTCGGGTAGGACATGAGGAGCTCATTTGTTTAGTTTCCAGGTCATCCCAAGGTTATGAAGATGTGATCGAATAGTTTCTTCAGATACTCCAAACCTGTGTGCAAACTCCAGGCAGATTTGATGAGGATTACTCCTTGATTTTCTCCTTAAGCTGGACTTTGTTGAGGGTAGAAGACGACCAACACAAGGCTTGATTTCAAGGCTCTCGTCTCCGGAAGAAAATCGGCGGAACCACTTTTGAGCAGTCCGTTCACTAACTCATGTCCCTCGAAATGTGAAGCATATTCTTCTAGCAGCCTCTACAGCTTTGTTTCCTTATTTATATTCGTAAAACAAAATATTCCTTAAAATCTCCTTTCCCAATGACATGCTTTTTTTAAGACTGCAAACAAATACTACAAAAACCGATAGCGAATTATGCGATGCCCTGCGTTTGAAAGGAATGTAAACATATGACGTCATCAGAATCAATCTCATCAAACTAACGCGCCAAAAGTAGCCGTTCTCAAAAAAGGCACCGACACCTGCTACTCTCGAGATTTCTACACTATTACAAGTATATAGTTTTCTTTCGTTTTGCATAATTTTATTTCCTGTACATGGCACAGAAAACACAGAAATGTGCACAGTGGCACAGAAAATATTCACTTCACTGGTGACACAGCTAATTAACATTTGTATTTTAAAGAAATTATTTTTAATAAAGTATATTTACCTAAGATGTTTTTTGGTTAACATTGTTAGTTTCTGCAATCACATAAAATATGAAGCTTTAAAATTATTGTAGTATATAAAACAGTTATAAAAGTGATTTAAAATTCAAACTTCACGTAATATATATTGTTTCATCATTTATGTAATTTATCTGTTAATAAGTTTTCAAATGCTCTAATATTTGCTAAGATATTTTTCCCTGCAGTGGAAAATCATCATGGGTGGCGTCTTCTGTTGCTGTCCAGATGAACTGAAACTTGATACTTCAGATGGATTTGCAGACAAAATTAATTTTCGTGATGTTGCAACTCATCCCAGTGATTCATCTATAGCTCTTACAGTTCATCAACCATTATATCCACCAGGAAAAATTATTCATATAGTACGTAACCATCCAAAAAAAGAGGAGTAAGTACCTTAAAAACATCCTTCATTACCGTTAGAGACTTTTTAATGGTATAACTGCATGTAAAAAAAATGCTTTGTGCTTTGGCATTAAACGTATTTCAGAAACTCGATCTAATAAACGATGCAATAAATAAACTCATATGCCTAGTTATTAGAACAATATCTGTAACTCTTTTTATTACATGCAAATGACATTATAGTACAAAATAAGAGTTAATTCGAAGACATCATTGCATAGGGTAAAGGTTGAGAAACGTTTTCACTATACCTTCTTCTTGTATAAAAGAAAATTTTATCAATGAATCTGTATAACCTTTCACTATTTTAAGTAGTTATGCTTTCCTGCATTTAATCCAGTGGTTCCCAACCTTTTTTGCTCCATGTACCCGTCTCATCACTGCTATACAATAATTTCCCTTGCCCTTCATTCTAAAACTCAAAAAATACCTATGCATTTATTTAAATCTAAATTAATTTATTTTTATAAATTCATCTCTATTTAAAGAAAAAGTATAATGTTTCAAATACAAAAACTATAATAAAAGAGGTTTTTATATTCATTAATTAAAACTAAATACTTAACAAGTGAGTAAAACGCTGGCCGCATTCCCCTCTGAAACTACCATATTCCTCTTTGATTGAGACCTTCTTATCTAATCTAAATACAATCTGCATTTTACACTGTGAAAAGTGTGGTTTACATGAAATGACTTAACGTTTCACTAAAACACACGTATAATATAATACCGATATTTAGTTAGACTTGATATATTTTAAAAATCTTAGTAGTGCCTATTTGGGTTCTGTTACGCTACTTTGAAAGTTGTGGCCTAAGACAGAACAAGTTAGTCGTATCACTTCATAGGATATCTCTCCCACAATTAAATTGAAACTAAAGATTTAACTTTAAATATGCTCGGTGTTTCTTTTGAAGAGAGACATCGTAGGGTTTTTCTTAATTTGTATAACAAATTTATTTTAAGTTTCCCTGTTCTCAACTTCTCAAACTTCCCCTCACATTATCTCGCCAGGATGTAAATTTAAAGTGAAGTGCTATTTAAACATGTGATTATCTCAGGTTATTCAGAGCGTGTTTCGCTAGCCTAGCGCACGTTTCGTTGTTATTTCGCTGTCACTTGTCTTCTCGTCTACGTTTAAATTATCGCCGCAAGCGAATGGTGTTTTTGTAACGCACGAAGCCCGTGCTTTCTGTTATTTTAGTTTGAATTAATAAAGGGTTATTTTGCACCCTTCTTCTATGCTGGTATTTATTTCACGCCTGTGCGAGAATTCGCCAGGTTCATTGTAGGATCTAAGTCAGTGGATGTGGAAAAGTAGAGCTAGATCTTACAGACAGCCTTCTAATACAACTTTTCAGATTTTTTCTTCTTTATCGTTTTTGTACTACCTAAGTAAGGAAAAACTTTCTTTTTTTTTATATGTCGAGCTAAAATCTGAAATAAACTAATTAGGTTAATTTAATGTGATTTGAATTCAGTGTTATGATTCTGAATTCTGTTATTGATTCTTTCTCAAATTAGCAAAAAAGTACAGAAATCTTATATAGGGATGTACCGTAATGTTAAGACCTGTAACTAGATTTTGTACTTTATTTCCGCAAACTATCTTAAAATATTGGCTACTTAGAACAGGCGTCTTAATTTAATTCAGACAGCTGCTTGGACAGAATTGGTTGACAACTGCTAAGGACAGATGACAGTAGCAGCGATAGCAATCACAAAAATGGACGGCAGGAAAATGTGGAAATTAACATAAGTGCGAGATACAGTAAGACGTGTTGCGCGTATGCAAATTTTGGATTGCCGGAGTTATTCGTCACGTGATGCGCTAATAAAAGAGATAAAAGATTTCACCTTTGTTGTTCAAAAGCAAAATTTAACAGGTAAGAGTCAATTTACGAAATTGCGATTTTCGATATCTTCTCAACATCACTCGACGTCAGCCATAGTGTTGTTTTAAGGTTTTGGAAATCATTTCAAACAAATGGAATGTATAGCAAACGTCACGGGACATGTCGTGTTCGCAGTGCGACGCCTGCAGAAGATAGGTACTTGTGCTATCCACAAACAGAACCGGCGCAACATAGCAATTGAGGTAACAAATCAGTTACTTGCTGCTACTGGCTAGCGAATCTCCCGAAAAGCTCTTGGCAGACGTTTGCATTAAGGAGAACTATACGCCCGCTGTCCTGTTGTGCGCATTCCATTGTCCAGACAGCAACGTACCGCCGGCTTGCAACAGTCTCGCGAACATCGTAATTGGACTCAATAGAACTGAGCTTGTGTACTATTCTTAGATGAGAGTAGGTTCAGTCTGGTACCGAATTATAAATGCCAACTAATCTGATGTGAGAGTGGTACTGCTTACCATCCAGAAAATATCTAGGAAGCACGGGTATCCGAGATGCAGTATCATGGTATTTGCCGGAGGTAAGGTCAATGGCCGCAGGCCCTTACATGTGGTTGCAACTGAGACTATGACTGATCAATGATGCATTAATGATGTTCTGCTGCCTCATGTTCGCATGTAGGCGATAATTGTTATAATTTGTTTCCCTGGACGACAACGCAACATGTCATCGAATAGTCGCTGTCCAGGCGTGTCTATAGAGGGAGGATATTAAACGCCATGTATGGCCAGCGTGTTCTCTAGATCTGAATCCTACTAAAAATGTTTGGGATGCTTTAGGGAGGAGTCTTCTGGTCGACAATACCCTCCAATAAACAAGCACACCCACATTCAGTGCGCTGACAGAGGGATGGGATGAATTCCCCCAAAAGCTGTTGGATAATGTTGTACAAAGTATGGCACGACGTGTGGAATCTTACATCGCCCATCATGATGATCATATCCCGAACTGACATCTCACGCCAGAATGCCTGCGAACGGTAACTGCATTTTTTCTATTTTTAAGTATTCAGCACAATATGACCACTTTTCCCCTTGAACACTTTTCAAAGCCTTCTAGATTTCAGACCATAAATAATTATCTTCATTGTTATGTCCTAATATTCTGGCATCATTTTATTGCACTTGGCATCCAAACACACATTTTATTGCACTTGGATCAAAAACGGCTATACAGCGCGTTTTTTAACGCGCTGTATAGCCGTTTTTGATCCGTCCTTAACAATTGCTCAGCAGTGTATTAATGAAATGAGTCCTAGTGCATTTTTCGTTTGTGAGAAGCAGTGAAGAATTTTCCGCTCAGTGTTCGTTTGATTGAAGGATTATGGTATAAACACTGTCTGTAATGTATATATAGTGTAGAATCTATGTTTGATGTGAATGCTTTCCTTGGTTAATCATTAAGGAAATATTTTTACTTTTATGGGCCGTTCATAAGCTATGGTACAAACACTGCCGGTTATGTATATATAGTACATAATCTATGTTGGATATGAATGCATTCCTTGGTTAATGATTAAGGAGATATTTTTACTTTTATGGGCCGTTCAGGAGCTGGTGAGGTACAGTTTATTCTGTTATCCTTATTTATAGTCATGCTTGCAAATTTCATGGTTTGCACAAATAAATGTCACAGTGTTTCTTCATATAGTTAAGACTATTAATTTTAGGAATTCCGGTTATAAAGTCTGCTGGTATGTTAAGCAAATAAATAACAACAATCAAATTACTATAAGATAAAGAGAAATTATGACAATACGAGAATCAATAGGCAAAGTGAAATATATCCATTTCGGAACTTTCTTTAGGCGAATGTATCTACAGGGAAAATACCTATCCATTTTTATCTATTTGATTTTGTTAATTTTATTTAATAGGCGAGAAGAAATGTATTCATTTCTGAACTTAAAAGGAAATTAAAAGGAGTCCTAATGAAACAAACAACGAAACACGCAGACACTACTAAATTATTTTTTTTATTGTTTACTAAATTTGCAAATTTTACGTTGAAACCGTTGAGGCTATATAGCAAAACAGAAGAGAAAGAACTAGTCTTGCAGATATCTTTGCTCCTGATGAACAGGGACCTGTACCTGTTAGCCCTCGAAATTGAATGTTATCTTTACTAAATCTACTCTAAAAGGCTGTTGTTGCTTTGCGAGTTTTAAGGCTGTATAGTGCTTCTATCGCAGAATAGGTTACTATTCTAAATCTCCACCTCGCAGTATCAAATAAGTAAGATTACTTCTTTCTTTTAATCTTCTTAAACATGCAAGAGTGCCAAGACACGTTGATCTTTACTTAATATGATTTACTGATATTCACTATGACATTTATATTTTCAGGTTATGTGTCCACACAATAATATATTCAGAACGGGTTTCTTCTTTTGACCATTTTTGTACTTATATTCGTACAAAAATTATTATTAAACAGCAAGCATTCTTATATTCTTATATTTGAATGTGTAAATAGGAGTACCGTAAATAGGAGTATAAAAATGAGTATTTTGCAACAGAGGAACTGAGGGCGTGGCCAGTGAGAAACAGCTGCAACGCATAACGTCATCCATGACATACCACCAGAAGGCGTAGCCAGTGACATCACAAATGGAGATGAGTTGTTTAAGGCTGCTGGTGAGATGCATGCATCATGCTGATGTAATTAATTTCAGATTGGAATTTAGTTTTTGAAAATTGGCAACGGATCAAGAGGATTTTGGTTTTGCGGGAAAATATTCATGGCGCCCTGCATGGACAAAAACGCGAATTACGTATTTTGGAATTTTTTTTTAAAGTCTGTCGTTAAATCCATTCAGTGCACGTCTCTTAAAACAACGCATGAGAGAAAAAAATACAAAAAGGACTTCCTTCTAATGACAATTCATCATGCCATGAAAATGAAACTACATGCTATTTTTTTTTTTTTATTATTATTATTATTATTATTCTACTTAATTTTATTTTGATAATTTTATTCTTTCTAATTTTCCATGAACAACATGTAAGTTAAAACAAACTCTGAGTTTTAACTTACATCTTATATTTTACGAAAGTAATTTTTCAAATATATGCTGTCTATTTGTTATATTATTTACTTTTAGTTGCGATTTCGTACTTTTTTTCTTTTTAACATTATAGTTTTCAACATATCCTGAATTTTAACTTATTTTTTGTTTTTTCCAATCATATATAACTACTATTTTTTATGTCATTTAATTTTAAATATAATTTTTAACACTTTTTTTCTATTTATTTTTAGCCTTTCTAGTTTTCTATACAAACTTTAGTTTTAACTCATTTGTTTTACATTATTCTATTTCTAAGGAAACATTTATCGTATTTTTCATAAACTTAGTTATTACTTAATTTTATACAGAATTTCTAATTTCTTTCATATATTTAACAATATCTTCTTAATGTTATCAATATTTTTTAATTCAACAAATTGAGTGTATAACTATTAATTAATTTTCTTACGTTAATCATTTCCCTTCTTAGTTTATATTTCATAGTTCTACTTATTTATTTACTACTACTTATTTTGCTATAGTCTCATAATTCATAATTTTAACATTTTATTCCACTTTAGACACTAACTCAATTTTTTAACAACTTTTTTAGTTTACTGTGTATTCAGATATTTTCTCATAATTTTTAAAATACTTGTTATATTCTCCGATCATAATTGATCATCTACATTATTTGATTTGGCTTAGTTTTTACTCAGTAATTTCCTTTCACAACTTTACAGTTTAAAATCATTTATATCTGAATGTTAAGTATTTATTTTATTTAAAGTTTTAAGGTCTTCGTTTAAGACTTTCGTTAAGTTTCGGTCTTTCGTTAAGTTTTAAGGCTCTCATATAGTTTTAAGGTCTTTAAGGAAAACTAAGAATTTTTTACGACACATGTATAAACCAACTTTCTCATTCTTAAAATCAACTTTTTCAATACCCAAATTACCAATTTTCAAATGTTAGTTACCAGTGTTTAATAGTTTTACTCAATAACATCACTTTAAACTTTAACACCTTACTTTGAATTATAACATACCTTTTTCTGAATTGCTCTTTCTTTTAATTCTAGCGTATGACCTTAACCTGTTTATTATAATTTAATGCAGTACCAACTTAACTCACTATCCAACCGCAATGTGTTTCACTTACATTCTGTTTGATAATTTCCCTTAATTGACAAAAAGCAAATATTTAATTATTAGTCATTTCAAAATAGAACTAGCATATTTTTCACAAAAGATTGCCTTCTTCTTCTATTCAGAAAACCTATTAACCTATAACTGGTTTTGAGATACAAAAGAGACTGTTATCATACGTTGCTCATCTTTCGACATTTCAGAGTTTTAAAACTTCTTTCACAAATATTTCAGTGTCATCAGAAAATATAATTGACATTTTTTACTCCAATTTAAAGGCGACGTACTGTTATAAGAATTTTTTAATTACATTTATAACGCAAATAAACGTATTTTGTGCTAAATATGCATAAACATTTAGATTCAGAATATTTCTTTTTAATCTGATGTAAGACATGATTTTCGTTCATGATATGGATTTTCTATTGATTTATTTGACCATACACTATAGCAAATTTTTATTTAAAAAATTCAACTTTTAACGAATTACACAAATAAAAACCACGATACATCTGCTGTTTTTTAAGAAAAGGAACTTTGATATACTTCTAGAAATGTAAATGCTTCTAAAGTTTTCTTTCCATAACGTCGATATTCATTAGTTTACTAATTCCAATAATTCCTTTGTTAGCTAATATATTTTCTAATGAACGAAAGAGTGTCAAAAACGTGACACAGTGTAACTATTACGAATATACATATTTTTACCAACATACACACATTATCGACTGAACCGAAGGAAGACACAAGTGTTTTACCCCAATCTACATTATATTTTTTAAATACTTAAACTTTCATACATTCTAGAATGCAGGCGAAAACTACATAGATAGTTCTGTATTTCCATACATCAGATAAAATTAATTTAAAACTTTTATGAATGATATTTGTAAGTAATGCTTAGGACTTCATAAAAGTTAGCATTCACTGTGTTAATACTTGCATCATCAATTATTTACATTAATCAATGTAATATCATCATTCAGTACAGGTAATATAGGCATACATACTTAAAATTTAATAGTCTTACTTTTATTACAGCTGAATAACTAACTGTTGGGAGAAAGGTCCATATCTTACGATATTTAGTTCGCGTATAACAACTTTTTCCAAGACCCACACTTTCCAAGACGTTCATTAAATTCGCCAAAGCTCTTTTTTATTTATATTTTAAATGCATCATTAATCTCTTTTCTATATCATAACTTTTAAATAATTGCAAACAGTTGCTACTAAAACGCGGATAAATGTATATGGTCTCTCCATCTTCAAGCTCACGACTCATTTTAACGGTAACTACTAAATACCATTTCAGACACCAATATGTATCTGCATCATAACTCAATTTTTCTGCAAGTTCCAATTTTATATATTCAAGAAACACATCTAAGCCTTGATCATTATTTGTGTTAGAGAAAATCGACTCAGTTGAGAACATACCATAAAGACTTCTGATTTTAGTAGACTTACATGCATTAATAGTGTTAACGTTTCTTCGTTTTTGCAAGGTTCGTGTCAAACTATTGTTACGGGTTTAGTATTTAAATAGCTAATGTTAGTTGAACTATAAACTAAATTGTTTTATTCCCCGTGCAGTGCAGCGCGTGACGAATATTAAAGGGAAGCTAAGCCGGAAAATTAAAAAATACAAGAGTACGTGCATTTAACATTAAATAAATATCTCTTTTTCATTTCGAGAAAATTCCAGAAAATTCTCGCGCATTTAAAAAGCTTATATAAGCGGCATGAAAACTTTTCAGTTCGTTATTGTAGTTAGTTAGTTAGTTGTTGTTGTTTTAAGAGTTTGTTCAGAAAACTGCTCTTGTTGACTGTAGCGAATTTGCGGATTAGCTTTCTCTAGTTGTTTTGAATTAAGTTCTCTTGAACGTTTGAGTACTTGAAAGATAACTACTGTGAGATATTGTAATACTGCACGAATATTTTAGGAAATTTAAGCATATTTGTTGTGAAAATAATAAATTTTTGTTCATTTTTCACCGGACTTGTGCATTCATTTCGTAACGAACCCGTACGCACGCAACACTATGTTGCATTCGAATGTGTTGTAACAGATCACTTTTTCATTTATACGCTTGTGAACAATGAGTACAATTTCTAAAACGAGAAGTATCATGTTATTTCAAAGCATCATCATTAGTAAATCTCATTGGACAACTACTAAATTAAAAAAGATTTCATGTGTCTCTTCTAATTCCTTTTCTACTTCAAAGAATGTTCGAACAGTCAGTACTACTTCTAACATATAAAGCTTGATACCGTTTTAAATTACCAAGCTCACTAAATAATTCTGAGCATGATTTACACTTAAAAGTATATAGTTTTCATATCCCTTTTACATGAAAAAAATTCTAATCATTCACTACAAATTCTCAGACGAGAAGCTTCATAACTTTCCAAACTAGCAATTTCAGTAATTGTCTTAGGACATACACTATATATGAAAATTCTTTCATGAGATTTCAACTAGCCGTTCAGATCACTTGTTTTCAGAAATCTCCCAAACATATCGCATAAGTAAAATTTCGGAGATGAATCGCTTCATAAACCCTTAAATTCTCAACACGAGTGAATCGCTTGAAACATATACTGCATTCGAAATATATAAAGCTTAAAAAAATGTGATAAAAATAATGATATATTCATTTCACCGAGAAGTTTTTTTTTTCCTTTCAGTATATTTATTTATTTTTCAAAGAACATGTTCTATACTCTATTTAAAACATTCTTAAAATGATTTTTCATAAATTGCTATCAATATGTATTTACTTGCATTTGATAAGAAAATAATAATTTACATGTTTCTTTTAAAATTAAAATAAAAGTTTCAATATATTTCTATTAAAAAATACAGGGAAACCAAAATAGGCATAACATCAATCAAACACAGAAATATAAACAAAATAGCTGTATTTATATCAAAGCACTTTTGCAATCTACATAACATTTAAATTCAAAAAAACATATCATGAAATAAGTGAATATTTTTTTCCTTCCTAAAGAGTCTGTTACATTTTAAAACTTCCTACATTACATTTTCGCTAATATATTAAATTCTGTCGTCAACATTTATCGCAAAGTTTAAAATTAAATGATATAATAAGCAGTAGTTATATATGATTGAAAAATATAAAAAATTTTTAAAAAAATCAGAATACGTTGAAAACTATAATGTTAAAAATTTTTTTAAATGCGAAATTGGGTAAATAATATAAAATTTGAGAGTATTGTTACGTGCGTACGGGTTCGCAATATATTGAATGCACATGTGTCCAAAGAGATGTTGATAAAATGTATTTCTATCAAAAGAACACTTCAGAGATCTGGAACTTTCCCCAGAAATAATCGTACAACTCTTCACAACATCGCAGAATACATTCAGTAGTCACATTTCAAACTATTATGAACGTTAAACACAACGCAGTGCAAATCCACATTAGAAGAAAGCTACCCAGGGATATGTCAGTACTCGGAACTCACGTTAAGAGCTAACAACAACAATTGAGAGCGGGTGCTTTCACCGGCCTTTTTATAGTTTTCCGTCGAGATGTTTCTAGTACTTTTAGCTTCTCGAGATTACTGGAAGGAAATATGAGGGTCGAATAACGGTTACAGCTAATATAGAGATCAATTACATTTATTCAATTACAACACCTATTACGGTGATACAGGAACCGGACCAAAATGTAGCAAAACGCTCGCCGAGTTTGGTGACTTGGCGATTTCACGCAAAATTTGGCGCCAAAATTAGTTGCTAAAATCGTAACTGGCTTCCCATTTACTTAATGTCAAACAGACTTGCCCCTGTATTTTTACTTTTTCGGCATAGCTTCTCTCTTCAGATTTTTTGCGTTTCATTATACGGGGGCGGGAGAATTCAACAATTTCACATATAATTGCGCTGAAGTCATCTATCTATGTAACAAAATTTGTAACACTGCCTTCTCCAAAGTCCTGCATGTCTCCGGCAGTACAACCCCTGGACAGGAAGCCACACTGAAAACTAAGGCAAATGATTGCAATATTTAAACAATAATTTCAGTAAATAACAGAAAACAATAATATACTAACTCAAGAAATGATTGAACAAATTTACGAATTTTGAAACAAATAGGACCAAGATCTTAGTATACTACACTCATGTCCATAAATTAAGGATAATGCGAAATCAGGCAAAGGAAGAGTTAGAAGCAAAACAAATTTGACTTATTTGTAAAGATTATTTATTAAACAAAAGGTAAAGAGCAAAAAAAGATGCTATATGTTTGATATTATTAAAAAAATTAGCGATTTTTTCTTCCTGGAGCAAATTACAAAAAACACCTATTTACAAAAAAACAATATTACATGGTTGGTATGATTGTTAATACATTGTATGTCTCCCAGACGATGCAATACAGTCCGTACAACGCTTAGGCATGCTGAGTATCAAATTATCGATCTGATCTTGGGGGATATTACACCACTCAAAACGAAATGCTCTCCGAAGTTCCAGTAGACATGTAGGAGGATGTTGACGGGCTGCAACTCGTCGGCCAAGCATGTCTCACACGTGCTCTACTGGATTCATGTCCAGTTAAAATAAAAATAAATCCGTGCAAAGCAGAGTTTATGAAAGCTACGAGAGGGGATAGAACCGGCGATCTAGAAGCCTGAGATTTTTTCCCGCGCTCGTTACCGCTGAGCTGCGGTTTTTTCGATGTATTATGCCCACTTTTTGGTACGCGAAGCTCAAATACAAATTGTAAAGGCAATGAACCAAAAGTCGCCAGCCAAGCACTAGATTCTGTAACCCTACGTTTCCTGTTTTAACCAATCGGAGCAAACAGCAGCAGAAACGGTCTGTAGGCTTTGTGAATAAGCGGTTGACGGGCTGCAACTCGTCGGCCAAGCATGTCCTACACGTGCTCTACTGGATTCAAGTCCGGTGAGAATGCTGGCCAGTCAATACGGGTGATATCCTCCGATTGAAGGCATTCGATCTTTGCACGGTGAGGACGGCCGTTGTCATCCATAAACACAAATTGTGCGCCCATGGCGCTCCGAAACAAACGTACATGTTGTTCCAGAATGACGTCCCGATAGATTTGGCTTGTCACGGTTCCACTTTGAACATGCAGGTCAGTTCTGGAACCCAGAATAATTCCACCCCAAACGAGCACTCCTGCACCACCGTAACGGTGTCGTTCAATGATGTTTTCTTGGTAGTAACGGGTACCTGGAGCTCTCCATATGAACGTCCGGCGAGAATCAGACTGCAAGCTAAACCTGGACTCGTCGGAAAACATCATACAAGCCCACTGCTGCAGTGTCCACAATGCATGCTCTCTACTCCAGGCTAACCGCAGGCGGTAGTGAGTTGCAGTAAGTGGAACGCATATGACAGGTCTACGGGCATATAGACCAATCTGCCCTAAACGTCTGTACACGGTCTGCCTTGAAATTGTCGTACCAGTGGCTGAAGAGAGCTGATGAGACAGGTCTGAGGCTGTGCTCCGCCTGTTTCTTTTGGCAGTAACTGCCAAATACCGGTCCTCATTCGGCGTTGTAACTCTGGGGCGACCTGTGCTGTAACGTCTACTCACATTACCATCATTTTGGAATCGTTGCCAAAGCCTGAAGATGACACTCTGGGCAATTCCAAGTTCGTCTGATACTTCCAGTTGGGTACGCCCACATTCCAGACGGCCGATAATTCTACCACGTAAAAAATCCTCCAAATGCGTCCTTTTTGTCATAACTATTCGGTTATTGCACTGAAATGCTTATAAAGCGCCTGCGAACAATTTTACTTCTTTGCCTGTATTCCTTATATATCACTCTCTTACACTCTCGTCATTGTGACGTACCATCGGTGTCATCTGGTTACTTCCTGAAATTTGCATATGATTCTTGAAGATGTGTGTAGTGATTTTACAGGTGATATATTTATTTTAGAGTTCGATTTCCACGTGACTCCGAATTATCCTTAATTTATGGACATGGGTGTATTTACATTACATACACCATAGGAACTACGTTACCATAGCTGTACTGTGGGGCTAACCTGATATAATGAACGACTTTAGGCTTAGAATTCATTGACCTATGGATCGACACAACGACGTCGCTCAGCCTGTTTACGACTGTGAAAGGACTATCCCAACGTTATTGTAATTTAGGAGAAAGTCCTTTCCGTCTAATCGGATTCCAACAACAACACCTTGTCGGCTTCTTTGAAACGATATCCTGTAGCTCTCGGGTATCGTATCGCGTCTTTGTCTTCTCCGTTCGACAATCTGACTCCCTTTCGTGCAAAACAGTTCATCACTTCAAACCGTGCTTAGAGATCTTTAATGTATTCCTCAGGCGATGAAGTCCCATCCAGAGGGCGACCAAAGAGATCACAAGGCAGACGAAGGTCACAACCGAAGAACATCTGCTTGTGGTAGCCGGTAGTCTCGTAGACAGCATTGCGATAGGCCAGTAAAGAGAGAGGTAAATTCTTGTCACAGTCCCGTTGTTTCCTGGGAACCACCAACAAGAGGTTATTAAGGATGGTTTGATTAAACCCCTCTACCATGCCGTCTACCTAGGGATGTAAAGGTGTAGTTTGGGTTTTCTCAGTACCGAGTACCTTGAGTTCTGTAATTACAGCCGAGATAAAACTTCCTTCATCGGAATGTAACTGAAGAGGCACTCCGAATCTGGAAATTCAGTGCTGTATCATTACCTCTGCTACCGTGACAGCCTCTTAATCAGAAATAGGATAGTCTTTAGGACACTTAGTGAAGTAATTAATTTCTGCGAGGATGTATTGTTGCCATCCGCAGTTCGTGGCAGAGGTCCTAAGACGTCAAAGGCGATGAGTTCAAAACGCGCTCCTACATTATAAAGTTGTAGCTTCCCTCGGCTGCGTTTTGTCGGTCCTTTCCAACTCGCACAGGCGTCGCAAGATTGACACTATTCTTGCACGTCATCCCTTACATTACTCTAGTAGAAGCACTATCGAACTCTAGGTAACGTCTTCATTATTCCGAAGCGGTCTCCTGTTGGACTGCTGTGTAATTCTTTGAAGACGTCCTGCATCCGGGATCTTGGGAGTATCAACTGCCATCGGAAAGCCTTTCCATCATCAGATTAGAACTTGCGGTACAAGACGCCGTTTCGAATAAGGAGTGAGTCCCAAAAAGACCAGTATTATTTTGTTGTAGGACTATAACTCGAAATGTTCTGCCAAGTACGTTTCCTGTTTGAAGGTTTCATTAAACCAACTATGGGTTTAATGTCGCCGTCTCTCAACTGATCTTTACTGACTTCTTCGTCACTCCATGAGTCTCGATCAGCCGATGTTAATGTTGCAACTTGTCGAGCTACCGATTTAAATAGCTCGTATTTCGCTTCGAGTATGAAACAATAACGGCAGCTTTCTGAGCAGAGGCCTTTTAGACAGGGCGCCAGCGTTTCCATATGATGATTACTTCCCATGACGGATAGTGATGTCATATTCCTGGAGTCTCTGTATCCACCTGCCTAGTTGTCCTTCAGAATTCTTGAAATTTAAAAGCTAGGTCAACGATGCATGATCCGTGCGGATGAGGAATTTTCTGCCGTAAAGCAGTGGAAATGTTCTACTGCTTTAAGTATGGCAAGTAACTCTTTCCTGGTGACACAGTAATTCCTTCCCGGTTTAGATAGATATTTGCTCCAGTAGGCGACGACACGTTTTGAGCAGTTTATTTTTTGGGATAAAACAGAACTGACACTCTCATTACTTGCATCCGTGTCGAGAGTAAACAGCTTGTCGAGCTGAGGATACGTCAAGATTGGAGCAGATGTTAAAGCCTCCTTCAGGCTATTAAATGCATCCTAACATTCTTTTGTCTACAAAAACTTTTGCTTGCTGTCTGTCAGCTTGTAAAGGGGTTTTGTGGTGAAGGGATGACATGTGTCACAGAGTACAATCAGTAGTTACACTTCAAACTACTATGAACGTTAAACACAACGCAATGCAAAGCGCAACTAATGAGAAAGCTACCCGAAGATACTATCTCAGTACTCAACTCATTATGAGGTATCTAGTACTTTCTGCTTCTCGAAATTACTGGAAGGCAATACGACGGTCGAATTACGGTTACAACTAATATAGTGATGATTTACATTTATTCAATTACAATACCTATTACGGTGATACAGGGACCGGACAAAAATATTGGCAAATTGTCGCCAAGTTTGCCGACTTCGGTGATTTCTCGTAAAATTTGGCAACAAAAGTTGGTTGCCAAAACTGTTGGCAATATCTCGCCAAATTACCGAGATACCCATTTGCTCAATTTTAAACAAATTTGCCATTGTACTCATACTCTTCCGGCATAGCTTCTCTCTACAGATATTTCACGTTACAAAGAGAGAAATACGTTATACAGAGAAAAATACAACTGCACATACAATTGTACTGAAATCATCTATGTATGTGCAAAATTCGTAACAGTGTGTTTGTAAACATTAACGTTTGTGAAATATAACATGTAAGTTAAAAATTCAGATTATTTTGAAAATAATGAATGGCATAAAAAATAATCTGTGGAAAATTAAATAAAATATTACAAATTAGAAACGTTAAGTATTAAAAAAATTGTACCAAATAAATATATCATTATAAACATAAAATCTAAGAACTAAATTAAAAGTTCGTGGAAAAATTAGAAAGGATAAAAATATGAAAATAAAATTAAGTAGAATAATAAATAATTAAAAATTATCATGTAGTTTCATTTACATATGATGAATTGTCATTAGAGGGAAAACCTTTTCATATTTTTTCTCTCGTACATTGTTTTCAGAGACGCGAACTGAATGGCTTTAACGACAGACTTTAAAAAAGTCCTAAAATACTTAAGTCGCTTCGAACGTCCATCCAGAGCGCCATGAGCATTTTCCCGCAAAACCAAAATCCTCTTAATCCGTTGACAATTTTGCAAAAGTAAATTACAATCTGAAATTAATGACAACAGCAGGATGCGTACATTTCAACCAGCAGCCTTAAACAACTCATCTCTATTTGTGACGTCACTGGCTACGCCTTCTGGTGTAATGTCATGGATGACGTTACATGTTGCAGTTGTTTCTCACTGGCCACGCCCTCATCTCCTCCTGTCGTAGAGCCCCCGTTTTATTCTACTCCCCCTTCCAAAAATGCATACTTAGAACATACGTTAATGAACAAACAGTTTACTTTTAATATACACTCTTAGACGAAAAAAAAAAAAAAAGCGACGCACCACGACGCACCGAGAAGATATAAAGCAAATTAGACACAAATTGATATGCATACAGGTTTCGACGGAAAATGCAAAATTTTACATTTCGGCTGCCAATGAATAAACGGTTGTCGCTACAGCGTATCTGATCTGCGCAACTAGCAGGATGTTTAAGAGAAATTACGATTCCAGGTCATAAATTCTTCACGAATTTCATTCCGTGTATTCTGGTAGGCAGTAACTATGCCCTCGCATACCGGTGCGCGAACGATATGCGCAGATGTCAGAATTTGAGAGAATTTGTGTAATTGGGCTCAAAGAAGCCGGTTGGTCTTGTTAGCGAATAGCTCGACATTTGAGCAGGAGCGATGCCACTATTAAACGATGTTGGCAGGAATGGGTGAACCATGGCTGCACAGAGCATCAAGAAGGAAGCGGAAGGCCTAGAGATACGACATAACGTGAAGACCGAGCAATCGTCAGAGCGGCACTCACAGCCCCAGATGCATCATTATCATCGATTGTACGTGGAACTAGTGCTCCAATGACCGCAAGGACCATTCATAGGCGGCTTACAGAAAGGGGGCTAAGGTCACGGAGCCCCTTGCGCCGACTACCATTGACCTTTGTATAACGTCAAGCCCGTTTGCAGTGGTGTCAGGCTCATTCTCACTGGAATGTCACTGACTCGAGTAGAATAGCCTTCAGTGATGAGTCTCGCTTTAAACAGCCCACCAGCGGCCGAGCGGTAAAGTCGCTGAACACTGGTAGTTCGGTCCGAGGTTCGAATCCCGCGAACGGGCTGGCTGCATGGGCGTTTTCGTGGTTTTCCCCATGTGTAACGTGTATACGAGCCAGTTTCCCCTAGAAAGTCCTCCACGAAAGGCATCCCTCCCTTTAGGCAGATAGCCCTCGAGGCTTTGCCATAATCACATACACATACACACATACACATACACACACAATACTCGCTTTGAACTGAGCCCCGATGACCAGCGAAGGCTAGTCTGGAGACGCCCCGGATAGCGGTGTGATACCTACCTGACTGTCTTCCGGCAGACAGGCCGACAACCAGGAGTGATGGTCTGGGGTACCACTTTATTTCATAGTAGGACCTCTTTGGTTGTCATCCGTCGCAACTTTACAGTACAGCGGTACGTCGACGAAATTCTAAGGTCCGTTGTGTTGCCCTTCATGTCATGCCCCCCTGGGCTTACATTTCAGCAAGATAATGCCCGCCCCCACACTGCACATGTTTCTACTGTTTGCCTTAGTGCTTGTCGAACATTACCTTGGCCAAAAAGGTCGCCGGATCTCTCCTCTATTGAGCACGTTTGAGCATTATGGGCAGGGCCCTCCAACCAACTCGGGATGGTGACGATCGAACGCTGCAGTTGGACAGAATTTGGCACGATATCCCTCAGGAGGACATGCGCAACCTCTATCAATCAATGCCAAACCGAATAACTGCTTTCATAAGGGCCAGAGGTGGACAAACACGTTACTGACTTTTTCACTTTGTGAATCTCTGACACTTCAATAAATCATCCAATTTTTCTCCAACTGTAATCTTTTGTTTTTCTGTACATGTACATCACTTTTGTACATGTACTACCGATTTTCGTCCCATTCGGATAACTCCTTCTTGGTGCGTCTTTTTTTTCCCCTAAAAGTGTATTAAAATAATATATTTTCAGTGTTATTACATAAATTCTAAATTGTAAATTTTATCTGAACTTTTATAACAGTGATGGAAGTTATTGTAATTTTGATATGGAAGTGTGAACACACACAAGAACATTAAAAATGTTGCCCTTGCCATACTGGATTGCCATCAACTTTCTTGACATCACTAGCCTCTCTGATACAGCCATTGAATCTAGGAGAAAATCTAAAGTTTCCATTTCTAAGAAATGTTTCCAATGAACACTTCTTTTGTAGTGTTATTTCTGAGGATTTAGATTTGCATAATAATTAAGTAGATTATTTTATCTTCTAATATAAAGGATTTTAAGAAATATTTGTCATTTTTAACTGAATTTGAAAGAAATATGCTAAAAATATCAACTCTTGTTTTCTTTATTTTAATGCTAGCCAAAAGTACGAGACTAAGTGGAGGTAAGTAAAATTTCTGAACAAAATCGCTCAAATATCTACTCAGATAGAACAAAATTTAATTTATGACTCTTATTCTCAAATGAAATGTTTAACTGTTCTAACTCTGTAAGGTTTTCCTTTCTTCTTACCGCGTGCGTTCATAGCATAATTAGAAAGTACTTCCGACTAGTAATCGAAAGGTCCGGAATTCGGGTCCTGGCAAGGGCTGCACATTTTACATGGTTCCTGTTTCAACTAAGGTAATGACTTTACAAGTGGCAGCCGAACTAAAAGGTGGAGGATGATAATTCGTCACCGCCAGTATTAGGCGACTGGGTCCGTCCCCATTCGCTCTTTAAACCGAAGAGGCTGTGAGGTTTTTCTCCTTCCTTACCGCCTGCTTTCGTGGCGTAACTGGAAAGCACGTTGGCTATCAAAAGGTCCAGAAGTCGAGTACGGGCGAGGACACTACTTATTTTTCATGTTTCCTGCTTCAGCAAACCACAGCCGACTCCATCATGGCCTTGAAGCGAAATCAGTTTCGGAAGGTCACGTGATCGAAATAATCGATCTCTTTCTCTTCACTGTAATCGCGAAGTTTAACTTTTCCGAAAATAATAGTTTTCTCTTAAAATAAGCATAAGTAAAATTAATGAACGTGAGTTGGTAGCATGATTTATATTAAATTTTTCATAGTGCAGTATTTTCACAGGCGGTAAAAATGTATATCTTCAATAATTTAAAAACAATTATACTGTGTTTATGTAACTAAAAATATCATTGAGATTTACCACATTCAATTTTTATTTCTGTAATTTTAATGAAAATGGAATCAATTTATGTAATCTGAATCAAATTTATTCCAAAATAATATAAAATCCACATAAGGGGGAAAATTCAATATATTTATGGATGTAAATTTTATTTATATTTTCTTAATAGTAAAATAAATATTAAGAGCAGAATATTTTGTAAAACTCCATGCCACTATCATGGCATCAACTGTATAAATTTTCAGAAAACCTAATATCCATATAGTAATCTCTCTTTACTCTCTTCACTAATAAAAACTGGATAGCTCAATTTTGTCAAAACGTGCCAATTCCTTAAATTCTAGAAAATTTGAGTATAAAGATAAACTTACATGCATTTTGTGCTATAAATAACTCTTTCAATAAAATTTCAAAGAATTAAATGCTAATTACATTCATAGAAAGGACAGCCTTCTATTTGTGCCAGCTCCAATTTTATATTCTATCACTTTTTCCAAACCATCCAAGAGGTAAGTGATTAGGCTCATTTTTTTAAAGTGGTTTCCTCAAACTACAAGCCTATTCCACTATTAAAAATAGATTAGAGATATTATCCAAGTTTTATCTTGGAGTCGTGCCATATACACACACGTGCTACTTATTATATATAATCCATGCAAAAACACAGCATAAATAAAAATAAAAAATTGTAACTTATTAACTGAAATTAATTGGCAATTTTTTTAACTTTTTATATGAATATTTTTACGTTAATTTGTCATTTTTATATTTTGTATAATGATTTAAAATTTTTCACAAGTTATCAAACAGCTAAGTCATTCCACAAGTGCAAGTAGCTGTTAAATTGAAATTCGACCTAATTGTATGCAAGATAACTTATATAAAATACCCAATTGCTTTCTGACATAAGAAATGTATCTTCCATGTTTTTAAGAACTTCACCAATAAGAAATATAAAACGGAAGATGTTAATAAAGCAACTTCAGATGGTAAAAGTAGTCTCCCCCTATCTAATTCTTTAAGAAAACCAAAATTTCATCTGCTATATCTACTGAATAACTGTTTTGCCAGACTGAATTCAGACTGTGAGTTACTTCCACGGTTTGTTAATGGGAGTTAAGGAATGGGAAGTATTAAAATGGTGTTTACAGAAGTCTGTGAGTGTTAATTATGTGTCACAAGTTACTTCAAACGCCATTTAAAATGATATGTTGCCAAATTGTGTGCTCGTAACTCGAGAGGGAGTTTTTTATCTTTTTTAATCGTTCTTGAGATTCTACTGTATGTCTCTTTATAACTAATTTGTATTTCCTTCCTTTATTAGTAAAATGAAATATTACTTCAATACGACATCTAAATATATTTTGCTAAATTTCAATTTGCTATTTTGCTAAATATTTTCAATCTTTGCTCAAATTGTATCCCAATATTAGCAAACAAAGCAATAGACCATTGAAAATTATTCATTTAAATGAAATATTCACTTTTATTGAATTTTGCCCATTTGCGGACAAGAGTATGGCATAAACATCCTATTCAATGCTTTTGCTGTAACCTTACTGAAATAATGGTA
Source organism: Stegodyphus dumicola (assembly GCF_044657685.1). Classification (NCBI taxonomy): domain Eukaryota; kingdom Metazoa; phylum Arthropoda; class Arachnida; order Araneae; family Eresidae; genus Stegodyphus; species Stegodyphus dumicola. Next base: position 103,085,560 of record NC_140780.1, read on the forward strand.
TTTATATGAACAGCAAGAACTGTGCATTTAACGTAGCAGAGAGGGAAGTTATATAAGCTTCTGTATAAAAACTGTGAATTTATAAATTGAATTTCATTCATCCATTATGTATAAGGCATTAGATTTCTCCCATTAAAAGCAATTTACTCTGCAAATATACAGTATGTTTATACCGCAACGACACAAGGTAACTGTACTCCCTCTTTTCGCATTGAAACTATATTTCAACTAGTAATATTAATGACAAAATTCAAATTGAAAAGAAAAAAAGTACTTTTTATTTCACAGACATTTTTATAGAAACTAAATGTTGCTAATGAAGTATGCTTCATTAAAAGAATTTACCTTAATTAAATTGAGTTGAAAAAAAAGGTATTTATTTTAATAATTATGCTCAGGCGTCTTTAATTTCTATTGCTATTTAAATTCACTACAACAGAAAAATAGAAATAGTAACCAATGAAGCGAAATAATTTCGATCATTGGAGGAGGGACAGACTAAAAGTCCTACGTTGATATTAATTCTACGGTTAAATACCAAAAATGTGTTTATCATCTGTAGAACTGCTAAACTCTAATCAATGTCAGAAAGCAAATCAAAATTTCGGAAGATAAACCCAACACATAAGAAAGGATAGCCATCAATGATTGAAAGTAAAGCTCCAGAAAGATAAAAGAATTATATGAATATTGCAATTTTGTGGGATTCTTGACTATTTATTGGCGAAGTTTTCATCATTTTTGAAATAATATTTGAAGAAAACGCAAAATTATGAGCTGTGCACGCTAAACTGAGGCATCAAAATCGTGGGAAGAATTCTTTGTGAAATTATTTCCACTTTTCAAATTTTACTAAGATTGTGGTTTAAATACTTAAAAGTGTAAATTTGACGAGTATTTTAGTATCACAGGAAATACAATCACTTCACACAGAATAGAAAATAATTTAAACCAGTTAACGAATAATTTTAATGTGAATAAACAGTTCTGTGAATAAAGAATTCTAATACAACGACTACTTCTGAGAAATACGTTAAAGAGATTATTGTAAAATGCATGAAATTCTGGTATGATATTTTGTTAAATGTCAACTAACTGCTGAATCAAAAATGCAAATTTACAACTTTTTTTTTAAAATATTTCTAGAAAAATAGTAAAGAAACATGACCCTGTGTATCAAGCTTTATGGGCAGAAAATACTGATTTTGATGAAGTTTTGATTTCACCCGTAATGGTACAAGATCACATGCCGGATAAAGTGCTGGATGCTTTGGAAAAGGTATAATATTACATAATTTTTTCCTTTGATGTTTTAATTAATTTTCTTCTTGTATCTGATCTTATGACAAGCGTGTTTATAAATTAAACCTAAGAATAAGCATACAACCGGTATCAAAAGAAATCTCGATCTAGAAATTACGCATCTAGAAAATTTTTCATTAGCGTATCTAGAAAGTTACTTTATCGTGATATGAAACTTAATATCAGGCATGAGAAGACAAAGATTAAGAAGTGATTAAAATCTTATAGCACTCAATAACCCATTTATTGAGCAAATATAGATCCAGAATATTTGTATATGATGTGCAACCGTCTCTAGCCGGTTGCATTAGATTGTTCGTCCGGACATGGACTCTGAATGTGGGCATAAACGCTGACATTTGAAATACGGGATTTGCTTTTAGATAATCTGTAACTTTCTAAATAGCTTACCTCACTTTATAACATACGGTCACCGTCGGACCGTTAAAGTGCTGCAAAGGACCACTAAAAGTGATTTGGCATCACTGGCAATAGCTTCATAGAAGATGTGATGGACATATGACATGCTGACATGGGAAAAGCAGCAGCAACCAAACTTACTCCATACACGAATCCTGCAGTCATCCGAATCAAACAAAAAAATGGGATTCGTCGCTGAACAAGGTACAATACCAAACCGATAAAGTGTGTCAACCACGAGAAGAGACTTGAACTCACCTATTAGGAAGGACAATTCATATCCCTGAGGGGAAAGATGCGGAGAACCCATTCAGAGTTGCAAATGAGTGAATCTGAATTCCATTGTTGTAAAGCATGAGTCGTTATTCCAGGTTTACCTTAAATAAGACATTGTTCGACAGCAAACGATCTAGATGGGCTCAAGTCTCTTCTCCTAGCGGATGAACATTTCAAGCTTCAAGGCCGATACACCACAATAAGCTTTGCTGTCAATTCCCAGAGTTTAGGAATAAATATCACAACAGGCATCTATAATAAGGTCTACTGGAAGTGCCTTTATTGCAACGGCCCTCCGTTGCACTCCACTCTAAGAAATTAGACAAGCTGTCCTGAAGGATAAATAGAGAAGCTAGTGGTATATACTTATGGTAGCTTTCTCTTTTTCAGATCATCCGAAAAGTGTTCATCCAATACTTGCAGCTGCCCTCGTAACGGTTATTTGTAGGTGAGATTTTAGAACCAGTTTTAGCAGCATCATATTAACTGTATCATCTCTACAGATTATTGTCGGTCGACTTTTATCGGTACGAGTAGCCGCTTCTTTCACATTTTCTGGGCATTCTCAATCGCTAATATTAGTAACTCTCCCTGTTTTGCGCATTTTAAACACGCCCAGTGCACTAAGTGACTGCACAATTTCTTTTATTTGTGCGTCTAAGAGCCATTTTCGTGTTAAGTTCTCGGACGATTTTTCTACTTGCGCATATTTTCTAACGTAGCTCTATGTTTGTGTCCTATCTAATACAGGTATATGCATGAAATTTTTATTGACTAAAACTTTGAGAAAAAGAAATAATGAAATATTTTTGAATAATGAAGTATTTTTTTATGCCTTGACATTCCACTTTAGACTGGTTTTTACATCTATGTAGCAAAATTAAAAATTAATAAATAATTTTGCTTTGTTTTCATCTCATTACTATAGGATAAAATTCAGATGTCCATTATATTTGCATTTATTATTCCGCTTTTTAAATTCTTCATGTCTGGGTAATATATCGTTTCCTTCTTTGAAGAGTGATATTATTATGAAGAAAGAGTGATATTATTATGAACAACATATGTATTGTCTTTTTACTAAAACTCACTCTGTGACAACTAGATCCATGCATTTCAAGAATATTGTTCAATCTGAATGAAACTGCGTATGCAAATACCCTTAAAAACTAAAGCGCAGACCGTTAAGAATCACAGAAGATGAACGAATAGTAATCTAACATAGCATACAAAACCCACGCACCGAAGAGCGTATTTGAACAGCAAAACTCCAACGTAGAGAAATATGGCATAGGACTGAAATTGTAAGAGTCCCAGTGAACTTTTGTTTTTTCTCGATGTTGAATCCCTGTATAATATGAGTATATTAGTGAGACTGAAAGAGACCTTATCACTGTGTTGAATGATTTCGGTTTGCCCAATGGCTTTGTCAGCCGGCATTTGTAATGGACTAACACTGATCATAAAAAGCATAACACAGTGGTAAGTGTGGAATGCACGGTTGAGTGATACAACAAAAGTAAGAATACAATGTTTCTAAAAGCCTCGTAATCTCACCATTCACAGTTTTACTTCGACCATTGCGAAGTGGCTTTTTCTACAGACGCAAAAAGAATCCAGATTATTACATGGCTAAAAGAATGCAAACAGCATTAAAGAAGATCATTCAGCGACCCACTTTTGACCATCCAGCATTATTGACACCGTTTGCAGTGGTGTTTCACCCCATCAACATGCATAGTACTTAAGGAAGTTTATGGAATTTAGTGATGAGTCGCGATTCACATTGTGCTGGTAAACAGACGTTACATATCTGCAAATGGCAGATCAGCGCATAATACTTACTGTCTTTTAAAGTGAAAAACCAAAAAACGTCTCTTAGAGCATAAATGACAGTTTCGGAAGCAGTTTTCTCCCTAAGTGGATATCCTTAGTATTTCTCCGTACCGCCTTCACAGCAGCTCAGTAGTTCATAATGTCATTTTGCAATTTGTTTTATTCTCATTCTTATCAAGCATTATCAAAGATTTCCAGTAACTCAATTTTCAAATATATAAAGCACGTATGTCATCAGATATCCTCCGTGTTCTCCAGTCTAAAGTACATGTCTTCTTGGACTGTTTCCGTTATGTCGAAACCTTGTCACGGACACCGTAATCGCCCAACTTCTTTCTTTACGAGCAGATATCGACCCTGTCGTTGATATATGCCTAAGCCAATTTTGAATATTGACGAACTTCCCAGTTACTGCACCATATCTAGCATATTATACCTCAAGACAACTATCCGCAAATTCTATACGTCATAGCGATGCTGGCTAATCACTCTTAATAGCCAGAAGTGCACTACAACATCGCACATGAGAGAACGCTCAGCCCCCAGCCATTGGAGCAGTCCATACACAATTCTCGATATCCTCCTGAGGCAGGTCCAAATTGTCTGAAGCCCAAAGGATCGAGTTCTAATCTGAATTTTAAAATGTAGCGATCACTTAGACGGTCCTACAGTCTCTATCGATACGGCATGGACCACCGTAGAAACAGTGGTTCTGATGTCGTGAAGACCCCCATACTGCCCACACCCAACGTATATACAATGCGAATAAACAGCTCGCGGGGAAGGCGCAATTAGCCAATTAACCACATTATAACATATGATAGCTTGCATTTTTTTCCTACTTTATCCAAATAATTGCCCTTGGATAGCAAACACTCTCTCTTATTCATGTACATTGCGCACACCACTTTTCACTGCAATTGGATGATTGCTTCAGAATGAGTCAAGGGTCCAACCCCCGATCAAAGACTGAATATTGAAGCATATTTAATTCTATTAGTTAGCTATTACACTGTTGATGCAAGATACGTTATTTGAAAAATAAATGCATCTATGCTTAGGCTTATATTCACAATTATATCCAATAAAGCTATATCAAGAGCTTCTACTGTAATTTTTTATATTTCAATACACTTCCCTTTTCCCACCTATAGTTTAGCTTAACTTAAAAGCAGTATATGAAATTAACTGCTTATACATATGAAATATATTCGCAAACAATTAATTTGGTACTTTTCCGTTTTGCCGGCGCAAACGATAAAGTCGCCAATAATGGTACAACTGATGCCAAACGCAATACCTTCGCTGGTGACCTTTTACGCTTCATTTTTAAAACAAGTCGCAGCCATTTCTTATCAGATTGATTGTTTCTTTCAATATTGACATACAATTACATAGAATATTTACCTACATAGATAGCTAAATTTTATGCCCTAAGACCATTCGTGGTAATTAAGTCAATAAGGATGCAATCACACCGCTCACCTGAAGGTGAAAATATAGAAAAGGCAAAATCAAGGGTTAAATTCATCCATTCTAATAAGAATGTACTAGCGAAGTAAAACAATGCGGTTTTACATAATTTATGACTAAGCTGTTCGTACGAATTGAAATAATTCTTGCATTTAAACTTGTATTCCAAATTAAGATTTAACTTGAAATTAATGTAGATAATTACTAAGAGAATTGGTTTTTTTTTTTTTTTTTTTTTTTTTTTTTTTTTTTTTTTTTTTTTTGTAGCGTAGTTTACGTGAGATGAGATCACTTGGTGGTCACGTGATACGAACCGGCGAATCAGGATGTTGAACCGTGAAAGCATAGTAAATTTTAAATTAATGTCTTTTTACAAATTTATTGTCTTTATTTACTGGCTGTATACAGAATTTTAAACCATATTAGAATGTTTATGCCTTCAAAATAAAAAAATCCTTAGATCTAACATTTGCTAATATTTTTTATGTGTATACTGTACGCTGTCGCCAACAAAGTCTGCTTGGCGAGATTTGCGCCGGCGAAACGGAACAGTACCATTAATTCTTTACTTAAAATATTTAAGTAATATCTTTCAATAATATGCATTAGCATTTCATTTGTAATGATAAAGCAATAATATGCATCAGCATTTGTGAAATGTATTATCATTTCACAAGTACACACAAACTGTTTTTCTTACTTCCAGCGGGATACAAAACTAACATTTTAAACATCATAAAACATATTTGCATATTTACTCCAAACATCGAAATACTGCCTTCATGAATTCGATTTCAAAAGCATTCGCAAGTTGTGCTTTACAAGTTCAGCCGAAATCAGAGCTTTAGAAACTTCTTGATGCATTAAATAAAGTACATATTTGGAGAATAGTATTATCATATATATCTTAAAATACTTCTTAATTTTTAATGATAGTCATCCACGAACAGTGATGGAAAATCCGATGTTGGATAAAGGTGACTATAGCTTTTACTTTTCTAAATATTTATCCTAGACAACTATAAAATTTCGTAACAAAAGAAAGAAAATAATATGTTGATATTATGATGTATATAGAGTTACAGTGAGGAAGGTTTTGTAATTGCGAAATTTAATATATTTTATGATTTCTTTTAATAAATTCCGATCAATATAAAATATTCATTATGTTGTTCATTACAAATGAAACAAAGTTCGAGAAGATATTAGGTAATTAATATTATTATGAGATCTGCTAATTAATTACGACTATTGTTTATCCTAATGAAAAACCCTTAATGACCAAAATGCAGCAAATCTGATTTTGTAATTTCTGCCAAAATTTGGTGAACACTCTCAGTAACAGATGTAAAAACGGATTGAAATCAGTTAAATTCTTTGTCGAACCTCTCCATGAATTTGGAATGTAAAATTATGGAAATTTTAAACTTATTGAAACACAATGAATACTTTAATAGTACAATGAATACTTGTAAACTAGGGATCTTGTAATCGTCCTTGTAACCTTATAATAGCCTTGTAATCTACGGAATCATCTAAAAAATAATATTTTATGTTTACAAAACCAGCCCTCCTATACCTAATTCTAAAACGGTTTTCAAAAAACCTTTTATAATATTCTGAGAAACTTTGTAGAGATATTAGGTATTTTTGGAAGCAGGCAAGATGAAAAATGAGCAAACACCTTCGCCGGGAATCGAACCACGAATCTGGAATACCGGCCCAGCGTGCAGAACCACTACACCACAAAGGCACGCTAGAAAGGCGGGAGAAATACCTTATAACTTTGTGCTTGGAAGTACATCTTTAAGATCAATATTTAAGAAAATAAAGCGTCTAGCCACATTTTTCGTTCATCCAGCGTAAAGTAATGTTATTTAGAACTATGGGTTCTTTGATATTGCTTTAAATCATTACTCCAGATACGCTGGAGGAAATTCACAATTTATTACTGAAATTCATGACCCAAAACACAATAAACAGCTGGAAAGAAAAACAAGAATATTAAGCAATTCCTCTTGAGCACACGAAAAATATCTTCAGTTCCCACAATCACTTACAGAGTGAACTTTAAATCTCAATACAGCTAACGCTTTTTGAAGCTCTAAATCTCGCAGCTGAATAACTACTGATTCTCCAGCTCTCAAAGTCGTATTTATGTAGTGTCCAATGGACTTCTAGAAGCTTCGAGAAGAATCAGTCGTGTGAGCTGTGCGCTTTCCTGAATCTTCCAGAAAGTCGCCAAGTTAGGTAAAAATTGCCAAAATGTTGCCAACTTAATGCGTGACCATAAATTCGATTAAAGACAAAATAAACTTTAAAATTATGTCCCTAAAATCAGCAAATAAATACAATTCACAGTATTACTCAATACAAAAAAACAACAATACCATCAAAGAGGATTTAAATATTTACAACAATATGTACCCAGCTTGAATGTCGAAGAAGACCATAATCATGACCGAAGATACAGTTCAGAATCCTAACTATTTCTTCAAAATAATTGTCCAGTCATGGATAACAAGTACTTGAAATCTTATTGTAATGCTCCCCAGTTTACTTTAAACATTTTTAAAATACAAGGGGAAATTTTTAAAGTTTTGTATATGTGTTGTAGTTCACAAGCTCTTATGTACTTTTAAACGATTTTGAAAGGCAACACAGCAATAAAGAAGTGCTTTAAACAATATACGATGACACAGATGCTGAAGAATTATAGATGTTTCGAAAAATAATACAGTCCCGATTATCCGAAGAGAATAGTACTGAAACAGATTTTGAATAACAGCAAATTCAATAGATTTTTGAATTTCCTGTAGATTCAAATCCAATATATTTTGAATAACAGCAGATTTTCAGATAACAAATTTTAAAATTAAAGAATGATTTTTCCGCGCAAACAATTAAATTGTGGACACTGCATTATTTATTTTAATCGTTACAGACTCATTTTCAAGGTTTAAATACTTCATTTCTATGAAAAGTGTTATAATATAATTCGTGAATGAATGACCCAATTTCAGATGATTTTATTTCTCAGATATATGAACACATAAGAGCAGATAATGCATAAAATAAAGTGTCCCCTTCAAATGCTTTATTTGACTTGAAAAATAAAAGCACGATAATCACATTCTTTCTGTACTTGATCCAACGTATTCTTTATTAGGATCAATAACATTGAGAACTTTGACATGATACAAGTTTATGAACGGTTTTAACAAAGAGCAACAGACCATATTAAACGTACTTCAGAGGAACAAGTAATATGATTCAGATCCAGTGACTCGCAAGGCAAGAAGTGAAGCTCAGTCATCAGTCCTATTGTTTTTGATTCAACTCAACAGGAAAACTTAGTTACAAAAATCATGATAAACATTTGGATGACATCATAAAACTTTGAGACTTCTTTTCTTTTGAAAATATTTCAATAATTTAAATGGTTAGAGGTACGGAATTATGAACGTCTGAAACCTAGTCAGGCATTTTGAATCATCCTGCACAACTGGAAAACAAAAAGACAAATGTTTCACAAGTTTTTACTTTTTTCCCAAGTATAAACAAATTTAAATGTATTCCCACGATCCATCCTGCAGATAATAAGTTCGGATAATGGAGTTCGAACAATCAAGGCTCTACTGTACATAATTTATTCAAACCTTTTCTTTCATGCTCCCTGAACAACATATATACATAAACAATTAAATTTCTAAGCTTCTAAACCTCGATTTAACATTTCTGTTTGTACTGAAAAAGAAAACGGTGTGAAACCTCTCAATAGTTTGCAACATGATGCTATCTGCTCTCAGTGGCGTAAATAAGGGTATGCAAAGAATGCCGTCGCATAGGGGCCCAAACGTTTAGGGGACCTTTAAATGTCCTGCTGAACTACATTTACAAGTTTAAACATAAAAGGCGGATTCTATTACATATATATAGAAGCTTTAATTCATTTTTCCCTGATGAGTGCGGAATTGGAGTTTCAATAAAAGAGTGAGTGAGTGAGAGATTATGGCGCAAAACCAAGGATGATTATAACACGCCAAACACGAGATGGGATTTCAATAAAAGAAGATTAATTATTATTTTTTTTTAATCTTGTATTTTTTCTCTTTTGCTTTTCATTTTTATTTTTAGAATTTGTACTACTATGAAGTCTTATTTTAGTTTTGATATGTTTAGATTTTGTGTTAAACCCCTTTTACACGATTGCTAATATTAATATAGATGAGGAATAGCCTTGCTTTGACTCGAATTTACTTTTAACTTTAGAATCTTTAAGTGTATGTAGATAATAGAATTAGTTTTCTTTTAAGTTTTTAAGGGCCCCCTACCTTTATGGTGTAGTGACGAAATTCTCCATATGACGCAGATAGGAGGCCCTTGGAAGCACATGAAACAGCTAAATTCAGTTGTTTGCAAAAGTTCATATGCCATCATTCGGCTATGAAATAGTAACTTCATGACCTACCCCAGTTTAGGGATAGCAGTCAGCAGAAAATAGGAAAAGTTCCTTTGTATTCCTTACTCTCTAACCTGAAAATTATTAAAGGCGACTCCCTAAAAGAAAGGTTTCTCCTTTGGCAATCCCAAATCAAAAAGGATGGAAGTGGAAATTAACTGTAACTATTTATTATAAAGTGCTTATTTTATATATTAATTTGTTTCTGTATAATTCGCATTATGATCGAATAATCAATAGACATATTTTCTAAGCATAAATCAAAAAAGCAACTAGGCAGGATTCTGGTATTTAATTTGGAATGAACTTTGCAAGTTAAGAGGAATCGTGCAAGTTAAGAGGAATTATTTCACATCTCAATTTTCATAATATGTCATTCCGTAGCGTTTAATTTTGTTCATATATTGAATCTCTTACTAGCATTTCCATTAAACCCAAGTCCAAAAATCAGTCCTAATATTCAACTTGAAATTGAATTTATTAATGTGAATGATTCTTACAATTTAATATAACATGTATTGCTATGGTTCGCTATAAACGGCGTATCACTTTTCGCATTGTTGCCACCAAATAATTTCAACCTGTATTATTTTTAAAGAAATTAAATAATTATTTTTAAAGAAATAAAATAATAAATTTCTTTAAATAAATATTTTAAAGAAATTAATAAATAATCAATTAAGGAAGAATCTGCATGTTTGAATGTATAGTTCTCACAATGTAAAAAACGAATGTGCAACCTGTGCAGTCGCACTAGAAGGCAGGGTAAGGGACAAAAAAATTTTGAATTTAGAAGTACGATTGACATTACAAAATAGCAAAGTTAACCGCGGATCGATTTTTTCCTCTGTTTTTTAGACTAATAAGCTGTAGGGGGGAATCATTCGTAAGTATCAATTGCTAACTCAAGAGTATATGCTTTTCTTTCTTAAGCACACAAAATCATTGATGTAAGTTGAGCAGTTGTGGAGCATGGAAGGACTTTGCCCCACCCACATGTCGAAATGCCGTTCTAGTCCAGGAAATGCAAAGAATTTATGACACCACATTTGGAAAGGAGAGATATCCTGTTCGGCTTAGGGATCTTTGAATGAATTCCAAGTCCGAAAAAAGAGGGAACTTTTACGACAGGCTAAGAACACAGAGTTTCATTCAGATGCTCAAACATTAAGTGGCCAAATATTTCAGTTAATTTCCAGCGTAAATTGCTTTTTTTTTTTTTTTTTTTTTTTTTTTTTTTTTTCATTAAATTTATCGAAATTCATTGCTTTTTCTTCACTCATGGGGGAAGGAAATGGAATGGATGAATATTTTTACTTGAAATAATGAGTAAATCAATATTTATCCAATTTTTCATATCAAAATTTTCGAAATATTCTCACATTTCAGATAAAATGCAGGTTAGGAATTCTTTAAAATCCCTAATCGAGAATTAAATCTGAAGGCATAGAACTCGTAAACTATATCTTACTTACTAAGCATATTTTAATGCTTGAGGTTTTATTTTATTTGCTTTAGAAAAGAGAAAAGCTGTGGTGTTTCTTAGCCTGTAAATTACCCATTTACCAAAAATTCACACTTATCTGTAAAAAATAATTATGAAGACATTAAATTTGTTTTGAAAGCAATATATTAATTTCCCTTCGTTTGAAAAAATACAATAAATTACAATTCATTTTAACAACGGAAAACATTTAAGCGCATAAAAATTATTGCGCATTCAGTAATGCGCAACAATTTGTACGTTATTTAAACGGAATTGAATTATAAAAGCACTCGAGGACTATTTGCCTAAGGGTGAAAAACGCCTTCGTGGAGTACTTTCTAACCGTTATTTGAAATGAAATTTTAAAATTTACTTTGCTTTTGTTTTTAATTTACTTTCCACAGCATTCAGTTCGTGAAATCGTCAATAATAATATAATAATGATAATAAAAATGGCCTCTTGTAACTAAAAGTATATACTACTTCATAAATTTCGATAAATTAATTACTGAAAATATTAAACATATCAGTGGCAGCGTTGTTCTAATAGTTTTAAGTTGCATTTCAACATCTGAAAGAACGCGAATTACATTGCTATTTTCACTACACAAACGAATGGAATATTTCAGAAACGAATTCTCCCCCGTTATTGCAATATTTTAATAATTTTCACAAATTGAAAAATTTAATGAATACGTTTTAATAGTAAATGATGCGATTTTTCCCTCATAAAATCCCTTTGTACATTATTCTCTTTCATTTCGGCACCACTGCATAACTTTTCTAAGACATAAATAGCTTCCGTTAATATATGTTCCCATACATTATATTTATTTTTTACATTTTTGTCATTAATAAATTAATGTTTAAGCTAAAACATTGATACTGCTTAATTTATAAGAAATGTAAAGACTAGAAATCTGAGGTAATTAATTTCTGAGACATAAATAGCTTTCTAAGACACAAATAAAACAGATAACAATAATCATAAATATTAATGCTCCTAAAATATATCCGCTTTTCCTAATTCATTTTTGCTTTTTGATTCACATGGGCTAAAACAAACATATTTTCATTAAATGAAGTTTTGCGAATACTACTAAGTTTTACTAAGTACGCAAGTTGTTTCATACAACTTTATTTTTACTAATTATGAAGAAACTTTATACTTGTTTCCTAAACAAGTATTTATGTGTACTACTTTTAGAATCCATGCTACAAAGTGTGAGTAATCATCTTAAATTATACGTTAGTGTCAATAAGCTTAACTCTAAATTATTAAACATTTCTGGGACCTTGAAACTTGGAATCTTCATATTTTGCTACAATGGGTGAGTAATCATCTTAAATTATACATTAGTGTCAATAAGCTTAACTCTAAATTATTAAACATTTCTGGGACCTTGAAACTTGGAATCGTCATATTTTGCTACAATGGGTATTTAAATTTAGATAAATCCTCATACCATAAGTATTTTGCGTTTAATTTCAAAATTTCTATTTCGTATTACACAGACATTTCCAAAGCTCTTTGAATACATATCAATAAAATTTGTTTCTACTTGTTTATTATTTCATCGTAAACTTGTGAAGAATTTCCTAAAATTATTCGAATATCCATAATTGTTACTGTTAAATATTTAATAATTGTACATTAACTGAAATACATTTATATTACAGAAGAAATGTAGAAATATATTGCAGGTCATGTATTATGTATCATTGGAATATGAAAATAATAATAGTACAATTTGACTGGGAAAAAACCAGCTGTTTCAGCGTTTTAAAAGGGAAATGGACATCTTTACAGTAAAATTTTAGATAAAAGTTTTACTGTGACTCAACTTTGGAAGACACTGGAAATTTATAGTGGTGGCGGGGTTTCTTATCTTCGCTAAACATCTACGTTGAAGTGTGAAACGCTCCCCCTCAAGTATACTTGTAATTGGCTAATTGGCTGATGACTTAGAACAGTAAACTGAACTTAAACTTGCTTTTATTCTAATGCCAATTCTCTAGTCTATGGCGAGAACGAACAGAAGATTTTCTTTAAAATTAAATTTCAAAGTGATCTCAAATATAATTCTTCATTATAAAGGTAAGTTATAGATTTGTAATATTACATAAACTAAATTCTTATAATTTAAAACTTGCTAAAAATTCAGTTCAGCTAAAATTTAATCCATTTATCTGAAAATCCAAACTTATACCAATTAACAATGCAAATGTCTACGAATATTAATAACGCAATATTATATTAACATGAAATATTTTGATGATAAATATGAAATATAAATATAATATATGTTTCCATACATTAGTAAACATAATAACAGGCCAAAAATTAAAAACAAAATTTTTTAAACACGTCCTGCGCTATAGCTGCAGGATCGATCAGTCAATCAATCGACTCGACAATCGAAAATCAGTCGACTTGAATGGAGCTCATCAACATCTATAAAGCCTTTCTATTAATATGCAAGATATGAGAAACAAGTTTGAAGACATTATGAAAGAAGCCGAGTTTATTTCAAATAAATGGGGCACAGAAACTAAATTTGAAAAATAAAAGAAAAATAAAGCAAAAAAATTTTTTTGATGTGTGGATAATTAACTTGAAAATTCCGAAATGTCTTTTAAAGTAACAGTTTTTTATGCTGCTCTCCACATTTTAAATACTCGGTTAAAGTACAGAATGACTGGAATGACAAAAATCGCAACGATGTTTTCATTTTTGGAACCTAAAACACTGTCATCGTTAACAAATACGGAAATTATTAATAATGTTTCAAAAATATAGAAAACATATAAAGAAGACTTTACTAATGCACTGGAAGTATAAATTTTATTATTTATAAATACTTTCAGAATAGAAATCCAAAATTTGAAATCCGTTAAGGATTTAGCCAAATTAGCAATGGTAAAATACTATGGCATGACAAGCAGTTATTCGGGAGTCTGCAATTCACTTAAATTATATTTATTATTACCTGTAACCACAGCCACGCGTGAGAGGTCATTTCAATACTGAAACTTATAAAAACATATTTAAGAAACACTATGACACAAGATCGGTTGTCAAACCTATCACTATTGAGCGTTGAAGCTGAGATGGCCGAGAAAATGAACGTCCAGGTATTGATATTCATATTTTTTATAAAAATCATGTATTCAAGTAGTTTAGTGTACCAAAAGGTGTTTTTTAAAAAGACAGAAAAATATTTTACCATACATATTTTCTGCAAAAATTGTATGTTCTATAAGGTATTTCTCCCGCGTTCCTAGCGTGCCTTCGTGGTGTAGTGGTTCTGCACGCTGGGCCGGTATTCCAGAGGTCCGTGGTTCGATTTCCGGCGAAGGCGTTGCTCAATTTTCAAGTCTTGCTTCCTAATAACTTAATAGCTCTACAAGTGGCGCCCGAAGTAAAAGGGTGTTGGATGAGGATTCTCCACACCCAGGATTTGGCGATTGGGTCCCCTAAAAAACCCAGTCGCCCTTTAAAAAGGAGAGTATATAAGGTATTTCTTCCACGTTCCTATCATGCCTTCGTGGTGTAATGGTTCTGCACGCGGGGCCGGTATTCCAGATGTCCGCAGTTCGATTCCCGGTGAAAGCGTTGTTAATTTCTCATCTTTCTTGCTTCCAAAAATATCTAATGTCTCTACACTTCAAGTATTTTTCTTTATGAAGTTTAAGATCAATATGTTTTTAATTTAACAAATGTATCATTTACATTATAAAAGTTCTTATTTATTACTTGTATATCATTGTATGAATCATGTTCGTGAGCTGAGTAAATCACAGAGTACTCTGCATTAATGTAATATCTTTTCTGTACGTTTATCAATTACCTTGTCTGTCAGTTTATACTATAACCAATTATTTATAAGTTTGCTAAATTAAGCGAAGAAAACTTAGATAGGCGCAGATTGTATATAAAAATTTAAAACATTAGTATGTAAAACTTCTTGGATTTTATAAAAAAATCTCCGCAAATCTAGGCTTTCTTCCTTTTCTTAATGCTATACTTTACGTCGACATTCCTTTTTTCTATATATATAGACTTATTCATTTATTATCAGTATGTATCTCAGTGAAAGAAGAGAAAAATCTGTCTCTCGCACTCACACAAAAAGTCTTAAATAAGTGAATTAAAATCATCTGACGTCAAATACACAGACTAAAGAAAATTTGCATTTCACCAATTGGTCAAGGGAAAATATTTTTCGTTTTATTCTTTCTTCATAACCTTTCAACTGTTTCCCTAAGAACGTGCTTTTATTTTTTAACAATTAATCCAGATGTGATAAAAATCATGATGAAAACATTGGCTCCTGGAATGCTTGTTTTTTTAAAAAACTTTTAACTTTTTTTTTTCAATTTTAAGCACATTAAATTTATTGGGAGAGGGGCCCAAGAATTTTTTTTTTTTTTTTTTTTTTTTTTTTTTTTGTATAGGGGCCAATGAGTTCTAGTTACACCACTATCTGTTCTGTAATAGTTTTAGATAGCTCCTGGACAGTTAGAAGGAAAACTTATCCACTTTAATGCATGCCTTAAACATATTTCATCCTTCATTTCATATGTTTTTTTCTTTTTTTCGTTCAATCAGTTCTAAAAACTTCGGAAGAATGCACGGCCCGTCAGTTTTCAAACAAATTCCCAGAAATTCCATTAAAAATTTTTTTTTCATATTTTATATCTCGGTTCTAAAAGTTAATGCAATAACAGACTGATGTTGAAAATTAAGAGAATTTTCACGTTTGGTTGATTATCTTCAGAACTGATGGACAGATTTTAATTAAATCTGGTAGAAACATAATTTGGTAGAATTCATATGCTGACAGCAGGAATTAGATTCGTAAGGCAGGAGTAAGACTCATCGGCGCAGGAAGGACTAAAATAAAGATTGAAAGATCGAACAAAAAGAAGGCTAATAGGGGTATTATCTCCCTTAACAGCTACACAACTTTATACTGGAAATAAATTAATAACTCCCTCAGTCAGAAGGTGCCACTCCTACAGCCACATTGTTTCCAGTGTTGGAGCGTTCTGAGAGTGGAAAGACAAGTTGAAATTGCCGTCCCAATAGCATCCCAGATATAATCTATAGAGTCTAGATCTGGAGATCTAGATGGCTAATCCAGCCAGTAATACTTTCACTTTCCAGAAAATCATCCACTAGATTAGCTCTATGTGAACAAGCTTTATCGTCTGTAAAATGAACTGAGGGCTGACTGCAATCTGGAAAATTCCAGTTACAGGGCTCTAAAATCTCTTCTCTGCACCTCGCAGCAGTCAAAAAAACGAAAGGTTTGTTGCGCCCTCCAACATGATACCTGCTTAGACTATCAAACCTCTTTTCAATACTGGTTCTTTCCTCGAATGTTGAAGGATAGGTCGCAAGTACATTGTTCTCTCCAGATGAAGGTGCGTCGAGATATAGAATGATATATTTATTGTATTATATCAACCTATATCTTCACCAAATTTCGTTAAATGTCTGTCCATCAGTTTTAGAAATAATCGAATAAACCTGAAAATTCTCTTAATTTTAAACATCGGTATGTACGAGTATAAGGAATTAAAATATACAGTTGTTTAAAATTTTTCACCAATGAATTCTGCATTTGCCGGTTATTTTATGATTAAAAGCGTCAACTACGTGATATATATTTTACATTCAACAAGAATTTGATCTGACTGGTGAAAATATAGTATAATTATAATTACAATGCTCAGATTATCAGCGCTGAACATTGGAGCAATATACAATATATATCTATTTTATCTTGTACAGCAGATGTCATGGGCAATGGCAAATTAAAATGAAATATAGGTGACCGAGGACGGGGACATCTGGTGTCTAACACTGGGTATCATTAAATCTACAATGAGCTACAGAGTACTACGATTGTAATTAAATTCTTTATTTTTTTAATTCTAATGTTATGTTTAAGTAACACGTAACTTTTTTTAACAGCTGCTTGTAAATACAGGGCCAGCTAAGCCACAACGACAGCTATCTGAGACTGAGAGAAGACAGTTATTATCTCCAAATGCAGAAACAATTGAGTTAGGATCTCGCACACCACCACATCGTTTAGTTTTGGAGACCAGTTTCACTGATCTACAGCCAGAAAGTGAAGAAGCAATTGTAGAGCAAAATGAACACCCTAAATCAGTCATCAGCTGGGAATATAATAACGCAGTTTCAGTAGTCTTGAATGATTCTAAAGAATCTGAGATGGGGAAGAAAGAATGGATGGGCATGGCTCCTCTAGCATCTCCAGAAACCTTATCAGATGTCTCCAGTGTATCATCAAAAGGAAGCCACCAAAAGTTAAATAATGGGAACAGGCTTTCTTGGGCAGGTGTGCCTACAATGGAACCAATAGCACAATCACCGGCAGTACAAAGACCTAATTCCGATTCAATAGATGTTGATTCAAACAAAGAATGCGGACATGCTTTTCGAGTAGACTCTGGTACTGGTCTAGAAGACAGTTTAAATTATCCATTATGTTACAAAGTAGTTACTGAAGCAACTGTTGAAGTAAATGCAGAGCGAGAAGATCTGCATTCACCTCATTTAATGGACCCATCCAGACTATGTTTAAATATTGAGGGCCTCGGTGAAAATGTCAGTTTTGCTCAAAATGATCGTCATATGTATGGAGCTGACAGTATTTACGCTAGCACGAGCACGGAGCAAACTATTGAAAGGTTATTTACACCACACGAACCAAAGCGGGTTACATTTGATTTGTACGATAATCAGAAAATGGCAAGAGAAGTTTCTGAGGACAGCATGTATAATTCAGGTGAATCATTTGTTCCCACGTATCCAGAATATAGTAACCAGCAAGAATATGGAAGCCATGGTTATATGTATACGCCTTGTGGTTACACAAATTTTAGTCCAGTATCGTCGCCTACAATGGAGCATTCTGTTTCAGACGTACAGTTGTTCAAAATATCTGAGCCTCACATACATAAATTGCATGAAGAAACAAACATTCCTTATCTCCATGAGATGGACCCTCTTCATGAAGAACCTATAATAACATCATCGCCAAGAAAATCACATCAGAGCATTTCTACTAATATAGATATGATGTCGACCCATCCTAAAAGAAGCGAATGCCGTGAACCTCCGACTGAAAGCAGCTTATAGTTGATGGTGAAAGTGATTCTTGTTACTTTAATTAAGACTCTCCTTCTCATCAGAATTCCTTCATGCTCTTCCACGTAATTGGTCCTTTGACCGTGTGATACAATTCAAAGTGTGAAACGGTTACATTTATGCCATGATCTCAAGATTTACTCCTCGCACGCATGTGCATTAACATTTTTCTTTCATTGGCAGCCTGCTATTTAATATTTTCCCAGTTATTTTCCAAGTCCTAGTCATTCTATTTAAAGGAACTCATTGTACATAGGTTTAAATTAATACTTAATAATGTAATTACGAAGATGTTAGATTATCTGATTTCAGAGGAATCGAATAGGGGAAAGTATCTATGTAAATATTAATATATTTTAACAATTTTTATAATTTTTAATTAATTTTTTTAATTTTAGTAATTGCAACGAATTGTAAAATAATTATATTATTATTATACTAGTTTTTTTTTTCTCCAAAAAAAGATATATTGCATTTGTAAAATAAAATAATAATCTACACTTTTGCTTAGTTTACATAATTTTATGTTTTGCAACTTAAATTTTAAACTGATGGTGAAAACTAAACGTAAGATATCACAATATTTTAAAATTTCTTTATAAAATATAATTAAGTTTTCGGATGAATTTTCTGGATTACAGAAAAGTTAAAGGTTACAAGTGGAATAAAAATTGTTCTTTTTAAGGAAAGACTGGTGGTGTTCATCTCATTTTTCAAGATGAATAAAAATTTAATGTACATAATAAAAAACCACATCAAATAGGAAATAGAATAAAGAATGTATACCTTTATAATGTATAAATTGTACAAATACGTGTAAATGATATAAAAATGTACTCTTTTTAAATGTACTTTGTTAAAGCTTGATTGCGGTATGTTTTGTGTGTATGTTTTCTGCATTCCTTTGAAACATATACAACAGCGATAAAACTTACATGAATTCAATACACACGTTTATATTCCACAGCACTGATTTCATTTATATCGTAAGTTATTTCTCGTTTACATTTATTAAAATTTCTTTATTTTTTAAGTCATTCTTTCTCTGTGGTATAATACAGCCTTCATGAAATAGATCAATTTTTCTGAATTTTATTTTATGGCTTTTAAAAACTGCCCATACACTAACTCACTAGAATAGCAACAGAATTTCAGGGAAAACGTGCATTTCCCTTCACTGAAATTTCCCCACCAGCGAAGGCTGTGAAGCAGATTAATTGCAGTGACTAATATACATATAATAATCGGTTATCTTGGATTAAAGACTCGAAATATCTCAGTCAACCTCTTTTCCTTTAATTAGAATGTTTAAACTTCTCACTACTTACACTGAAGTGACAAAAGTCATGGGATACCTCCTAATATTTTGTCGGTCCTCCTTTTGCCGGGCGAAGTGCAGCAACTCGACGTGGCATGGACTCAACAAGTCGTTGGAAGTCCCCTGCAGGAATATTGAGCCATGCTGCCTCTATAGACGTCCATAATTGTGAAAGTGTTGACGGTGCAGGGTTTTGTGCACGAATTGACCTCTCGATGATGTCCCATAAATGTTCGATGGGATTCATGTCGAGCGATCAAGGTGGCCAGATCATTCGCTGGAATTGTCCAGAATGTTCTTCTAACCAATCGCAAACAATTGTGGCCCGGTGACATGGCGCATTGTCATCCATAAAAATCCCATCGTTTTTTGAGTACGTGAAGTCCATGAATGGCTGTAAGTAATCTTAAAGTAGCTGAAGGTATCCATTTCCAGTCAATGATTGGTTCAGTTGCACCAGAGGACCGAATCCATGCCATGTAAAACAGCCCAGACCATTATGGAACCACCACCAGCTTGAACAGTGCCTTGTTGAGAACTTGGGTCCATGGCTTCGGGGGTCTGCGCCACACTCGAACCCTACCATCAGCTCTTACCAACTGAAATCGTGACTCATCTGACCAGCCCACGGTTTTCCATTCGTTTAGGGACTAACCGATATGCTCACGAGCCTACGAGAGTCGCTGCAGACGATGTCGTGCTGTCAGTAAAGGCACTCGAGTCGGTCTTCTGCTGGCATAGCCCAAGGAAGACAAATTTCGACGCACTGTCCTATCGGACACGTACCTCGTACGTCCCACATTGATTTCTGCGGTTATTTGACGCAGTGTTGCTTGTCTGTGAACAATGACAACTCTACGCAGACGTCGCTGGTCTCGGTCGTTACGTGCAGGTGGTCGGCCACTGCGTTGTCCATGGTGGGATGTTATGCTTGAAATTAGATACTCTCGGCCCACTCTTGACACTGTGGATCTCGGAATGTTGAATTCCCTAACGATATCCGAAATGGAATGACCCATGCGTCTAGCTCTAACTACCATTCCGCGTTCAAAGTCTGTTAATTCTCGTCGTGCGGCCATAATCACGTCAAAGCCTCTTCATATGAATAACTTGAACACAAATGAAAGCCCTACCAAAGCACTTCGCATTTATACATTTTCTACGCGATACTACTGCCATCTGTATATTTGCATATTGCTATCCCATGACTTTTGTCATTTCAGTGTATATTGTGGCGTCTGGTACGCTTAGCTAACATAAAATGTATTCGACGTTAGAAGATTGCTTAGTGAATAATCACTAAGTCTTTAAAGTGCTACAGAAAGAAAGGTCAGAAGAAAGGTGTAAAGAACCTTTTATTTACTCAAATCAGCCCGTGCTCACAAATGCCAATACATTTGGCTTAACTCAGAATGTAATGAATAACTTTAAAATTAATGAAGCTAACTTTAGCCTAATGGCTTCACAGGTTAATTGGCAATCAAGCTAGCTGTGACTCAAAAAGTCGGCGTAAAAAAGCCTAATGATAAAAATAACTCCAAACCGCAGAAATCAAAGTAAATTAAATAAATCCCCACAATATAAATGTAATTTTTTAAGTTAGTTCTTTTACCTTTTAATCACTGTGTCATTAATTTGTGTAATGTAATCTGTGAATAGGACATTTCCATTTTTATATTCTTAAATATCTTTTCGAAAATGTATTTACAGATTATTTTTTTCCAACGTTTTTTCATCCAGTTTTCAATAATTTTTTTGGTTGAACTTGAATTAACCGTCTTCATAAAATGCTTCTTCTGCATACCTTGTTATATTTATTGGGTTGTCTTTTTTATTATTATTATTTATTTCCACTTGTGTTGCTCTGAAATATGGCTTAATTCTCTTTGACGTAGAAAAACTTCTTTCGGGAGTAGAAAGAGTTGATGTTGAAAGTATAATATTATTTCTGATAATTTTAAATTTCATTACACAGATCGTTCAATTTGTTTACCTTCATGTAGCAAATAATATCTTTTATTAATTAATTTCTGTGTTCATTTAGAGTAGCTTTTTTTAAACTGTGGGTCGCGACCCCCAGGGGGGTCGAGGGACCTGCAGCAGAGGGTCGCCAAAAAATTTAGCGGTTTTGATATTTCTTTAATATATAATAATTTTACAATTATCAAATATTTTTACACAATGTCGCGACTGAAAAAGTTTAAGAAACCCTGATTTGAAGAATAAAAAACCCTTCGGTTCATTTTTGAGTCGAACTACTGGTCGAACTACTCAAACTATGAGGCATATGATTATCTTAATTCTAACGAAAAGTATTCACGAAAATTTCAGCATAATGTTTTTGAAAATGTTTAATATCTAATAATATGTGTCCACCAGCTGCCGACCGTCGCTAAACACTCATACCTGAGTTCGATTCCAGGCAAATGGGCTCGCTGCATGGGCGTTTTCGTGTTTTTTTCCCCGTTTAACGTGCATACGAACCAAATTCTCTTAGAAAGTTTTATACAAAAGTATACCTTCCCTTAATCAGATAGTCCTGACGTGCTTTGCCATAATCAAATAAGCCAAAAATGAATCTAATAATTTTTGGAAAATATTTCAATCTATTAATTTTTTAAAAAATATTTGAATCTGGTAAAGCCACGATTTAAAGGTACCTCTGTGATTCAAATCTTACCTTTGCCGGCTCATTATAGGGTACAGACTTTAATACAGCGATACCTCATATTCTCTATAATATTTAACAGTATTCATAAGCTAAGACGAAAGAAGCTGGAAAGCTTCCTTTTAGTACAGTTATATCTATATATATTCAAACAAGGGTGAGAAGGGGGAGTTGACTTTTTAGACAAGGTGATGAAGAATCATTTACATTTATCCACGTCACTGGACCAAATTTAGTCAATGGCTGTAACACTAAGCAAAAGTTGCAGTGGATAAACTTTTCTCGTTAAGATCTGAAGGCCGGAAAACTGCCCGGTCATTAGAGTTGCGCCGTCAAAAGTTTGCGTAATTAATTTTTTCGAATAATCTAAATTTTCTGCGAATGTAACTACGTGCTAAGACAGTTCTTGCACAGTTCGATAAGAATCTGCATTAAAAAAATTCAAAAATTGTTCCTGACAGTTTCTTCCACATTGAGCAAATGATTGGCTTATCACATCATTCGATTCTTCAAAGAAAATAACAACAACAAAAAAATGTCTTACATATTTCGAATGATTAATTACTCTAGCTACTGCATCAGTAAGAGCATTTTACACTGCAGCTACTTTTAAAAACAGAGTTCATTTTTTAAATAAGTAGCAAAAACTAGATCATAAGTAACTAAATATTCCAGCAATTCTGTGTGCCTGTCTTCACTGAATTTTCCGGCTCTCTGTGACTCTATATACACATTCTTGTTTTCCAAGAAGTGAAACTCATCAATTACTTTTTACCAAATATGAATTGGATTCAATTAAATTTACTACAGCAAAACACGCAAGGGCTTTTGCTTCAGGCAAGAATTGTTTGGGTTAACTATTAAGGGAAACCGTCTCGTATCAATTTATACACGGGGGAAAAAACATGAAAACTCGTATGTAGTATTTTGAAATACTTATATAAAATTTAACTGTTTCATTGTGTATATTTAAAGAATGAACAATCCTTTATGATCCAGATATTTTCAAAGCAGTGAGCGCTTTTATACGATTAACAGCTTCTTGATGTTTCTCACAAGTAGTAATAAAAAAAAAAAAAAAAAGTTACTACTGAAGCCAGTCTTATTCCAAGTTGCTGCTTCTGTTGCAAAAAGCAAGTACGCAGTATTACAGTTTATTTAACTCATTGTACGCACTAAGCCATAAATATTTTGAATAATAAAATTTACATTAACGTATCTGATATATAACAGATTCTTCTCCTTGTGTTCGATTTTAAATTTCGAAAAAGCTGATTTTGGCCCTTTGCAAAGTTGCTTACGTTCATACCGGACACAATAAAACACCGTTTTTATAGTACCTCTTTAATCCTCATTAATTATAATCTTGTTTATGTGACTAGCAGGTAGCGTACATCCCGAGCGAATGCATACGTCCCGTAGCGAGCTCCAGTTTTAACGCGGACTAAGTGTCGTCCTTTAGTGCAATAGCGCACTATTCTTATATCAGCGAAAAGGTATTGCCAAGAGCTTGAATTTGATGTTGATTTCATGCTATTTTGTCTAATATATACAGAGTAATGATCTTTTAATGATTCTACTCCATTGTCTAAGCGATCGCCATTGATAACAAAGCAAGGAAGCACCAATATCAGCGAAGTGCTATTTAGCAGCGGTTTTATAAAAAACGATAACTCGGCTCCATCTGTTCATCCAGCCACAATCGAAGTACCATAGGATAGCTGGTACTTTCCGCCCGCCCATGTTACAAGTTTGAAAGCTGTAGTGTCATTGTGTGTGATGATATTTTGTGTTTTATAAATGTCGAAGCGCGCATATTTCCAGGATACTTACGTTAATATCTCACCATCCTTTGGGAGTGCTGAAGAGATACAGTAGTAGCAAGGTAGGCCTCCTTATTACCTTTATTTTGATGTGCATCTCATCTTCGTAGTCCCAATAGTTCTACTTTTATAAAGCATTATTGTTTAATTACGAATTTGGAAATCATTTTCCCCATGCCTAACCCCTCTGTTCGTCCTTGAGAACTCTACAACGTTCATTGTTCAGCCCCTACATTCCCCATGGAGGTAGGAAAGGGAGGAGGGGCCATTCCGCGCTAGAAGTGAAGCACTGCTTTGAAGCTTGGGTCACCAGACGGGGTGTTTTTTGTTTACATTCAGAAGCTCGCTTGACAAAATTCTGATAGTATTTCGACACACGACAGTTCCATAGAAATCGAAAAAGGGACACTTTCGCATGAAAGAAACATTCATAGTGTGATGGATAATAGCAATTTGTATAGTTTACTGACATTTACGCAAAAATCACATCTTGGTTATTTTTCGATAACTAACAACAGCGATTTTGATTATGAATTTGTTTTATAAAATTCTAAGCTGTTGCACTAGAAAAATATAGATTTTAAGAAAATTGCTAAAAGAGATCTGCCAAAATTTATTTTCTAGAAGATTTGAAAAGTTTGAAACTTGATGGCTAAATGTAAATATAAAATTATGCATGTTAAAATATTTGTAATTAGGCACATAGGTCAGATTAAGTTTTTATTAAATAGAGTAACGCATGCAAGGGCTATCTGCCTAAAGAGAGAGATGCCATCGTGGAGGAATTTTGAAGAAAAACTGACCTTTGAATGGGTGTTAAAAATAATACTTATAATTTTCATTCAAATTATATTCATATATATTTTTTATGTAAAACTTTCGGGTGTATGCTAAATTAGTGTAAATTACTTTACACGAAAAATATAGTGAATGCACAGAAATTAAAGATTTGCACATGCCGGAAATGATAAATAGGAAATATGTATGGGTATTTATGCATGTGCTTGCAAAAAGCATGTATCTGCCTTTGACAAAATACTTAAATATTCATTAAATTATTTATAAATGTATTTGAAATGAAGAATTTATTCACTTATAAACAACTGTGATAGTACTGTGAAGAAATCTAATGATTAAATGTATCTAATTTATAATGATTATAAATGTTATCTAAATATATAATAATCTTAATATTGAATTGTAAACACAAATTGAAATCCTGTTGACAAATACGTTATAAAACTATTTAAGCAAGAATTGTTCGTATTGGAAAGCGATCTGTTAAAAGGTATTGTAAAGCAAATGCTATGAGATGCGCACTTAAGAACGTAATAAAGAGTTTTGGAATATGTATTGTTGAAATGAAGGGTAAAAAAAAAATCTGATAAGTAAAATTAAAAGAATTATTCCCTTTACATTTTATAATAACTCAGTTACAAGTTTTAAATAATACTTAAAAAAAAAAAAAAACTTATTTTATTCCCTTTCAGAAATGTTCAGAGAAAGTCAAATACTATTTTCCTAATAATTCTCTAATTTAAAATGAACCGAATAGAGCATTAATTATAAATTGACTTACATTTTTCGATTTAAAAGAAGCCAAAAAATCATGTCATATTTAAGAAAGTATTTTAGGAAGAAGCTCTATAAATAGAAAAGAAATAATGCATAATTTTAATATTAATAATACAATAAACTTTGATCTTAATTTTTGTACCGAATAAAATCGAATTACCTTAATTTTTTTTTCTAATGTAATTAACGAAAACATGTGAAAATATTTCATTCAAATTAAACCATTCTGAGAAAACTGTCCTGTGAAAAGTATAGCATTTAATTCCGTTCAGAATGAAATGTTGTTTAAAAATATGTTGTTTTCACATACTTAGGACTCTGAAGTGTTGTAGAAAAAGAAAATATATACATTTATATGTATATTTGCGACGTAATTACAAAATATTTACACCCGAACGCGTCAAATCCCATAGAACTCAATGGTAAATGACCCAATGTTTTGGTCACCACGTAAGGATCGCCGGTGCTTCAGAGCAGGGTACGGAGAAACTTGTTTAGGGCGACTCCTTCTTACTTCCTACCTCCATGACATTCCCTTACCCTCTAAGGTCAGTTGGGAGCTACTACGGAAGTCAACTCTGCACTGCCATCTAAAGGACTTTGCAAGGACTAATTTCTCATGCGTTACTGTTTACATCCAGAACTTAGTTCTTTCCCCGGTTACACATCGGTATATTCTTTCTGTGTCGCACCAGTGTAGAATGAGTGATTTATTCTAGGGTAGCATTTCTTCAGCTTTTAGTTCTTTTTTCCTCTAACACCCTATGGTTATTTTTGAAAATACTACTTGTTGTCAGTATATATTTTTATATATATTTATTTTTTTTCTTTAAGTTTATTATAATGATTCTATATATTTTTTTTCCTTTAAGTTTATTATAATGATTCTCACATTTTCTGTTTTCAGTAGTATTTTTAACGCATAGCGCGTAGAATATCAACTGAGTACAGTAAGACCCCGCTTAACGCGGGGGATACGTTCCATCAAAGTAGAGCGTAATGCGAAACAGCGCTAAACGAGGCTATCTTTACATGTAAATATTGGGGTTAGGGGAAGATGGCTAGGAAATTGGTTAGGTATTAAATTTAAAAAGTATGTTTTTTTAATAAAAATAAAACCAAACATTTGTTTCTTAAAGCCCAAATTAATACCACATTATTATTTCTTGCAAAAATAAAAACAAAATATAAATAACAAAACGAATATTCTTAAAAAAAAAAACAAATAAAATTCTAAGTCAGTCATATTTAGTTAGCCTTCCGCGTTTTCAGTGTTCTGCCTTTTTGTGACAAAAGCATCTAATGTTGTTTGCCTTTTTCTTTTGCGTTGTTCTCTTAAAAGTTCTTCATAAACGGATAGAGCATCTCTCTAACACCACGCCTTACTTTTGAGCTCCTGTCAAAATTCGGATCATTTTCAATGAATTGGTCCATTATTTCAGTTATGGTAGACAAACTCCTTTTTACAAACGCCATCGAAAGTTCTTTTTGCTCTTCTTCTGAATCACTGCTGTCAACATTTTTGTTTTCTTCTTGTTCAGTTAATTCCTTGAGCTCATCATTAGAAAGACTAGCCGCTGCTTCTTGAATTATTTCTTCGACATCTTCCACATTTACCCCTTCAAAATATGTCTGTACAATACCGCACCAAACAAGAAATACAAGTACACTCTTTCGGATATGTATTTGAAACCTATCTCTGCATAATATTTCGGGGAATCCCCGTATGCTGCGAGCGATTTCGTGGAATCCCCGGGTTTAAATAAAAGAGCGCTAAACGAAACAGCGCTAAACGAAACAGCGTTAAGCGGGGTCTTACTGTATTGTGTTTCTCGGATATATTAATCTTAATTTTCTGCTTTGTTTAATCATTTTAGTTCTGAAACACTATGGTTTCCGAGTAATAATATCAATTCTTCAATCAATAATTCTCAATTATTGTGCTTTCTAGAAATTGTAATTTAAAAAACATTTTTTTTTTTTTTTTTTTTTTTTTTTTTCGATGTATACTCTTTATGATTATCCATTTTTGCACACATTTTGTACTATGGTTTCCGAGTAATAATATCAATTCTTCAATCAATAATTCTCAATTATTGTGCTTTCTAGAAATTGTAATTTAAAAAACAAAACATTTTTTTTGCGTTGTATACTCTTTATGATTATCCATTTTTGTACACCTCGCTTAACATAACTTTAATCTTCTGCATTATTTTTGTATTATAATTCTCATTTACTGTGCTTTACATGTTAATATAATTTTAACTTTCTGCAGTGTTATAATCAATAATACGCCAGCTGACTGCATACGGCTAATATAATTCTAAATTATTGCATTATATTATCTCAATTTCTCTAATTTCTGATCCCTCGAATGCGCTAACAACTCTACGCCAATTTCACATCAATTCCCTTACCCTTTCCTCCTCCTCTATCTCAACTCCCACTAACATATTTAACTACTTGGATAATTAAGCTCATTGTTTTTTCATTCATCCTGCCACCTCATCTGTAGCTTTCCAACTCCTCAGTGGTTATCCCCATTCAGCAGGTATTTAAGTTATAATTTACTTATATTCAGTAAGTTTTATACTTCTTACCAGTCTAGTGTATTGCCAGCATTAGCAGTCTGTATAGTACTTTTTTTGTTGTTGGTGGTGGTGTTTAACTAAATTTACCTGTTAACAGTGTTGCTTTAATTTTAATATTTATAGTATTATCTTATCATTCTATTTTTTTTAAAATTACGTTATTGTTTTGCATTCACAATTATGCCACTAGCATGGTAAATCTGTTATCCAGTTAGCATCGCTTATCTGCGACTTATTGTGCTAGTAATTTTCATAGTGTTAGATAACAAGAGATCTTTTTATTTTAGTACTTTATTTACTTTTGTGTGCTCGCTGTATTGTATTGTATGTCAGTATCCAATTGTTTTGCAACTGCATAATTATGCCATCCACTACATCGCACACACACAAATCCAGTGACGACACTGAAGGCACTCATCCCCCCATCCAAAACACCTCCAACATGCTATCGGAAGTAGCATCCCATTCAGCAAACTCGCACATGTCAGTGCCTACATCTGCCTCTGACATCTACTCTCGCTGTATGGAGATCGCAAACTCACGTTACAGCCTCAGATATGTAGTACCCAATGCTATCCGGGAAGAGCTAATCTCTCTGTTATAAGCGCTCTATAAACTAGCCAGCAACAAAGCAAATGAAACTCAAGAAATCGCAAACTCACGTTACAGCCTCAGATATGTAGTACCCAATGCTATCCGGGAAGAGCTAATCTCTCTGTTATAAGCGCTCTATAAACTAGCCAGCAACAAAGCAAATGAAACTCCAGAAATCGCCAAATCCTGCGAACTACAGCTCTGCACGGCTGATGCAACAGCAGCAGCAAACAACTCACAGTGCTGCTCAAATCATCCACAGCTTGAAATTCCAAAGGACGCTACCAATTGTGATAACTACGAAGCACCCAGCATCAAAGAAACCTACGCACAAGTTCTGAGGCAAAAGAAAAAAGAGCCAGTCCTTCTCATCTATCCAAAAGACGTCAGAAGTATGTCAAAATTACAAGAAAAACTGAAAGACATATTCCCGTTCGAAAACATTCAAACTCAGATAAAAAAGATAGTACTGATAAAGCATGGTGGACTTGCAGTACATTGCACCTCACAGGATGATGTAGCTAAGCTAGACAGCCTCCTGAAACAGACGGAAAAAGCAACTGATCTAATCCATACCAAGGTACCAAAACTAAGAACTCCTAAGTGCACCATCCACCGACTGCCGCCGAATACAAAAGCTGAAGCAGTAAGCACCGCACTTGCAAAAGCTACGAACAGCAACATCTAAAATTTGAAGCCTCTGTTTAAGCTTAAGGACAAATACAACACAATCAAATAAATTGTGGAATGTAAAACTGTTTCATTTCATAAATGTATGAACTTACGAACCGTCCACTTTGGCTGGCACACCAGTTCAATTACAGAATTTATAAGTGCTCACAGATGTTATCACTGTCAACTACTGCGCATCCTACAAAGAAGAAGTTTTAAGAATCAAAAGCAGAACGCAATACAATGAGTAGTCAACCTCCAAGCAACGTTAATATCATAGAAAACCATCCCACTGCACTTCTCCATCAGTCTAATCGTCAAAATGGAATTAAATCTCTACATATCCACCTTCAGCGTTCAAAGATAGCCACCGATAATTTAAAACAATTCATTTCAGAGCAATATCATGACATAAATTTTGTACAAGAGCCATACTGCAACCAAGTTTCCTCAAGAAACTTACCACTAACATGGAATGCCATATCCTGGCAGGACTCAGACACTACACAGTCCCCGAGAGCAGCCATCATCGTGCTAAATAAGTCCTGGAAGCAACTCGTTATCAACGCACACAGAGATGTAGTCACCCTATCCATTACCACAGCAGAATCACAAATCTACCTCACTAGCGCCTATGCGTCGCCTAATGAAGACCTCGATAACACCCTGCAAGAAATAAAGACAACTCTCCACAATAGCAACGTCCCTCACGTGATCAACGGTGATTTTAACGCACAGAACAGCCTGTGAGGTTATCCACGTACGACCCCAAGAAGAACAGAAATGGAGGACTTTATTAACTCTAACAATCTAATCCTGCACAACGACCCTGAAGACTTACCCACTTTTACCAGAATCATTGGAAGAGGATGGCCCGATTTGACTCTCAGTACACACCACCTAACTCACAAAATCCAGAACAGGAAGATCAGCGAAGACGATTCTTTCTCCGATCACAAATGCATCACCTTTGAAATTGCTCAGAAAATAGAAAACAGACAGACGAAACGCTTTCGAATTAGTAGCAGTACAGAGAAAAAGTTTATCAAACTATTAAGTCCAAAAGTTCAATCCATTCTACAAACCATCACCCAGACTAAATCCAAAGAAGATGTCAATATATATGCAATACACTTCACAAGATTTATTCAAGAATGCTGCCATGCGTCCTTCAAACTAAAGTCAGCCACCAATGAAACAAAAGCTAACTGGTGGACCAAAGAGCTGCGTGTAGATCGCCAAAAGACCAGAGCGCTAAGAAGAAGATTAAAGTCCCGCACAAACGACGAAGATAGCACAGCAGCATGGGCCGAATACAACAGGCAAAGGGCAATTTATAAGAAGAACATCACGGAAGCTAAACTAAAATCTTGGACCTCCTTTTGCACCAATAACCAAAATACTTACGGGGCACTCTATAAAATGGACACCTCAAAGATTTTCAAGCCGACGCAGATACACACCCCAAATAGGATACATACGCTCAACAACGCCAACGTTGCGACAGAAGCCTTAAACAACATCCTAGACCATGTTTTCCCACAGGACAACAGCGAAGAAGACACCCCAGAGCAGCGAGAATTAAGAACCTCCATTAATTCACCAAACACCCCAGATGACAGACAATTTACAAAAACAGTACTACTACAACTCTTCAAAACACTCAACAATGCGAAGGCACCTAGCCCAGATGGGATTTCAAATCAAGTTTTTAAGATAATCTGTAAAGTCAGCCCAGAAATACTCCTAAATCTGTACAATAAATGCCTGAAATACTACTGCTTCCCGGACTGCTTCAAATACGGGCAAATCATCCTCTTCTCGGAGAAAAACAAAAAAAAACCCGAGGACCCTCGCTCATACCGACCAATAAATCTACTACCAGCCGTGGGAAAGCTCCTTGAACGACTTCTAGTCAATAGACTAAAATACCATATATATAAAGACAATAAAATAAGTACCAACCAATATGGATTTAAACCCAAAAGCTCAACCACTCATGCAATAGAGATAGCAATCTCTCAAATACAAGCAAACAAAAGCCATCAAATGCATCCGGCTCTCCTATGTCTTGACCTGTAAAATGCATTCGATTCTCTCTGGTGGCCAGCTCTCAAGCAGGCCCTCAGGGAGATGCAGTGTCCAAGAAACCTGTAACTTATGATTACGGACTATCTCAAGAACAAACAAAGCGTAGTAATCTATGACAATACCATAATCGCCAGAAAACAAACTAGAGGATGTCCCCAGGGGTCGTGTATGAGCTTTAATAATATTATCGATCATCAGTGGCCAAATCACACAAGGATTGTAGCCTTCGCCGACGATGTTGCCTTCATAATCCAAGGATCTACACGAAGACAACTAGAGGAAAACTGCAACACCACCCTTAATATATTCAACAACCTTTGTCACAGAATAAAACTCCAAATATCACACATAAAATCACACGCACTTATAATACACAAGCCAGGACAAACAATAACCAGGAACCCCACGCTACGAATTGGAAACAATAAAATAAAATGTATGAAGACCATTAAGTACTTAGGACTCACCATAGACCAGAAATTCAATTGGATACCGCATCTTCAGGAAAAGAAGCTAACCACCGCCAAAATCTCAAAAGCATTAAGGGCGATCAAAGGATATTCCTGGGGCCTTAATCATCGCATTATGAAAATTCTATTAAAGACAGTAGTCAATAAAATAATCACCTACGCAGCCGCTATCTGGGCCTTTCCCATGACAGCAAGAAAAATTCGGACTCTTAACTCAATTCAAAGACCTTTCTTGATCAATATTACCCGATCATTCTCAACAGCCTCCACCAATGCACTACAAACTAAAGCCGGGGTGACCCCACTACCAATTCAAACAGAAATCGACGCACTGTCCACAATCATCCTACAACTCAAGAAAACTTCGACGTACAACGGCGTAATTTTCAATCCACAAGAATATGAAGAAAAGCCACCGAAATATAACAGACATCCCGCTCTGGGTCTTCACAATCTCCATTGCAACCCCGACAAGCCACCTCCATCAACTGATTTTACTGCATACACGGATGGCTCAAAGATCGAAAATAAGGTAGGAAGCGGAGTCACCATAAAAACAAAAACAGGCCTCCACTCCGAATGGCAAGGTTACATTCGGCCGCAAAACAGCGCATATCAAGCAGAGTTCATAGCCATACTAAACAGCATTATGGAACTTAATGACTTAAATACAGATCCCATCCACACAATCACCGACAGTCAGTCTTCCATACATACCATGAAACAACTGCACACAAATTATCCTATAGCCCGGCAAATTCAAGACATCATAAGCATAAGTAATAAGAAATTTGTCCTGTCATGGACCAGAGGGCACAACGTCTGTGAAGGCAATGAAAGGGCCGATTATCTAGCAAAACAGACAGCTCTAGAACAAACAGGATCTCAAATTCATATCCCATAGCCTAAATCAGCATTAAAGTACAAACTAAAACAAAACAAATGGCGAATGAAAAGTGGCAACGTCAATGGGAACAAGGACCACAAGGACGACGTATATTCGAAATACTACCCAAAGGCTGATTAAAATACCACAATTTCAACCTATTTCCTCACCCAGTCACGGTCCCTTCCCCAAGTATTTTTATGATCGCAATATGGCTACGTCGGATAGATGCATATGCGGGGAAAGCGGAGACCCTGAACATTACATGTTTCAGTGTCCGTTAACGTCAGCCCATCATATTCGCCATCCCACCGACACTGGAATAGAATTTAGAAGATTCATTATTAAGCATCGTAAAGTTTTCCAAAACATCAAAAATATTATTGATTTCTTACACCGCCAAGGACTGGACCTGCGTTATCCATAGCTTACAACCTTAAATAATCCTCTAAGTTCATAAAACGCAACAATAAGAATATCCACTCTCACCCTCATACTATACAGGAGTGCCTTTAGAAAACACACTTAAATATATCCATTTATTGAGACAACCGTAACTTTTCTCATACTGAACTACTTCATACTGTGCAATGTGTGACAGATGCACCAGTACTACGTACTCAAAACTATGTACCATGAAATGAATTCATAAACTGTATGCTGTACTATGAATGAGAACTTATAAACTGTGAATCGTGTAACAAAAAAAAACAAACAAACAACGAACCACATACCATAAACACTGCCCCCCACGCCAACAAAGCTCCAAACCGAAACACAAAAGAAATATGTATATACATCTGTAAATAACTTATTGTAATTATCCATTGTAATTATTGTATCTATCCATCCAACTGCAAAGTACCCGTGTAAAGTATATCTGAGACAATATTGTCTGCAATGTAAATTATGCATAATTAATATATAACTGTGTATTAAGAATGCTGCCATGTAAACTAATTCCCGAGCATGGTGTTAGCGTGCCCGGTCAGGGTACACTTCTATAGATGGTTAGTGCAATGGGGCGATACCAGTTTTGCCCATGGTGATGTTTTGGTGCCTTCTGTACTTCTTTCTGTCTGTTTATGTAACTACACTGGTGACAAAAAATTGAGCACGAGACGGATTTTCGAATGTGACACCAGGCAGAAGTGTTTCAAGATCCCCAAGATGTGAAAATATGAGACAAGGGAGCAAAGCTATGCATACAAAGAATCAAAAGGATAAAAAGGTATTTTATTGAAAAAGTAGCCCCGAGAACAACTGGAGAGAAGACGGAAACATCCATGTGATATGCGCCTTCCAAGAAAAATCCAGTCTTTAGAAGGGGATATGATACCCCTGACTGCAGCACAGTAATTACATCGTCTTTCCACGCTCAGGATAAGGCTATCAAGCAGCTCTTGAGACATCGCTCTCCACTTTATTTCTAGCCGCAGTTTCAGCCACAGCGATCGTTGTTGGTGCCTGGTCAAGAACAAGGTCTAAAATGTAAATAAAAAAAATATAAGATATATTCTAAATTAACTATTTCGATAATTTTCCAAATCTCCCATTATTTACCGCCTTAACTTTCAAACTGGAGACAGTCCCGGATCTAGGAGGGGCAAGCCGGGGTCTGTGCCCCGGGCGGCAAATTCAAGAGTGACGCTGGGTCGTATTTGGAATGTTGTCAAATTTTGATACAACATTTATGATTTTATGGTTTGATGATTTTCCGTATGATTACAACATTTATCAAGGTTAAGATTAAAAGGTCCATTAGAAGAGAAAATGGAGACTTTTTGTTGAAACTAGGTAGTAAAGATGAAGTAGTTAGGCCTGAAAGTGCTATTGAAAAAAAAGAAAATTTGAGGAAGTATATTAAACCAAGGAGGCGTAGATTTATTAAACCGAAAATTATTTTTATGGTGTGGGGGAGACCTTTAAGAATGAAGAGCTTAATTTATGTCTTGAAACGTAACTGTGTATGGAATGCCTAATATGCTAGCTATTTGTTTGATATTCCCACGAAAGACTGGGTAAGACACTCCATCGTGTTTTTTCTGTTGATTCTATTTGTCAAAAGGAAATATTGAAAGAGCAGCGTTCTGGCAATTGGATGACGTACTTTCTCTACAAGATTATTTTTGAGACCAAGACAGTGTACACAATGCTTGGCATACGGTCACTTTAAGAGATTTAATGTGCTATTTAAATCATCTTGCGACTGTTTGTAAGAGTAAAGATAAAGGTAGGAAATGTGTTAACTGTGTAGTTTCTAATCAGAAGTATGGTATAGAGTTAATCAGAATACATGATCACAGTGTATTTGAAAAGAGCTGTTCCTCTTTAAAGAGAGAAATTGAATTTATTAGAGGTCACGCAGACTTTGATTTTAAAGAATGATTAGTATGATATAATACTTTTTATGAATTTTAGCATGTATGTACTCATTGGTTGTAGCATTTTATATAATTAGATTTTAGCAGCTGTGTTTTCATTTATGTGTATATTTGTTTTATTTTCACATGATTTTATTATATAAATTTATTTGTATGGTTATTTTAAGTATCAACCTAAACTACTGTGCCTTAGCTGCTACCCAGCTCTCTGTTCTCCAAAATGTTATTGGTGTTAGTCCCTGATCTAATTTTACTGTAGGAGCCCTATTGGGTTAATGATAAATTGGCATTTATTGAAAATGGTTGGAGAGTTGCAGTTGGAGCTGGAGGACGAACTGCAATTGTTTTAAAAGAGGAAACTGGTTTTATAGTGGATTATGAAATGGATGAAATAACAGGTATTACTGTATTAATGGGAGACGAGCAGTTGAGTTTCATATCGGTATACTTCTCTTCTGCAGAGCACGTTGCTGTGAATCTCCGTTAATTGGAAAATATTTTAACTATATATAAAAGATTTTATTGTATCTAATGATTTAATGTTGTTTAATGACTTTATTGCAACCTTTAATTCTGCTGTCGGACTAGGTTGGGCAGATTTGGTTATGGGATCCAGCAACCTAGATAGTAACAAATGCAAACTTGAAATCAATACTGAAGGTTTACTGAGCTATCGTCGATATATAGTCTTCGAAATGACAGATTCTTGTGTTTAACATAGAAGAGAGGCCTTGGTATCGAGAAATATTCTAAGAGTCAACAGGGCTCTGTAAGAAACTTAAAGTCGATATGATGAGGCTTGGTGAGAGAATTAGTGTTGTAAGTGACAGTGAACAATTGATTGGTGTAGTACACGATTTTGGAATGTTGCTTCAGGAAAGAATAGATTGCGATCTGCTGATACAGAGGAAGACTCGAAATGTAATCTCATGGACGCCCGAATTGGAAAAGTTTAAAAGACGTATCCGCGCATATAGGAGAAACTCACAGGTGATTGAATTAGATGATAATACTAGAATTTTACGTAAGATAAAGTAAAAAAGAGAATTGGCTATTTATAAACGCTTGATTAGGAAGACCAAGGAAGTATGTAAAGAGAATTATTTTTTTAAGAAGCGTTGCTTATTACGATGGTCTTCATAAGACGGCATTTGGAAAGCGAAATGTACTGCTGAAAGTGAAAAGACCTGATGGTATGGGTCATGAACAAGATATTAATACTGTACATGTTAAAGAGGTGTTTGATTTGGGTAAACCAGAAGATATACATATGTTTGAAGATGATGTTTTGAAATGGAGTGAGAATGACTCACCATTCACCCCATATGATGAAGTTAAGAGGGTTTGAGGAATATGGATGCTGCAAGTACGGATCGCCTACATTCTGTTTTGATTTTAAAAGATTAATCTTCTACTACCCAGATGGAAAAATGGAAAAGTTATTTGATGAAACTGCTCTAATACTGAGTGATTGGCAAAACAAAGAAAAATTACAATTTAATATTAAAAAAAACATGTGCATTGTTTTTTCTCAGTAGACCACCAAATCTGAAATATCAAGGCAAAAGAATCTAATTTATAGATAATATGAAATATTTAGGCGTTATGATTGATAACAAATTAAATTTTATAGAACATTTTAAGTTGCTACAAAGACGAACTGATCTGATTTTATTAAATTATAGAACTTTTTCAGCTGAGATTTTAGCCTTGAAATCCTCCATTCTGAGAAAGATTTACTTAAATGTTGAGCTCCCAATCATCCTGTATAGAACTGGAGCCTGGGAATCCAGGGTAGGGGAACTGGTTAGATTGAGGATGAAGTTAGACAGTATTCAGAGAGTTTTAACGCGATTTTTTAGAACGGTGCCTACCGAGGCCGTCTTTGTGTTGGCTGGGCTGTCGCCTCTCTTAATTTTATACGAATTTTATTATGAGAAAACTTTATTTAGAACTGCACGAATGGAATTGAAAATGCATGAAGATTATTTGGTTACAACGAATGTTTTTGAAATATTTTTAATATTCACTTAATACATCCTTCCATTTGGTTTTGTTTTCGATAAAAGTAATCCAACTGCTGATGTATTTGATATTTATACAGATGGTTCTGTGGTCGGGGGGAGCGTAGTAGTTGCCTTTGTTGTTTATTACTATGGATTTGAGGTGGATTGTCGAATGTTTAAGTTGAACACACACATATATATATATATATATAATTCAGTTTTCCAAGCAGAAAGTGAAGAGTTCAAACAAGCCTTATTGTGAATTAAATATACCTTGTTTATACTCACGTCTGTAAATATTTACACTGACTGCCTGTCACTTTTTAATTATCTGTCCCGGCCAGACAATTTCAATCCATTAATTGTCGAAATTAAGAGTCATTTAGAAATTTTGAGTTCATATTTAACTACATTGGGTTAAAGCTTATATAGGCTTTATTGGTAATGAGAGGGTCAACAGCCTGGCCAGGCAGGCGGTCTCAAATTTCAATGCAATGGATACAAGTAACAGGTTCGAAGAAAATTCCTATTCGAAGACTGCAAGAGTTTTACGTTAACAAATGGAAAATACAGTGTTTCTCTTCACCTAAAAACAAAGGATTTATGGAATTAATTAAAATTACGAATAAGATGAAATGTATGAACAATGTTGATGTTAATCAGGTTTTAACTGAACAACTGAACATGGTAGGTTTCGTTCCATTTCAACCGATTTAATCTGCAGGAATATAAACTATGCAATAATTGTCAGGTTGATGGTGATGCTAGGCATTTTGTGGTTGATTATAGGTTAACAGTCCCTTTTAGACAGATTTTTAACATTACTGATTTTAATGTAAGTACCATTAATTTGAAAGTTTTTAAATCATATACCATTGCTCTAATGAAGTTTATTAATGAAAAGAGGCGCTTGTAGGAATCTTCTGTTAAAATTGAATTCTGTATTTATATGGGTTTTAGATATCTGTTGTGATTTTGTGTTTGTGGTTTTTTTTTTTTTTTTTTTTTTTTTTTTTTTTTTTTTTTGTGTGTGTGTGTGTTGTTGTTGTTGTTGTAATTTTGTGTTAGATGTGCTTACTTATTTTTAATTTAGTATCTTTGTTTCTTGTTTAGGGGCGGTTAAAGTGCTGGCTGGCCTCGTTTGTGGAGAGACGGGGCCTCTTCTTTTGAGCTTTCTTTTAAAACTCGTGTGCAGGTAGGCTGAAGGGAGCCTCCAATTCTTACAACATTAGTATCTTTAAAGCCAGGTTTAAAATCTCTTTTAAGAATATTTATAATTAATTACTCGACAACCTTTAAATTTAACAAACAATTAAAAGTAAAGTACACCCGAATACGACTCTAAGGATAAGATCAGAGACAGAACAATAGAGGGACTCCAGGCGTCACTGACAAGGTCAGATGACCCTGTCCCTCTGCCAACTCAACATGTAATTTTATTATAAAGGTACTCCGTAAACACCTTGGTCTTCGGTCCCTGTAAGCGCGGGTTAGAATCCCGTGAATTAGCTGGCTGCATGGGTGTTTCCGTCGTTTCGCTCATAAGTAACTTGCATATGAGCCAATTGCATAAAGTCCTCAACGGAGGCATCTCTTCTCTTAGACAGATAGCTCTCTTATGCTTTGCCATAAGTAAAGAAACTAAACCATTAGTTATGTACATTTCTTTTATAACAAAAATGGCACATAAAGAATTTCTTACTAATAAAATGTATTTTACATTTTATCTCAAACCCTACTTATTTCCATGTTTATTTGAAAAATTTAAATTTGTTAGAGAAACTTAAAGGAAGATGGGTGAGGGCGGCAGTTTTAAGTTTTTGCCCCACCTCGGAAAAATGCAAATCAGGCGCTGACTGGAGATTCCCAAGCTAGGATGCTTTACGGAAGATTAAATTTCCGAACAAAAAAAAAAAAAAAAAAAAAAACTTAAAATGAAGTATTAAAAAGATCTAATTTCTTTCTTAAATGTTTTAACCTCAGCTTTCAGGGAAATGACACGGCATAAAATGAATTAGTAATTTTTGGCGACTTTCAGATTTTCGAAAAACACGATGATAAAAAAATCATGAAAAATTAAAAATGATGAGGACAAATTATAAATATATAAAAATAAATAATTAAATAGTTAAAATAATAAATATAATAAAAGTTTTAGCTACTTTAAATGCTATAAATACTCTTAAGAGGAGAAATTATAAAAAATTTAAAAATGGATGAAGATAGAAATTATATGTATAAAATTGAATTATAAATTTTGTAATAATGGATGAGTGATAAAAAGAGTATAAAAAAAACAAGTATGGCCATCTTTTTGCGAGCAAACCTTTTTTTCTTTGCGAGCGAAGACGTTATCTCTTATAAACAACCAAAATAATAAAACTTAATTTCTTCTTTCTCTGCACTCTTAGTCTTGACAACATTATAAGTAGATAGAAAATGGGGGTTCTGCCACACGGGGTGGGGGTGTGGGCGTGGTCAATGACGTCACACAGAGGGCGGGGCCAAAGGCAACGTCATCACACTAGGAGGCGTGGTCACGAGTGGAGTTGAGTTGT
Organism: Stegodyphus dumicola; assembly: GCF_044657685.1. NCBI lineage: Eukaryota > Metazoa > Arthropoda > Arachnida > Araneae > Eresidae > Stegodyphus > Stegodyphus dumicola. The sequence goes on from NC_140780.1 coordinate 103,125,637, forward strand.
TGGTAGATTGCTGGTTGAGTTGTAGACCTCCTGCTTTTCATTTAAAGTTAGTTTTTTTATTTTGGCAACGGGAAATATTTTCTGCATCTTAATTTTGATGATATAGCGATGCTGCCCTCTATTAATGAAAAAGTGAATTATATGTTTTAGAAATATATTTTTTAAGTCTGGTGTTAAAACGATTCAATGCGCGACTCTGAAAACAATGTAAAAGAAACAAATATAAAAAAAAAAGACTTTCCTTTAATGAAACGACAAGATAATTTTTTTTACTCAATTTTATTCTGATACTTTTATCCTTTCTAGTTTTTCATGAAACTTTAACTTATTTCTCAGGTTTTCTGTTTCATAATAATATATTCATTTACTGTCATATTTTTTAATACTTAACGTTTCTAATTTATTTCTAATATTTTATTTAGTTTCCACATACTATTTTTTTTCATACCTTTCATAAATTTCAGAATACCCTGATTTTTAACTTATACGTTATATTTCACAAACGTTTCCGCACGTGCTGTTTATTTGTTACATTACTTAATTTTAGATGCAATTTCACACTTTTTTTAACGTTATAATGTTCAATATATTCTGAATTTTAACTTCATTTACTTTTTTTAAACCATTCTATACACACTTTAACTTAGTGGTATGAAATTGTATTTAAAAAGAAACGTTTATTTTTCGTGATCTTAGTTCTTTTACTAAATTTTCTACAGAATTTCTAATTTCTTTCACGTGTTTAACAATATCTTCTTTACATTACCGAATATTTTTTAAAAAAACTTAAGTCTATAACTGTTAATTGCTTTTCTTACGTTCATGATTTCCCTTCTGTGTTTATATTTCTTAATTCTAGCTTAACTTATTTATTATAATGTTTTTATTTCTGTCTTATCACTCGTAATTCCAACATTTTATCCCTTTTTATTCATTTTAACGATATGGATTGTTTTCATTTACTCCATATTCAAATATTTCCTTACAATTTTTATAATACTTGTTTTATTCCTCGATCATAATAGATCATCTACAGGTTTTACTCAGAAATTTCCATTCACAACTTTACAGTTTAATACCATTTATATCTAAATATATTTCTTTCTCATATAGTTTTATGGTCTTCAAAGTTTCTAACATCATGTTTAGTTTTAAATCCCGATTACCTTTAAGTGTGTTGATAATTTTCATTTCTAATTTTACCACCATGTTCAGTGTTTCATCCACACATACCAAAATATTTCTTACATTTTCTGATATTTAGTCTATGTCATATTTCAGTACTTCAAATGAATTTACACTGCTCACACTATTATTTTTTCATGTTTTAGAGACACTAACTATACTAATTTTACTATTTTTCCTGCACTAATTGCATCTATGTCAGCACTCATGATAAACTAGCAATTGTTTTGCATCACATGCAAAACCAACTTTTTCAATATCGTACTCAAATTACTGTTTTCCAGATGGGAATTACCAGTATTCTTTGGTTTTACTCTGTTACATCTTTTTAAATTTTAACATATTACTTTTGATTCTAACATACATCTTTTGAACAGTTTTTTCTTTTAATGATAGCCTTACCTTATTTGTTCAAATTAATTCTTTCATTCACCTTCTTTACTACCTTTCAGTACCTTCATAATTCACTATGCAAACGCAATGTCTTTCACTAACATTCTGTTTAATAATACCACAAGTTTCCTTAATTGACAAAACGCGAATTATTTCTCATTTCAAAATAGAACTACTATATTTTTGCACAAACATAACCTTTAACCATTCAAGCCACCCCTTAACCTGTAACTGACGTAGCGATAGGAAAGGAGATTCTTATCATATGCTCTTTCGACATTTGAGGTTTCTAGAACTTCTTTGACAAGTATATCAATACCATCAGAAAATATACTTAACACTTTTACCCAGTTTAAAGGCAACATACTGTTATAAGAATGGTTCTAGTTAAATTTATAACACAAATAAACGCATTTTGTGCTAAATAGGCATAAAAATTTAGATTCAGAATATTTCTTTTTAATCCGATGTAAGACGAATTTCATTCATGATACGGATTGTCTCTTGATTTTCTTTTTGTTTACCTTACACTAATAGAAAATTTTTATTTTACAAGTTCAGCTTTTAACGAAATAAAAACTACGATGCACCTGCTATTTTTAAGAAAAGGAACTTTGATATATTTCTGGAAATGTAAATGCTTTTAGAGTTTTCTTTCAATAACGTTGATTTTCATTACTTTACTAACTTCAATAATTCTCTTATTAGCTAATATGAATGAAAGAAGAATGTCAAAAATGTGACGCAGTATAATTCTTACGAACATACGTACCTTTACCACGCTGTAGACTTCACGTTATCATGATAACGTGCAGCGCTTATCAAGGATCTTCCTTCACTTCTGTATGTACTGTCAAATTTGGAATAGCAACAATAACCTTAAGATAATACATTCTTTCGCGTATGATTATCAGAGTTTTAGAAATTTTCCATTACTCTATCATGATAAGTGGATGATGCTTTTAAGATTCTCCTTATGCATATATGTAATATCGAGGTTCAGAATAACAACATTAGGACATATAACTCTTTCCCACTATCCTATCATGATTATTTTTACACATATGACGCCGGAAAGACTGGCTTCACAAACAAGACATGACAAGAATGTATTACGATAAGTATAGATGAAATCATTTCGTTAATGTATGTTTTAGATAATTTTTGCTATTTAAGAATGCTACGTATTTCTATATCATTCAGAATTGTCGTTAGATTCAAAAGCGAATATGAGGAATATATGTGATACAGAGTTAAATGTGGAATTATACGAAGAATTTTATTCACGAAATGAAGCTGATATTTTGCTAGATGAACTATCAAATTATGATTTTAAAAATATTAGTTTTGAAATTAATGGGACTCAGTATGTTCCACGAAGAAAAGTACTCGGTTTTGGTGATGAAGGACTTAGTTACGAATTCTCTGGAACGAGCATTTGTGCAGAACCATGGACTCAAACTCTTCTAAATGTAAAAGATTATGTTGAAACGATAACTGGCAAAAAATATAATTTTGCTTTATTGAACTATTATCCTGACGGAGTGGCGAAAATTTCAACGCATAAAGACAATGAAACTTGTCTCGAACCTGAAAGTGATATACCTATCATCAGTTTAGGTGCAAAACGTCAAATGGTATTTACCAGGCGAAATTTCACATCTCGAAGCGTGGACTTAACTCATGGAACTCTCCTTGTAATGAAACCCCCAACGAATCAATTTTGGATGCACGGAATACCCTCTCAACCTGACGTTAAAGATCCTAGAATTAGTATCACATTCCGAAACATAAAAATTTCGAAAATTAAAAAACGACGCTTGGAAGATAATGAGGATGAACTTCCAGAGGATGACTGGTTTGCCCACTATATGAAGTCTGTTCCTAAAAATATCTTCATGCCGAATAATCGAGAACAGAAAAAAGAAAGTTCGAAGTTGATTGCACAGTGGACTCTTGGTTGGGGATATTTTGTGTCCATATATCAGTTTGAAAACAGAATGAATATTCATCTACGTGAATGTGTGGAACAAAATAAAATATTATACCCTACTACACGCGGTGTTGTTATAACTCCTGCAACATGGCAAGAATTTTCCTCAAAAATATATGAATTTAATCTTGTCTATACGAGTGCCAGCATCATTTGCAATAATGAGTTGGTAGTTTTCAACAAAGAAGGTGAGTGTATTTTTCAACAAGTTTTTAAACAAGATGAAAATTCTTTTAAACTAAAACCTACATACCTAAAAGTAAACTGTGATATTTTAAAAAAATTGAAAGAAATTATTCCTGATGTATCTAATACTTTATATAAAAGTATTTTTGAAATTATTTTACCGTTGCAAATCAAATGTAAAAACAATTGTTCGGACATGGTAAGTGATGATGATGAACTTTTTAAAGAACTCATAAACTCTATCAAAACTGAATTAAATTCAGTGATAAAAAAGCTATATAAATGCGAAGGTTGCATTGTAAATCATCCTTCACAAACAAGACATGATTGCATTATAATAAGTGTTGAGGATAGAATTAAATATATTGGTGAAGATATATTTTTATGTATTAATTTTAAAAATATAAGAGATTCTTTAAGGCAGAAAAAAATGTTTCATTTATTTTGTAATAGGTTTTTTGAATCGAAATGTTATGAAGATTATAAAAATGCACTAATATAAGTACAGCTATTCTATTTAAATTTCTGTCTTTGGTTGATGTTATGAGTATTTTTTTTTCCTTATGTTTTTTTAATAGAAATATATTGAAATTTTAGTTTTAATTTTAAAGCAAACATGTATATCAAATATCAGTAAATGGATATTGTTGTTAATTTGATATTAACTAATGAAAGAAAATTCTAAGTATATTTTATGTATAATACAGAAACTTGTTCTTTGGAAATAAATAAATGTATTTAAATAGAAAAGCTTCTTGGTGAAATGAATGTATTTTTATTTTTTATAACAATTTTTTTAAGTATTGTATGTTTACAGTGCAGTATATGCTTCAAGTGATTCACTCGTGTTGAAAATTTAAGAGTTTATGAAGCGATTATTCGCTGAACTTATGTGATATATTTGTAAGGTTTCTTGAATACGAGAAATCTGAAGAGATATTTGAAATCTCATGAAAGAAACATCAGATGTAGTGTATGTCCTAAGAAATTTAAGTTTGTAGTTTGAAAAGTCGCGAAGCTTCTCGTGTTAGAATTTTGTAGTGAATAATCACAAGTTCTTTTCATGTAAAAAGGATATGAAAACTTATAAAGTTACTTTTAAGAGTAAATCGTGATAAAAAATATTTAGTGAGCATAATAATTTAAAACAATATGAATCTTTACATCGTATTGAATGTTCGGACATTTTTTCAAGTAAAACAGAATTTGAAGAATATCTCAGAAAACTTTTTTTTTAAATGTTGCCGGTGTCAAAAGAAACAGAAATATGCTGATGATGATGTTTTGAAACAGCATGATACTTCTCTTCTTATAAATTGCATCCATTGTTTACAAGTGTTTAAAAGAAAAAGTGATCTCTTACACCACATTCGAATGCGACATGATTTGATGTGAATCTTATAAAAACGAAGAAACGTTGACATCGTTAATACATGCAAGTCTTCTAAAATCGCAAGTCTTAATAGTATGTTCGCAATTGAATCGATTTGCTAGAACATAGAAAATGATCATGTCTTAGATGTACTTCTTGAAAATATAAAATTGTAGTTAGTAGGGAAAAAACGAGTTATGATGTAGTTTTACACTGAGTTATGATATCGGTGTTTGAAATGGTAATCAATAGTTACATTTAAAATGTGTCGTGAGTGTGAAAATGCAGAAATAAAAGAGCTTTGGCGAATTTAATAAACGCGGTTCAATGTGGTTGATGGAAAAATTTGTTCCATGTGAATTAAATAGTGTAAGATATGAACCTCTTTCTCTCAATAGTTAATTATTCAATTGCAAGACAATTAAATTTTAAATATATATGCATATAGTACATGTAATGATTAATATTACATTGAATTATGTAAATAACTGATGATATGTGTATTAACATAGTGAATGTTCGCTTTTCTGAAGTTCTAAGCATTACTTTAAATACCATTCATAAAACTTTTATCTCATATATACAAACATGACAATATCTATTGAGTTTTCGTTTATTCTTTGGAATGTATGAAAGTTTAAATATTTTTTTTTTAATTTAATGTAGATTGGAGTAAAATATCTGTATCTTTCTTCATTTCAATCGGTAATATCTGTATGCTGGTAACGGTACGTATGTTCGTAAGAATTATACTGTGTCACATTTTTGACAATCTTCTTTCATTCATATTAGCTAATAAGAGAATTATTGAAGTTAGTAAAGTAATGAAAATCAATGTTATTGAAAGAAAACTCTAAAAGCATTTACATTTCCAGAAATATATCAAAGTTCCTTTTCTTAAAAACAGCAGGTGCATCGTAGTTTTTATTTCGTTAAAAGCTGAACTTGTAAAATAAAAATTTTCTATTAGTGTAAGGTAAACAAAAAGAAAATCAAGAGACAATCCGTATCATGAATGAAATTCGTCTTACATCGGATTAAAAAGAAATATTCTGAATCTAAATGTTTATGCCTATTTAGCACAAAATGCGTTTATTTGTGTTATAAATTTAACTAGAACCATTCTTATAACAGTATGTTGCCTTTAAACTGGGTAAAAGTGTTAAGTATATTTTCTGATGGTATTGATATACTTGTCAAAGAAGTTCTAGAAACCTCAAATGTCGAAAGAGCATATGATAAGAATCTCCTTTCCTATCGCTACGTCAGTTACAGGTTAAGGGGTGGCTTGAATGGTTAAAGGTTATGTTTGTGCAAAAATATAGTAGTTCTACTTTGAAATGAGAAATAATTCGCTTTTTGTCAATTAAGGAAACTTGTGGTATTATTAAACAGAATGTTAGTGAAAGACATTGCGTTTGCATAGTGAATTTTGAAGGTACTGAAAGGTAGTAAAGAAGGTGAATGAAAGAATTAATTTGAACAAATAAGGTAAGACTATCATTAAAAGAAAAAACTGTTCAAAAGATGTATGTTAGAATCAAAAGTAAGATGTTAAAATTTAAAAAGATGTAACAGAGTAAAACCAAAGAATACTGGTAATTCCCATCTGGAAAACAGTAATTTGAGTACGATATTGAAAAAGTTGGTTTTGCATGTGATGCAAAACAATTGCTAGTTTATCATGAGTGCTGACATAGATGCAATTAGTGCAGGAAAAATAGTAAAATTAGTATAGTTAGTGTCTCTAAAACATGAAAAAATAATAGTGTGAGCAGTGTAAATTCATTTGAAGTACTGAAATATGACATAGACTAAATATCAGAAAATGTAAGAAATATTTTGGTATGTGTGGATGAAACACTGAACGCGGTTGTAAAATTAGAAATGAAAATTATCAACACACTTAAAGGTAATCGGGATTTAAAACTAAACATGATGTTAGAAACTTTGAAGACCATAAAACTATATGAGAAAGAAATATATTTAGATATAAATGGTATTAAACTGTAAAGTTGTGAATGGAAATTTCTGAGTAAAACCTGTAGATGATCTATTATGATCGAGGAATGAAACAAGTATTATAAAAATTGTAAGGAAATATTTGAATATGGAGTAAATGAAAACAATCCATATCGTTAAAATGAATAAAAAGGGATAAAATGTTGGAATTACGAGTGATGAGACAGAAATAAAAACATTATAATAAATAAGTTAAGCTAGAATTAAGAAATATAAACACAGAAGGGAAATCATGAACGTAAGAAAAGCAATTAACAGTTATAGACTTAAGTTTTTTTTAAAAATATTCGGTAATGTAAAGAAGATATTGTTAAACACGTGAAAGAAATTAGAAATTCTGTAGAAAATTTAGTAAAAGAACTAAGATCACGAAAAATAAACGTTTCTTTTTAAATACAATTTCATACCACTAAGTTAAAGTGTGTATAGAATACTAGAATGGTTTAAAAAAAGTAAATGAAGTTAAAATTCAGAATATATTGAACATTATAACGTTAAAAAAAGTGTGAAATTGCATCTAAAATTAAGTAATGTAACAAATAAACAGCACGTGCGGAAACGTTTGTGAAATATAACGTATAAGTTAAAAATCAGGATATTCTGAAATTTATGAAAGGTATGAAAAAAAATAGTATGTGGAAACTAAATAAAATATTACAAATAAATTAGAAACGTTAAGTATTAAAAAAATATGACAGTAAATGAATATATTATTATGAAACAGAAAACCTGAGAAATAAGTTAAAGTTTCATGAAAAACTAGAAAAGATAAAAGTATCAGAATAAAATTGAGTAAAAAAAATTATCTTGTAGTTTCATTAAAGGAAAGTCTTTTTTTTATATTTGTTTCTTTTACATTGTTTTCAGAGTCGCGCATTGAATCATTTTAACACCAGACTTAAAAAATATATTTCTAAAACATATAATTCACTTTTTCATTAATAGAGGGCAGCATCGCTATATCATCAAAATTAAGATGCAGAAAATATTTCCCGTTGCCAATATAAAAAAATAACTTTAAATGAAAAGCAGGAGGTCTACAACTCAACCAGCAATCTACCAACAACTCAACTCCACTCGTGACCCCGCCTCCTAGTGTGATGACGTTGCCTTTGGCCCCGCCCTCTGTGTGACGTCATTGACCACGCCCACACCCCTCACCCCGTGTGGCAGAACCCCCATTTTCTATCTACTATTATATTTACTCACCTCAGCTGGACTTCACATTCTTTTTGAAGAAAATAGTTGGCTCAGTGCCAGATTCTCAAATTAAAAGGGATTACATACTCATGACTCGCGTCAACTTAAATCTATTTCAATTCTTCACCGAGCTTACAATGTTCGAGCACCCACCACTTGCGGTGGAAACTAAAACGAAGAACATAATGCAAGTCAACCTGAAATAAATAGTGCAAGAGCGCACTTAAGTTTACGCCTAAGGAGGTGGACTCACAGGAATCTAACCGGCGTGACACTAATCTGATAAGGCCAAGAGGCTTACTAGCGTGACCGCGAAATACCAACGAAACGTGCGCTTGGCTAGCGAAATACGCTCTGAATAATCTGAGATATTCACACGTTTAAATAGCACTTCACTTAACTTTAAATTTACATCCTGGCGGGAGAATGTGAGGGGAAGTTGAGAAGTTTAGAAAAAGGTATCAACTTAAAATAAATTTGTATGCAAAATTAGGAAAACCCTACATATTTAGATTCCGACCCTTAATTTCGTATAACAATATTGCATACAGCGCCATTTTCCCCCTGGAGGTAAGTTTTTTAACTTTTTTTCTCCGCAGAAAATAAACTCCCATGACCTTCTTTATACGATTACCAAGTTTGATAACATTTTGTTCAGTAGTTTTCCTTTTATGACCATTTCAGAGTGGAACTTTAATGATAACCACCCTGTAGTTTAGAATCATTCTCAATTATAAACTTTTCAGATAACTTTGTTTAATTCATTTGGGATATCTAGAAATAATATGCCAATAAATTAAGTATTCGTTCTCAATGACAAATCTTTCTAATAGTCTGATATGCACAAATATTATATCAATCTGCTCTGTCTGTATGTTCTAAGATAAAAGGCTCTGATAATATCTCATATTTTGAAATAACTGTATAATCTACGATATCTTAAAAATTTCTAATCAAACTCATATAATTTAAGTGCTCTCGAAACTTCTAGCCAGTTGACATCCATTTATCTAATATAATTTTAAAAGCTTTTTTACCAATTTTTAATCATAATATTTATTATTAATTTGTCCACTGAAATTAAAAATATTATCTCGTTTATTTAACTTTAATGGCTTCATCAGAGAGATTACCGCGACACTTTTTAAGATAGTAACTTCTTTTTTCTCATCATCTAGTACTAAGTTAAGTACCGTTAAATCTCCATAGTTTGATTGGACATGTTTGAGAGCTATCAGTAAGATCCCAAGCTGTTGAATTCTTCTATTATTTCTTAATATGGGACTTTTAGATTGGCCTAATGCTGAATACGAATTTCATCATCTGAAATAAAGTGTTTATAATATGTAGATGATAATGATTTTTTATTCACTTTAATCGATTATAAATCATGTTTTATACTTCTAATTAAGTTCATGGTTCTACAGTTATCATTATTAAACAAACAATCTTTATAATCTTCAAATAAAATTTTTTTTTTAATGGCACATTTTTTATATCTTTTTTTTTTTTAACTTCTCGGTTATAATTTTTTTTTTTTTTTTAAGTTCTTAGTTATAAAGTTTTATACGCATATATTTTCACTTTCAATCCAAAGAATTCTTCCATAAATAGGCCGTTATTTTCATCTTTCATTTTTCCTAAAAATCTCCTTATTTATTTGTGGAATATTATATTTATTATTTTTGGATAATCAGATGTATCAAAATAATCAATCCCACTTTTCATAAAAATCATCAATTTTATTAAAATATATGAAATTATTTGTATCCATATACAATAGCATAATATCATCTGAATATTTAGGTTTCATAATATTATAATGAAAGTCATACATTAATTGTGCTGATAAATCTTATATACTCATTCCAACGGAAAATTGTCTATCCATGTACTCATATTTTTAATCCAACAAAAATGAGCATTTTGATCATCTTTCATATTAAACGAGTTTATATGCTGTTCGAATTTATTATCAGTTTAAGGTTTTAATGATTTTTCTTAACTATATACATTTACAGATATATTGCTTATTTTCTCAATTTTTTAATAGGAGATACAGAAAATTGATTTCCCTTAAAATTTAAATTATTTTCTAGTTTCATATAGTCTGATACTCTTTCTGGATGAACTTTTGCAAGATAAAGAGCTGATTGAATAGACCGCATAAAACATTGTTGTGACTTATCTCACTTGTCTGACAGTAACACCAGAACAAGCCCACGAAATTAATCGTGGCAAGGACAGCAAGACTGCGTCTGTCGTTGGCAAGAACCTTGAGCACCATGCAGGTGATAGTACGATTTCGCTCCGCGTTTTCCGTAGTTAAGCCTAGTTTTACGAAAAAAAAAGCGTATAAAATCGGCATTTTTATATTATGACTTCAATTTTTGAAGTTGCGTATTTAATGTACTTGTTTTTAATGTATAATAAAGAATATCACATTAATAGAAATAAATTAAACAGGCAAAATACTAAAATCATAATTATACACACAGAAATAAATACCATAAACATGAACAGAAATTACAAATACGAAATTAAAGAAAAAAAAAAACTAAACAAGAATTATTTGTAGGTAATTAAATTCCAATTTAAAAATTCTGCTGTCTGTGAAATAATTCAAAACAAGGATCGACACACAGTCCTACATTGCATATTTTGCACTCAAAATACGTACGTTGTTTGTTTTCGCTTTTCCTTGGTTTTAGCACACACAAAACATCTTCTCCTACCTTTATTACCTTTTCCGTCAACGTAAATTTTCGGAAACTGTCTTCCAGTTAGACGAAAAGGTCGAGTGTCCGGTGATTTTGCACAATTTTTTTAAGTTTTTTAAGTAAGGTCTCTTAGCCATGGCTAACGGAATGAAACTGAATATAACCGCAATACCATGTCCCAAAACTTCTTCAAAAAACACTCAGAAACATTTCATCCTCAAACCCTGTGTGACCATCAGGTTTATATTAGAAAACTTCCTGTTTTTCTAAATCGAAAACAGTGTCCACGATGACCGGAAAGTGATCAAGGAAAGACCCCCCCCCCACTGTCGGGATATCCGTTACTGATCACGTCAATATATACATTATATATAATTGCATTATATGTAAAGTAAATACATTATATACCAAAATATAATGCCTGTGTCATTATATATAACAACCTATTAAATCGAGTAAGAAAGAAAAAAAGACGCCTGAGAAATGCGAGCGAGTAATACGCATTATGCGTCGAGAAAACTGAGTCTTTCCCCTTCTGTAATAATGTTGTAATGGTTTTAATTAACCATGTAAGCTTATGTCAAGTTTCAAAATTAATAGAAGAAAAAAAAAAAAAAAAAAAAAAAAGAAAAGAAAATCCTAACTAAATAAACAAACACGCCTGTGCCCCTTTAATTCACAGCCGCGCTTATGAAGAGCAGTGATTCCCAGTTTGTTTATTTCAATAACTCTATCAAAACCAGAAGCACAAAACAGAAACTAATACCACTACATGAAGGTCAAATGCCGTATGAATCAACCCATGTGAAAACAGTTACCACTTATCTCCATCTACTGGCTTTTAAAAATTCAAATAAATCATTCTGTTTCAATGTTACATATAAAACGTGTACGTATATATACGTTCTAATGTACGGGCTGGTAGGAGCAGAATCGTTGCGTCCCGTATACGGGACGCTTGGCTGGTAGGAGTAGAATCGTTGCGTTGCGTATACGTGACGCTGGTCCTGAAGGGGTACGAGTTTTTGCTTTATCACTTTCACCGGTCTCCGCGATGGATGCTGCTGTTCGTTCCCGAGAGAACAAGTTCTCTAAGGATATATACACCTGTTGTACTGTTACAACTAAATCCTTATCTCTCGGAGGGGAGGGCGGGTTGTTGTAGAAGTTCAGCATCTTTAATTACCTCTGCTAGAGGGAAAAAAAAAATGCCAGCCAAAATAATGAATATAAAACACACGTACTTGCAATATGCTGGGTTAAGTGCCAAGGATTATCTCCAGATGACTGAATTTGAGAAAAATTTTCAATTTTAAGGAACAAAGACAGAGCAGAAGATATTGCAATAGAGCTTGTAAATAGAGCAAAAGTTGGCCTCCCAACCGGGATAGTGATTAGTGACTCTGACTGCCGTACCGAAGGGCCCGGGTTCGAATCCCGGAGAAGACATGAATGTTTGAAAATGCATAGTGTCTGTGCGGGGTGGAGCTACTCCAAATATGAGGCGAGCAGAAAGTCCGCTCGTAAGGCCTGTAGTAGGAGAAGAGGCGGGAAGATCCTCGGACATGAACCACCCCGGGTGCTCTCCATCAAAATTGAGGGGGAGGCGGAACTGAGCAAAGTAGTACTGTCACCTTTGCAAAAAATCTCTAAGGAGATTCTTTGCCTTCTTCTTCCTCTTCTCCTTAGAGATTCTTTGCCCGCTACCTCCATGAGAAGAAATTTCCCAAACAAGCAATATGGCGCTGTTCTGTTAACGTTGTTATGCGATGTTTGTGTTATGAACGTGGTGTGGACTGTAGTAATGTAATAAATAATTTATTATATTACAAATTTTACTATGTTTTACTGTTTAGATATTAATAGTAAATAATAAAATACCAGCACTGATTGTGAATATGGAAGCAAATGCCACTAAAGCCATGCACGTGTAATCGTGTATAATGTTTGAGAGAATTTTGCTGATAGCTGACTAGTTCTGAAATGGAGTTTCTGTGCGTGAAATTGATTTTCAATCTTTAATTTTATTCAAAAAAGCGATGTGCTTAAAGACTGAAAAGTGATAATTCCAGATTTGATAATTTGATTCAGTGTGTGTCGATCAAATGCACAAATATAGTTTTTGCATTCTACTGAAACTATACTTTTTAAGTTTTGTTTTTTAGATTATAGTTTAGAAATACTTTTTAAAGCTTGTTCATCTAGATGCTTTATCATTTGAATATTATGTACTAATAAATTTGAGCATATACTTAAAAATGATCTTGCGTGATTCAATTTTTAATTTTTCGATTAATGTGATGTGGCTGAGCAAAAAGAATGTTTTTTTCTGTTTTAAAAAATGTACTAATTATATTTCGCGAACAAAAAAGGTAAGTTTTATTAATGAAGTAAACACTAAAATATTTAATGTGTTTTTTACTTATTGAATGAGGTAGACAAGACATCAAGCTTAAGGAATCTTTTTCCCATTACTAAAATTATATGAAAACTTAGATGATCATAGTAGCTTACAATGTTTTTCTTTTTGGTCTATTTTTCCAGGGATAAATAGAAGGGCTAGCTCATTTCTTTGTTCGACTCCTCGCCGACGCGAGCCTAATGGGGGGACGTAAGAGGCAATAATCTGACGGTCTATTTTTCCAGGGATAAATAGAAGGGCTAGCTCATTTCTATGTTCGACTCCTCGCCGACGCGAGCCTAATGGGGGGACGTAAGAGGCAATAATCTGACGTCACTGTGATGCCACCTGTCCTGATTTCCCGCGTTTAAAAGAGTAGTTTTATTGAGCTACGAGACGATTTTCTAGAGGTTACATATCCCAAATTAATTTTAATAATATATATATCTGTTTTCTAATAATGTATATATTTAAAATAATTTATATATATGTAATTTTAGTCAGTTTTTATTTTAAATTCTATATTGTAAAGTATCGTTTACGTAATATGGCTTTTTGCACTGCAGTAACGTGCCGTAGCACTTACAGAAGTATGAAAGGATGAGATATTTTATTTCATAGGACCAAAGGATCTAAATGAGAGTTTGCTTTTGACGAAAGAATGGATACACAAATGTCAAAGAGAAGATTCTATTAATGTGAAGAGCGGAAAAATCTGCAGCGAACATTTTCTATGCAGTGTTTATGAAGATATGAAAAATCGCTTGTTTGGAAAGCCACAAAAAGAAACTGTTGAAATGGAATGCTGTGCCGAAAGTAAATTATAACAATAATAAATCGAAATTGATGATGACAATAATAAATCAAATTTTAATGATTTTGAAATAAAACTCACAAATGAAAATGTAGATCATCATGAATGTTTAAGGATAAACAAGAATGCATTGATAATTTGAAGAACAAAATAATATCCTTAGAAAATTGTATTTAAAGTATTGAAAAATAGAGAAAAGAAAAATTTTGGAATGTTTGTTCAGCGACAAAGAAGGTGGACGACATCTGGTATCAGGACAGAAATTGGTATCAGAAATTAAAATCTCAAATAGCGAAATTTGGGGGGGGAGGCACAAATCGGAGAATTTGGAAAAATATCTAAAGCCTATTTTTATAAAGACGCAGATTAATGCATTACTGAATAAGAAGAAAAAAAATCAGGTGGACTAGTGAAAATATTTCACGTTGCATCGTCATAAGAGCTCTGTCATCTTAAAGCTATGATTTTTGGAAAGAAAAAAAAATTAAGAAAAAAATTGGAATATCTTTACCTAGTATTATCAAATTAAAGAAATGGTGTTTATTTTATTTTTTAGTGTTTTCTAAATTTTAGTGTAGTCCAAGAATTCAAAGTTCTTACTCACATTAACTCAAAGTCACATTAATGTTCTTACTCTAAAGAAGGAAAGAGGCGAATATTTGTATTCTGTAGAAAAAATATGCGTTCTCAGTTTCGACGAAATGCATATAGATTGAAAACTCTGCTATGACTCTAAACTGGACTAAGTTGGTTCTTTTCAAAATGTGCAGTTTGTTTTAATCAGATGTCTCATTTCGCGCTGTGCCTCAAATTACTGAGAAACCGCGTTTTAGATAGAGGATTTGTTTTAGAAGATGTAACTGTTTTAAATTTTGATATTATTAAAGAGGTTTTAAATAGATATTGAGAAGAAATCAAATTGTGTCACAAACTAAAACCAAATTATTTAATGGTCAAGGGAAACGAGAGACAAAAAGTCGCTCCAGAGAAAACATTATTTTCAAAAAGTATTGCAAAAGGTATACTCTACCCCACAGGAAATCAGAAAGCATCTGACTTCTATGAGTTAATCGATAATATCTTCGGTATTATGAATAGTACCAAAATAGTACCAACAAGAGTAACAAGTATTTAACAAACTAATTTTGTTAAGTACTTGTTAAAGTTATTCTTATTGTATGCTTTGTAACTAATTATTGATTAGATTTTGTGCTAGATTAGCATTCTAGATAAAATATAATAGTATAAAACATCAAAGTAATTGACATAAAAAGACCTGCTTCCTTTACTCACACATTTGAAAAATTAAATAACTGTTTTAGGTACTCTGAATAAAGCTATTTCGTCAAAATTAAGGTAACAATCTTATATTCATTTATTTAATTGTAATATAGATATAAGTATAAATTACAAAATTATTTTAAAAATATCTATTATATTGAATCGGAAGAGAATAATAACAATGTAAAATTTACAATTTGGCAAAAAATCAAACGTAGGTTAGCAGAAATGTTGCCATATATGTCATATATGTTTAAACCTATGTCAATGTAAAGTTGTTTTTTGAGTAAATTTAAATAGCTGTTATTATAGTTATCTTAGAAGCAGTATAAAAATTCTCTCAGTTAGCATGCAAATAAAGAAATGATTAGAAATAAACGTGCATTAAATAAAAAAAACCTGCAAATAAAAATTAAAATAACCACGGAAATTTATGTTAAAAGAGTAGCACATTTTATCTATTATTTTAAAATTGAGTAAGCATTATTAAATTTTTTAATGGTTCAGTCTAAAATGCATGAAGCAGTAACATTGCCTCTTCCAAATTATAGCTATCTTTCACACACAGCTCATTTTAAACGCTGGTTCAAAAACGCTAATTTCCAAGCTGTGAATTATATTGGCGCGCTCAGTGTCATCATGGCTACGTCATCACTTCTCACTTTCTGCTTCAGGGAAAAAAGCTCTATGAGCTAGCCCTTCTCTTCTAAGTCCTGTATTTTTCTTTACAAGTATGAGACTAGAACCACATTTTTACATTAAATATTTTGTGTTATTTTGTTAAAGCATATAATCATTTTTATGCATACTTTAATTTTCATTATTATTAGTTTAATGAAGAAAATTTCAAATGGTTTTTCTCATAAATTGTTTTTGAAATAGAAATATGTTTGTGAATAATTAATAGAGTTTATGTAATATTAAAAGTACTAGTTTTGGGAGTATATTTGTAATATTTTTGAAATTTTTTTGTGGATATAATAAAAATAATAAAATTTATAATACATTATAGATTATTCATGTTTTTATGTTCCAGACAGACTGCTCAAGAGGTAATAATCTGAAACATTAAAACCTGAATAATTCAAGAGAACTGTATCACGTTTCGTTCCGCATGACCTTTCGAACATTTAAAGATAAAAATAAAATACACAAAACGATGAAGGTATATTAAAAAAAAGAAAGGTACTACAAAAGAAGTCCAGAAATCCGCAAAGCTTGGGACCAGAGGTTGTGCGGATTTCAAAACAGAAAAAGATAAATCATAATATTCAGACTAAAAGTGCAAAATAAATAAGGCGTATTAGATACGTTTAACCCTTTGACGCGCGCGATATTATTTTTATAATTTTTTTTAACTAAAAACTCTAGAAATTGAATATTATGATCCTAGAGACAAATAATATATGAATTAAAAAAAATCTACTCTTGCCCATTGTTCTGTGGGTGGTGGTCGCACTGTGAAACCACCGCGCGTCTACGACTTTGAAACTTACTGATGTAGTAGGGAAAAAAAACTTACCATTTTCCGCGCGCATTTCCAATAAATGACGAAATTTACGTATTTAAAAAAAAAAAAAAATGTATGTAAGAATTGCATTATATATAATTTTTTTTACATTATTTTACAAAGTAAATCGTCAGAAGAAGTTAAAAAATAAACATTTATGTAATTTTTCTATGCCAGTGAAAATATAAGTACACTGCTCAAAAAAAAAAAATGGGACAGTGCTATATCTCCCGTTCTACTGGGCCGATTGACAAAATTCAACCTGCGTTTTTCATGTCTCGAAAGCGCGACTTAGGATATATATTAGATTTATATATAGCACTATTCTAACACAGGTATTTTGACACAAAATCGGACTTTTTCTGAAATAACATACCATTTTTTTTTTTTTTTTTCCATATTTCGATTCTACGACTCAAATTATGTCAGAATACCAAGTTTTGTAAAAATCGTACGAGTTAATTTTAAAATATTAGCTCTCAAAATTTTAGCTCCTCAATGTTAATTGAATTTGGCAAATATTTATTAATATCTCTTTTTTTATTAAACTTTTTTGATTTTTTCACTCACATTTCGAAATTTAGGTTCATTCCAAATAAAATTTACCCATTTTTTATGTTTTATTTTTAAAATTTCTATTTTAAAATAATTTTTATAAATTTTTCGAAAAACATTTTGTATTATAACCTATAAAATTTTTACCATCATCTTAAAGTAGGTGTATTTTTAAGCATATCTGCAAAAAATTAGGCTTTTCTATTCAGAATTTTCTGAGATATACACGAATTTACATATTTTCGAGTTTTGAAATTTGGCATCTTTTTTTTGAGCGATAATAACGCCAAATGTGGTCTATGGCTTTTTGTTACACTGAATTGCCACAGCTATTTTTAACCTTAAATTTCAAGTAAAATTTTACGGAGAATTAATTATATGACATTTTTTCCCTCAATGATGCGTAATAAATATTTATTAATACTATATTTAAAGCTATTTTTTTAAATTACAGATGATATTCAAATTTTTAATTACTTTTTTTTAATTTCTTTATATCTATATAAAAAAAAATAAGAGTAAATTTTTGTATGAGTAAATTTTTACCTTCGGCGTTTTATCGTCTGCTGCTTTACTTCGTTTAAATCGAATTGTCTAAAACTGAGAATTTTCGTTTGATGTTTATTTGAATTTTATGACAGTAACTGCATAATTTATTTCTAAACAAACTATTGCTTTTGAAGTGGCTGAAAGAGCGGCTGATACATATTTTTAATTACAACACAGTTAATTACAACATTCTGGATTCAATTAACAACGAGGATACGATGTTTATTAATGAATTCAAGAAGTTTCAAAACATAAAAAATCAACTCATTTTTTTATCTTAAAATGTATTTTTGTGCGTAGCGTATTTTCATTATATTCTTAAAATTCTAATTTAGAATGTAATTGTCAAGAACTGAATGCTAATCATTAGTAATATAATAAATCCTTCTTATAAATTGCAAACATTTCTAATTTTATATTAATCAAGATTGCACACGATATTATTTATTTACACTTCAATTCTTACCGTCAGCTCCAGTAGAAGTTACAAATCAATTATATTTAATTAAGGATTGGATTGGATTGGATTATTTAATTATCGCAAAGCACACGAGGGTTATCTGCCTAAAGGGAGGATTCCTTCGTGGAGGACTTTCTAAGGGAAACTGGCTCGTATACACGTTACACATGGGGAAAACCACGAAAACGTCCATGCAGCCAGACCGTTCGCGGGATTCGAAACTCGGACCGAGCTACCAGTGTTCAGCGTCTTTACCGCTCGGCCGCTGGTGGGCTATTTAATTAAGGAACGACCATCTAAGTTTAAAAACAGCGTACCGTACCAGCAATTCAATTATTGGCGCCGTATCTTTCATGTTACTCCCGATTGGCAAGCTACATGATTTGTAATGAGTATTCGGGTTTTGCTAGTAATTTCACTTAGAAATCGCGCTTAAACTAGGTTAGTTGGTTATTTGAACATAGAAAGAACATGGGAGCTATTTGATTAAGATGCTTTCATAGAGAACCTTTGTAAAGAGAACCTAGAAAACTACGAAAACCAACTATGCAAGCCTGGGTTAGACTTCGCAACAAACAATTAGTATTTAACAATCTTCAAATGCTAGGCAACTGGTGAGGCTCCAATTAAATCTCCAATTTAATATTTTATTTGTAAATATTTAAAATATTGTTGTATTCTTAGACACAAAAGGCAGAATTTAAGTTTTGTTAACTCGTTAGTAAACTACCAAGCCGTAGTGCAAATGGATATTCAATTGCTTTTGCAATAATTGTATTCACTTAATATTCTTGGAATATGAGCTAAAGAAGGAACGTTCTCAGAAGATTAAAGAAGTGTTTAAATCTAGTGATATTAGGTTTGTCTTACAAGCTCAGGATCAAAACGATTCTGCAATTGCCCGAGTAGTTGACTTGTAAATGACTGTGAATTAAGCAGATGACTTTTAATCTTACGTTTTCAGTCAGAAAACCTATTCCAAATGTTTTTGTATTGCATGACAATGCATCTTTTCATTATTCAATAACCAGTCGGAGAACCGCTTGTGTTACGAAAATAAATATGTGTACTCAATCGTCCTGCATGTTCTTCAAATTTGTCTTCTTGTGATTTTTTTTCTTTCCCAAAAACTAAAGTTGCCTCTCAAAGGAAAGTTTTTTGACATTGAAGAGACAAAAGGAGTATGACATCTACTTTTAGAGGCATGTCAAAAACAGATCTCTACAAGCCTTCTCTTCCATTACATGTTGTGCAGTCAGACAAAATGTTGCATCAGCGTAAATTTTATAATCTATTTTTATTCCACTCTGATTACTTTATTAACATACAGTGAATATATACTAAATCTTTTACTTTAGCTTAAGTAATTCGGAAGTTTTGACGGAATTGTTGTCGGAACTAGGACTTAGAAGATAAGTCAAATTAAATATTTCGGTAACCCAATAAATTCAAGGTCGAAGTTTCAATATTTTATTTTCGGAGGGAGGGGAAATTTTTTCAGTTTTGGTCCATTATCCTAAGTATATTTGCTTCGATTCTTTATTTTTCCATAAAAGCGAAAAATTTACGCTTGGTATATAACGCATAGCTTCAAATTAAAATTTAATAATATACAGAGGGGCAATATTGTTAAACGAAATATGGGTCGGAATCTAACTTAACCTTTTGTTACATGGGTTTAACATGTTGCATATCCTTAAGAAACTTTGAAGTAGGCAAATTACCATTTAAAAACTTTGAATTCGATAAAAGTCGAGTGCGCCATCCGTGTAAGTGAGAAATTCGTCCGTGAAAACCACGAATTAGCGATAAGAAAATGTGAGATCGCAAATCACTCGCACAAGTGCGTACAATCTGGAAATCGTTTTCTTACAGATCGCTAATTTGTAATTTTTGAAGCCTGAATTCGGCACTGAAACATGAAGATACTGATTCAAAACGCTTTTAATCGATTTGGGCCAAAGAAATCCCTCATGTTATCTACCTAGTTCCATTGCATTCTCCTACTGCATTCGATTGCATAGCAGTCATTCCACACCGTTTAGTGTTGAATGACAGCTAGTTTTATAACTGAATCATTTTTCTCTGAAGAGCAGGCGACAGCTGGACCACTGTGATTGCAGCTCACTTAGAGTCAATGTTAAAATTTTTCGTGATACATGAACTGCATGGAACTGCAGTAACATGGCATTTTAGATACTACGATTTTTATGCAGGGCTGGGCCCCACCTCACGTGTGTCGCACAGTTACTTAGGAAACATTTCACGAATGAACGTCTTATAGGCCGACAATTTCCCTCTTCCCACCAGACCTCAATCTCTGTGACTTTTGGCTATGGGGTTATCTCAAAAGCACTGTTTATGGTGATATTCTAAACAATTTGGCAGAAATGAAAAATGTCCGTAACATTCCTCCTGATATGCTAAGAACTGCTGTTAAGAATGCAGTAACAGGATTTAACTTGCTCTCGGGAAATGCTGGACGCTACATTGAACATGCTTTGTAACACGTTTCGGAAACTATTAAACACATTTTAAACAGATGTTTTCATGTCTTATTTCATTTACCAATATTGTATACAGCGCCATTTTTCCACTGGTGGTGAGTTTTTGAACTTTTTTTTCCCCGCGGAAAATAAATTCTCGTAACCTCCTTTATACGATTCCCAAGTTTGATAACATTTGGTCCGGTAGTTTTCCTTTTATGACCATTTCAAATTGGAACTTTAATTATAACCACCATGTAAGTTAAACTTTAAAAGTCTGACAGTTTGGTTCAAGTCCCAGCTTTAAAAATATATATATTTAAATATAATATTTTATATTAATTCTCTTAGAAAGAATGTTTTAAGAAGCTAATTTTTCTCTCGCGTTATAGATTGTATAAAAAAAACATGATCTTTAATATGATTTAGATTATTTCAGCCGATATAAGAATCGGGTTACTCGGTGGTACAGAATAAACACTGCTGGACTGTTTCATTTCTTTGTCATTTAGCAAAAATCTTTTAATTAAAATATTTATGCTTTGGACTTTGCTGTATACTTTGTTTATAGTTAAAATGTCTAGAAAATGAAAAGCTGTCTTCAGCTGAAACGCAGTTGATGCAATTGATATTTTTAAAAAAATTGACAAGAATGCAAAATTTATAGAAGTCTAGCAATCGAAAAATCTTAATTTTTTGTGTGAGCACTGAAAATAACTGTAGAAGGAAAGAAAAAAATTAGGGAGAAATTTAAGCAAAAATTTGCAGGGAAATTTGGCTGTCAGACATATCAAAATGTTTCAAAAAGTTGGACGCTTTTGAATATACCTTCAGGATACTTCAAAGAATTTAGGTGTTCAAAGAGAAAACACTTGGACGTGTACACCACCACCACCACCAAATACCATCAATTGAGCTTGAAACAGAAAAGACAAAAACGATATCATTACAGATTAAAGTGAAGAGCGACTGGTTGTAGACTATATGGTTGTATAAATTTAAATTACGTTATAGAACATCATATCGTATCATAAATGGAGAATCCCATGATTTTCTCAGTCGAATTATTTGAAGATTCAGGAGTTTATCCAGTGATGTATGTGGATGTCACCTAAAGACTTTTTTTTTCCCTCCTGATGAAACAGCGGCTGAGCGGTAAATCGCTGAACACTGGTAGTTCGGTACGAGGTTCGAATCCCGCGAACGGGCTGTCTGCATGGGCGTTTTCGTGGTTTTCCCCATATGTAACGTGTATGTGAGCCAGTTTCCCTTAGAAAGTCCTCCACGAAGGCATCCCTTCCCTTAGGCATAATTAAATAAAGCAAAACCTCTTGATGAAACCAGACTTTCCTTTCATCTCATACCTTCAAAATGTTTAGCCTCTAAAGACTGATAAAGGCTCTGACCAAATATGATGAACTTTCTAAGAGAAACCAGCTAGCATACACGGTACACATGATAAAATCCACGAAAACGCCCATGTAACCAGCCCGTTTACCGGGATTCGAACCCCGGAGTGAACTACCAGTGTTCAACGATTCTCTACCGCTCGGCCGTTTGTGGGCCTTTATGAAATGGAAGGCGATAACTTTATTTAAAATGATTGTCAGAAATACCAAGATATTTCGAAAAGTTGGATGCTTTTTAATATACTTGCATAATGCCTAAAGAAAAAGTGCAAGAATAAAGTAGAATGCCTGAAGAAAAAGAAAAGAAAAAATAAATTTTTGCGTAAAATTTAATATTTCTACTTTTTTTTTTAATTTAAAACTTTTTAATCTTATGATATTTGATTCTTGCGATTTGAAAAATAAAATATTTGACTAAAATATGAATAACATTTTAAGAAACCAAATGTAGGATAAAACTGTGTAAAGTAATGGGCACAATGATTAAACTGTTTAAAGCAGTGTATGCAAGTCATCCTATGTTAAAATGTCCGTTATACATCTCTCTTATTTATATATTTCTTTTCTGAACGGAACATTGAAAGGCGTGTTAACTGTGCTTTACTGTAATTTCTCTTTTAATATATGCAGTTTTCAAATGCATCGTAGTCTGGGTTACAAAATATTCTTCGGAAAGAAACGCAATTCAAATAAATAAAATAAAATTCTAGAAAATTTATATTAATAAATATATTTAAAATGCTCAGTTCGAAGGAATAAATAGAAAATTTTAAAACAATTATCTGAAGAGATAATGCAACACAAAGAATTAAAAAAAGTATAAAAATTTAAAAATTTCCTAAAATAATAACTATGACAAATAAATATATATAAAGAAAACTATTTGAAAAAAAAATAAACGCTGCACCTTTATTGACGCAGTTTGAATAGGTAAATAGAAATTTTTAAAACAGTTATTCGAAGAAAAACATGCAACTTAAAGAATTAAAATGAAATTCGAAAAAGAAAAAATTACTTAATATAATAACAGTTATAATAAAAAATATATAAAGAATATTATTTGGAAAAAAGAATGATGGTGACTTTTTTTCCTGTCACGGGAAAGGAAACACGGTTGCCATATATTAAGACGTTCGCCAAGTGAACTATTCTTGGCGCAAACTGAACAAAAAGTGCCAACATAAATTTGTGAATTTCTCCGTAAATTTCTCTCCAAATTTTACAAAATTTCATATTTAGGCGTAATTTGAGTCGTAGAATCGAAATATGTAAAAAAATTGGTATGTTATTTCAGAAAAAGTCCGATTTTGTGTCAAAATACCTATGTTAGAATAGTGCTATATATAAATCTAATATATATCCTAAGTCGCGCTTTCGAGACATGAAGAACGCAATTTGAATTTTGTCAATCGGCCCAGTAGAACGGGAGATATAGCACTGTCCCTCTTTTTTTTTTTTTTTTTTTTTTTTTTTTTTTGAGCAGTCTACCTACATAATAATGACATTTGGATAAATGGATTAAAAAACTCAATAAAATAAGGATAAAAAAGAACTCAGTGTTTTTTTTTTTTTTTTTTTTTTTAATTTCAAAGAACAAATTTTTTTTTGTGACACTGTTCAAAGCATGTTTTGTCTTTTCGGCACATGCATAGACCCACAGTGCACGTTTGGCACATACATCTTGTTCTATGAGGTTTCTTCCTTGTGCTACAAAATGTACACTGCCTGGATTTAAATTTCACTGGTATATGTCCAGCGTTATTTAGTTTCTTTTCATCTGGCACATGAAATTTGTGGGTTTTTTATGTTAATGGGGGGAAGGCTTGGTCTTTTTGGCTTTGTACGGATCGTTCGTTTCCCATTCATACTTATTTTATTCGTATTTCGTCCCAAAATATTCAGAAAATATTTTTAATTTAAATAAAACTTTTATGCAATTTCTATTTTTAATTATAGCGAAGTACATTTACATTAAATTTAAACCACAGGCACAATACTAACTTGGGGAGCAAGTGTGTTGATGTCAGAGAAAGGTATTTGGAAAAGAAAGACCTTTTTACTGGGCAGGTGCATGTATTGTTTTGTAATAAAATAACTCTGTGGTTTCAAAGCCCTTTATTTACATCTGGGGAGAAATAAACATTCCTATTTGAAAAGCAAGCGAACGCCATTGAGAAGAAAATGCCAGTGGTTTCAAGGCGCGACCACCGAGCCTCTAGATGATTGTAAGCATTGTGACATAATGCTCTAGTGGGGCAGTGGTCGCACCCTTAAACCACATAGCAAATGCCATACATATAGAGGGTTTTTTTTATATATGCAGTTTAATTACTGCCATTTTTTATTGCTTATGATAGAAATCATGATGTGCGATGACTAACTTTTGAAATTTAAAGTTGTTTATATTAATAAAAGGAAGTTATTTTGTCTCATCGAAAACGAATTTTAAAAGGCATCCGATCTGAAGTATTAATACCTAAAACATATATGATTCTACAGTCATTTGGTGTTATTTTTGATGTAAAAGATCAGTAATCAATTCATTTTCATTCAAAAATTTCGGAAAAAAGAGGAGAAAAAAAATTCGGAAAATGGTGGTTTCAGGACGCGACCACCGCGCGTCAAAGGGTTAATTAAATTATTATATACATTATTGCAATAACTTATTATATGCGTTAAATTATTATTACATATGTAAATTGATTATATTATTCATTGTATTATATATGCAAAGCATCGAGGTTTGCCGATTTCGCCTCATGCAAAGATTTCCGGTTTCGGATTCCAGTGTTAGAATTACTGTTGCTGTAATATTTCAACAGCTTTTCTTTATTTTTCCGTATATCATACACAATTGTATCGCAATTCCATACGATTCTGCTATAAAATGCATCTATCTCCATTTTGCAGAATTTGCACTTTTTGCATTACCGTCAATGCAACGTGTTTACGTTTTTTAACGTTGCAATCAGTAAAATCGTGAGTGCGTTTCTTATCTGTAATTGTATTAAAAAAGGGCTGAAATTCAAAATATTCCTTATTTATCCATAAAATATTTGGATAAAAAAATGGCAGCACTAAATAATCTCGTGAAATAACAAAGCTTAGAAAATACAACAACGTGAATCGTGAACTTGAAAGAAGAGTTGAGTGAATCGTCTGCATTCTCACCTCGATGCAGATTAGACGAGAAAAAACTTTTATCATGATGTCAATAATTTGGTATTTCCGTTATGACTCATTATTATTCGGTAATTATGACGTCATTATTCGGTAAGTATTTTTTCTTCGATATTTCGTACTCAGTGTTGCGGTTTCCGGAACCTATAAACTGAATGTTTATATTATTTTGAGAGGCAACGCGAATTTCAGGAGTTGGTGGATTTCAGGTCGGCGGATTTTCGGTATTTGACTGTATTCGGTTTTGAGGGCCGTAAAAAATGGCCAAACTATTGTTGATGTCAGTGCTGCCAAAAATAATTGCGGCAACCCTAACGCAAGAAAGGAAGTATAATAGTAAATAACTATTTAAGATTGATGTTTTAATTTAGATGAAATGCTAATTTCGTATAATACTTTTTTATTATTATAATTTATATAAAAAAGGCTAAACATGACTAAATGGAAGCATAAGAGTAAATAATTTTTCAGATCGTTTTTATAATTTATATAAAAATTGCTAAACATAACTGAATGGATGCCTGCATCGCTATTTCGCTACCGACTTATCGCTAAAGCATAATTTCATCTCGTTGGTTGTTCAAACATAATTTTCTATAATGAATGATGCCTTTTCTATGAAAAAATTCTCGGTAAAGTGCAGAATCGCCCACTTATTTGTTTGCCGCTTTTTACAAGATTAAAACCAATTGGATTTTTTCACTTTTCTTTTACTTTTTAAGTGAAAATAGGTCGATGTGTACATGGATACCGAGTATGTACAATTCTTAAAAACGCGTCAAGCAGTGGGTGATTCTGCGCTTTACTCAAAATTCTATTGCAGACTTTTCGTCACGCGCAAGTCCAAATTGTTAAATCCATAGGATATCAAAAAAGGATTTAAAAATTAAACTAGTATTTCTATGGCGTCTTATCTGAAATCAGCGCGTACACTAGATTTGGCGCGCTGTTAAATGGGCGCGTTTACTAGATTGGGCGGTTTTGCGCATACATTTTCGCTGCAATTTTTTTACGGTTCTCAAAACGGAATACACTGACTACCAATAAGTACTTGGACACCTGTGATAGAAAAGAAAAACTAACTTTATTCAAAATCAATAGTTGGTAGAGCCTCCACGAGAGGTAATTACAGCGTGGACCCTCCGGGGTATACTTTCCACAAGTCTTTGTATGACAGCTAGTGGCATTTTCTTACACTCGGCTTGGAGAAGACATAGAAGTTCCTTCACCGATTTTGCACGGATAGTGCACCCCTGAATGCGATGCAACTCGTCCCAGAGGTTCTCGATATGGTTCAGGTCTGGACTTTGGGCAGGCAAGTCCATTCGATGAACTCCATTGGCACCATACCAAGCCTTGGTTAACGTCGAAACATGACAACTTGCATTGTCGTCCTGAAAGTAATAGGGGTCCAACCCGTAAAACTGCCACAACGTAAGAAGCACATTGCCATCCAAAATAGTGCAGTAGGCATCGGAGTTGAGCTTACCATGAATGGGGACCAAGGGTCCCAGCCCATACCAGTAGAAACACCCTCAGACCATAATTCCACTTCCGCCGAACTTGACTGTTGGCACAATACATTCTGGCAGGAGACGTTCTCCAGGTAGACGCCAAACCCAGACCCTGCCATCCGAAAGGTAAAGGGTGAACCTTGATTCGTCACTTCAAAGAACCCGTTTCCACTGATCTACGGTCCAATTTCGATGTGCTTTGCACCACATTAACCGAGCAGCACGGTTGGACTTTGTGATCAAAGGCTTATGGGCAGCAGCACGACCATAAAAACCAAGCAGATGTGCTTCCTTACGGATGGTATTCATTGAAACAATACTCCCGGATGCCTGTTGAAACTCCTCGCGGATGAGGGCTATCGTTTGGGTGCCGCTCTTCCGAATTTCTCTGAACAGCACTCGTCAGTCTCTATCTCCCAGTTTCGTTGGTCTGCCGACTCGGGGCACATTCCGACAATCGTCGCTCACCTTCCACTTCTTAATCACATGGGTCATTGTCGATTTTGGGTACTTCAGATCGCTAGATATGTCCCTTAAGGATCGGCCACATTTGTGATACCCGATAATTATATCTTTCTCGAAATCAGAGAGCTCCGAACTGCGAGGCATCTTGCATGCGACTAAAGCCGATAGTGTTTCCTACACGATATATAGCGGCGGAGTCCGTGGCGTACCTTGGGACCGCAGATATCGTCATTTGCATAGATGTCCAAATACTTATTGGTAGTCAGTGTAGTACCGAAAGAAATATAGTACATATCATATAATGCCGGTGCCTAAGGCGAACTCTTAATAAATAATGAGATCGAAATTTACGGGTGCGCGCTATACGCCGAATATATAAAAATGATAGATCTAAAAATAAGGAAAATATGAGCATACAAAAATTTGATTTCTACATGTACATAATATACTGTTACTGGCGATTTTCTAGGATCCAGTTCACGACACTTTCTTCTAGGACAGGCCATTTCGTTAGCCCTTTCTGCAAAGAACATTCATTCTTTGGCATATTAATTATTATACCATTTTCCTTCCATTCACCTATGGAGTTCTAACCAATATTGCTAGATTTGGCGCTTTTGCGCATACATTTTCGCTGCAATTTTTTTACGGCCCTTAAAATAGTTTGCTGCAGCCCGATTTCCATTTCTTTACACAAATTGAATGACTTTGCATTTGAAACCAGCACTATGTTTATTTCATTTGGCAGGAGCCATATTTATGACTAAAAAGAAAACTAGATCAACTGTGTTTCGGTTAAAGAAAATGAGATTTACTAAACCCTTCGATATTCACTTCAAAAGACTACAGAAACATCAGATTCCTGAATCCGGGAATTCATTCGGGTTGGAAGTGCATGCTTGCCCAAAATTACGCCCCCCCTTTTCTAGAAAAACGTAGTATATTTCCTCCAATCACATATTGTTCTCTCTACTGCTTGTCAATTCAGTATATCATAGTTCGAAAGCTTGGGGAAAATCTTTGAATAAATGGCCTTCAAAAGATAAGAGTATCTATCAAGTTTCTACGTAAGGAAAAGCGTGCGTATAATACGGCAAATATTATTAAAAATTAAAAAACGCCATTTGAAATTACAGGTGCACATTGTACACCAGTGTGCATTGCACGCCTGAATATACGGTATACATTATTTACATTTATCTATATACAGAGCCAGATTTAGACTTGATAAGGCCCTAAGCTATTTGAGATATGAGACCCTTTATAAGTCTGTTATAATATATTTTAATACTATTTATACAATATTTTAATTTTTGAGGTGCCCCCAAGAAAGTGGGGCTATAGCTTGTGTAGCTTATGCATAAATCCAACCCTGTCTATATATATTCTCACCCTGCTTGGCGAGTTCAGATTTTTTATTCTTTAACCAGTTCGCCGTTAGGAAAATCACAACTATTTCTCGCGTTCAAAGGCAAACTTTTTGTGTCTAAAACTGGGCTCAGAGTATTTCTTTCCCCCTTTCACCAGCTGTGAAAACCTATTTAGAAGTTCTGTTCAAATCAAATTGAATAGCGTACCTGTCACAGTGAATAACGAGACTCTAAAGTCTTTGTGCTTTATTGCTCTAAACTTTAGAGCAAATATTTTTCCCTTTGCACTCAACCCCACTTCCACTTCCCGCACTTAATCCCAAATCCATTGCAATCTATTACAATTGAAATGTAATTTTTAATTGTCAAGTACCAGCTTTATTTAAAGTAAAAATAAGTCCATTAGCTAGTATTGCCTACTTGAAATGTCCTTGAATTTTGTTTTATTATTTTCTTGATGCAGTGTAACAAAGATAGTAATCGAATTATTCCCATATATTTTTATATATTTAATTAAAAGATTTAATTTCCTTCTAGGACAGGCCATTTCTTCTAGGGCAGAAAAAGATAAAAAGATCTTTCTTTAGCTTAGACATTTAAGGTTCTTATTAAAAGTTGCAATTTTTAAATTTAGAGTTTTTTTTTTTTTTTTTTTTTTTTTTTTTTTTTATCTTGTACTTTTCTACAGCAAGGAAAATTTTATTTATATTAAGTGCCTATTTCAGAGAGTAAGAAAGTAGTAAGCGTTTTTAGAGGATCTTTTTGAATAGATTACTAGAGGAGTGCCTCTTCCTTTGAGTAATGGACTGAAAATTCAACAATTTTCATAATTAAGCAGCAAATTTTTGATCATTTTTAATTTTTTAAATTATAATTGTTGCCGTTATCTTTATAACGCTATTAATTTACCCTTTTCCTTATTCTAGCCTCATAAAAGTAAATAACTTCAAGAATTACATCCAAGACTATATATTCAAGAATTATTATTAATTTGATAAGGCCACCCTCATAAAAACTTTTCAGTATCCTTAAAGTTTGATTAAGTGAACTAAAATATTTATTTAAATTTATTTCTTAAGGTTTTGGTATAGGTAGGTAAAAATATGAAGCACTCACATTATAGCTTGTATATTTTAAATGATATAATTATGTATAGAATCGAGTTTTTCACTTTGTCTTTAAAATTAAGTGTTGTTTCGAATACTAAATTTTAACTGTTAGCGTAATGCTCTAAGTATTAAATAAATACCTAAAAAAGCAACATTGCGTAGAGTCGTGTATAAATAAGATACATCCTTATTTGATTGTTTATTATAATACTAGTTACTTCCTAACCGATATAGCCATTTTCCCTCCTTATTCTTTTTAGCTCAAAAAATTTCATTTACCAGAAGCTAAAAATTTTAAGAAATTCTCTCGGACCACTTATTTACACAGACATATATAAATAACATGATCTCTCAGATGAACCATAATTCCCAGAGTTAATATTTTAGTTTGCAATCGTATTCTAGTTATTCCACTCTCAAATCTCGTTCTGTCATACTTTCAACTTGGGGACCTTCACCGATACTTCTT
This sequence comes from Stegodyphus dumicola, assembly GCF_044657685.1. Taxonomy (NCBI): domain Eukaryota; kingdom Metazoa; phylum Arthropoda; class Arachnida; order Araneae; family Eresidae; genus Stegodyphus; species Stegodyphus dumicola. Next base: position 103,156,280 of record NC_140780.1, read on the forward strand.
ATACATTTTACCATACAGCATATATATAATTAAACTTACCTTATGCTACAGTACATTATTTTCCTGTCATCATATCAATACTATCCTCTCAGTTTTGTTTGAAATAGTGTTCAGTAAACGACATTCTCATTTTAGATAATACTTTGGCATTAAAAAATAATAACTTGCTTATATCACAAAAAAGATTAATTATTAAAATTATTTTGTATGATACATCTCAAAGCATGGAACTGCACATAAACCTAGATCACATTTTTTACAATAAAAACGAGTTTCTTTTCTTATTCTCTTATCGTCACTGTTCTTACGGAAACAAAGCACCGTCTAGTCGGAAGATCCTTTTTAATCTGTAGCTGGCACATATGCTGGAAAATGGTTTCCCTCAAATCACAAAGGGCTTCAGTATTTCGATCCGGATGAATGATACTGGAAAAAAAAAAAAAAAAAAAAAAAAATTTTCTTCCGCTAATCGTTCCACTAATTTTAGGCGGAAATAAAGATCATCAAGTGATCCATCATTCTTTTTATATAATACAAAAGAGTTCCAGACAGCAAAGTCAAGAAAATGTCTAAATATTTTCTTATAATATTTCTTTTAATTGAGTAGTCTGCAATTGCTGCATCTATTCTGTCCAACACCAACCCATAGTATTGTTATATTCAATAACTGCCTTTGGTTTTTGGATGATTTCTTTTCTTTCAATTATTGGAACCATTTCGGTAGAATGAACTGTGCTTAGAATCGCAACTGGTCTTTTATCTTGCCATTTCATTATGAGAATCTTTCCCTTTTGAAAAGCTACCATTTCTCCCTTTTTAAATTTTTTGTTCTTTATTTCTGCAGGAACATCTATACGATTTATTCGTAGAGTTCCATATATGTCGGTTTTCCTCTTTATTAAAATTTCTGCTAAAAGGGGAGCATTGTAAAAGTTATCAACTATTTTCCGGTGTAAATTGTGAAATTTAACATGTAGTCAGAAGAAGATTCACATAAAATAAAACATTTAATGCCAAAGCGTGCTCTTTTAAATAGCTTCCATCCAAGTCTTCCTTTGAATATCAACAGAGACTCATCTACAGAGATGTCTCTTTCTGGAGTGTAAACTTCTTTGAATTTTTTTACAATAGCAGTGGCTAAAGTTTCAATTTTTTTAATGGGTTCCTCCTTTCTTCTTCATTATCATAATCTCTATTATTTGCAAAATGCAAAAACTTCAAAATTAAGCTGAATAGCTTATCACTCATAATTTTAGAGAAGTATGGAGTTTCAAGTGCAGGTATTTGTGACCAATAAATGCTCTCTCGGTGGTTTTCATGAATGCCTTCTAAAATCATCAAAGAGTAAAACAGAGCTATTTATGATTTAGTGGTATCACTCCAAGATACGCAACTTGATTTTGGAGTTAGTTTGTTCCCATTTAGAAACTGAGCTGCATACAAATTGGTTTGGTTTACAATATATCGAATTAAATTATCATCAAAAAAACTTATGGAAATATTCCAGAGGATCTGCTGATGCTGAGCAGCAGATCCTCTGGAATATTTCCTGTTTCTTTATAGCTGGTTTCTCAGTAAACGGAAACCTCGGCGGAGCAGGAGGTGCCGAATCAGTGTTTATTTTCCACCAATTTCTTACCGTAGAAATATCCTCTATGGAAGAATCACTTTCAACGTCGGCTTCAGAAAAGAGATCTTTCATTTCACTTTGACTTGAAGACTGCATTAGTGAATTACTTGTAGAATGAATAATAACTTAAAATAAATTTTAGATAAAAATTCGTTAAAATCTTTATGAAGTACAACAGTAAAAATTACATACAAATTGAAAAGAAAAATAGCAAAAGCAATTGGCACAGTAGAATTCTAATGCAACTTCAGTTTTTGAAAATGAAAAAAAAAAAAAAAAAAAAAAGGGGTGTGCTGTGAATAATTACTTCAGAAACTCGTATCAGATTGGATAATGGATAAGCGAAAATCCTATTTGTTGAAAATTCTCCTTTTTACGTACACAAACGTATACAAGCTAGGAACTACAAAACGAAAGAAAATATCCCTGTGTGGAATGACAACTCGCTGGAATCTTCCTTTTTTAGACTGCTGCAACATCTTAGACCCATAAAGTACACGAGGAAAACAAGTGTGTTATATATACATAGAGTAAAAGAAAAAATATGAAAGGTTTCAGATTTTAACTGTCACCTAAAATGGTTTGGTTAGGTTTTTTTGCTTCTGCTGAGCTCGCAGTTTACCTGTCTGCTGCACTTACTAACCCCTTCTTTTCCTTTTTTTAGCTTTATTATATTATTAAGCAGCGTTTTCTTCGCACTTATGCCATACACCATACAGCAACAAAATTACAAAAATTTCAAAACCTGTATATCAGTATATCTTTAGAATTCCTGATACCGTTTTAAGTGTTGGCATACATAGTACAGTCTATTAAACTCTACATATTTTTTGCTACACTTCAATTAAATTTATTTGATGGAATTATTCTAACTAAATTAAATTATCCCTCAAGGCTAGTTGAAAATGACACCAAAAGTTGCAAGTTTTCAAATTTAATATCCCGGCCAATTTTTGTCGTATGAGAGTCAAACTTACATTTTTTTTTTCATAACAAGTATACAAATTTCCCAAACATAAGTATTGGAAATGAGAGATCACACTAAAAGATAGATTTCATTATTTGTCAGGAAAAAAACAAAATACTTCTTGTGTTTTTATTTTTTCATGATGATATTTTATATTTCCAAATGTAAGAATAGGAACAGGGAGATCGCATTAAAAGTTAGATTTCGTTATTTGTAAAAAAGTTTTTTCTAAATTACACATTCCCCAAACATGAACATTTTTGTCATTTAAAACACTTTTGCAATTGGAAGTGTATGACTATGACCAACGGTTGCAAACATCAACACAGCTTAAGGGTAAGGATACACGTTTGGTATGGCCCATTGCAGTAAAAAAAGGGAGGTGAAAAATTAGATGTTATAGTAGTCCCATACAAAATTCAACTTCTAATCGTTCTTGAGTTATTTCAGATACATAAGTACCCACATACAGACCTTAAACTAAGAAATTCCTGAAGAAATCAAGATTAAAATAGAAAATTCTTTATTTATCTTACATGTATCATAAGGGTGTAGGTTAGGCTACTCAATATGACAGGGTATACGAGAGTTTGCCTGAGAGGAGGGGCGATTTCGAATTTTCTAATGGAAACTGGCTCGTATTTACGACACAAATGGCAATAATAATGCATATCTTTCATTTAGTGGGATGCATTGTATGTATACTTTATTGAAACTTACAAATATTTTGGTCCTTTGCAGATTTTATGGCAAAATACTTACTGGATACCTTGATATTATCAAACCACTTTGGTGCAATAAACAATTTTTTAAAGAATAAAAAGAATGGTAATTTCAAATTGGACTAATTTATTTATTTCATGCCATGCATGTTATTAGATATATATTTTAATTTTAGTTAGATATTTGTTCTGGAAAACAGTTTATAAAACTACTTACAAATAGTTTTTTGTTTCATCATTGCATTTATTCTGCATCTCTCTCGCATGTAACTATTCCAGTCTATAACAGCCTTACCCGCCATTTCTAACTCTTAAAAGCAAAATTTAACATTTCTTAATTCTTTACTCTTGTAGTATATAAATCTGTCTCCTGTAGGAAATGCAAACGACTACTCTCGAACCAAAATAGTAAATATTGTCGAAAGTGTTTTGCGCAGAATATAATTACATATTTAGGAAGGAACTGAAAGAAAATATACAGCTATCCAAATATCATATATTACTGTTGTGTCTTAAAATTCCCAAATCTTTAATGATGTAGCTTTCAGTTCAAAAGCAATATTGCAAAATAATATTAAAATGAGCATATCTTTAAAATTTTCAATACAGTCTCGCGCGCTGGAAATAAAAATGGTTTTCTTGTACAACGCTACCTTTGCTCGCTTTGAAAACCCTGAGTTTGTTAATCAAAAATTCGATAAAGTTTTACAAAATACAAAATCGATAATAAAACAAATTCCAAATTTGGGCTTCCACATGCCCATACTTGCAGGAGGATTACGTTGTTTAAAATCGGATGGCTCTAGGTATCGTTGTTTTATCACAATGAAATATACATACATTTATGCAGATTCTTCATTATTCAATTTCTTAAAATAAATTTCTTTCTTTAAACAGGGTGATAGCATTTGGTGGCAACAATTTTAAAAGTGAAACAACTCTTTTAGAGAATCAACGCAAAATGTCAAAACGAAATTAATAGAGCTTCTGGGCAAATTGCCCCTTTGGACTAATAAACATTTATAGTATGAGTTTTGAAAAATTAAATGTAACTTCAAAAATTTCAGTTCAACAATGTCATTTATAATTGGCGCAACATAGTCATAATGTAAATTAAAGCAAGTAATATTTCCATCTGCGTAGGTAAAGTGATAAAACAAAATGCGTATATTAGGTATAATATTGCAATGTTCAGAGATGTTTCATAAAATAATACACAGATCACATCAGAGAATAATACACAGATCATATCCTCAAAGAATCGTTAGGAATTGAAAAGATAGCATTTAAAGCCTTTGTTCGTTAATAGAAAGGGAAAATCCTTTAGTTAATCTGCATGCAATGGTTTTAGAACTATCAATAATTTAAAAGTTAAGTGTCACTAAGCCTAATGTGGTGGATGTTTGTTTACATTTGAAGCTCTTAGTAGTATAGTGAACATGGAGAATAAAGTACTCTTTATTGTATATTTATTGTTAGTGAATTAAGACAGTTGGTGCACTAGCTTCAGTGCCTTTTTCCCCAGTGGAACCAGAGAATTTTAAATGTTTATGCATAAAAAATTTTGTCTTTCTGCTCACTGGCCAAATTTCTTGGTTGGGAGCAGAAACTAATTTTAGTTGGGAAAACCGTTTTTCTTAAGCTGTTTATAACTGTAGTTGGGTGTTTTAGGTTTTTTTTTATTTTACTTTTATTTGATGCACAAACATTTTTATTTTACAATTTTTAATGGCGATGTTTTGTGTTTTTATGTATTTTTGCCTTGCCACGAAATGAGAACATAATTGATTGAATGAGAAATATATCTCTAATAAGTTTAAATGAAGTGCAGCAAAAAAATGTGTATAGTAGGCCATAAACGGAATTCATGTAGTATCACATTTAGTTTTTATTTTCATTATCAGGGTCCTGAAACCTGAAACAAAATTCTTGAATTTTTTCTTCTTGATTCTTAGTATTTGTTTTTCGAATAAACACACCAGTTTTTGCATCTTTTACAGCAGATATGCTATTCTTTACTTCTGGAAAAAATTATATAAAAAGAGTTAACGAAAAAATAGAACTAAAACATACAGTAAAAATATTGACAACACAAGAATTAGAATAAACAAAGCCATGAATACTGATATTTTTTAAGAGGATACTATAAAAAAATTAAGAAACTAAGTATACAAATACACACGCAGAATTAAATATAACACATACAAAAAATACAAAGTATTATGATGCAAGTATCATCATTAAACTAAAAACAAATACAAGCAAATATCATCATTTGTGAAAATGGTTACAGGGGGAAACATCACAAGGGAAAATAAAGCAGACAGAAAACATTGCAGTTCTAAACTAATGTGATAAATAATAGAGCAGTGTTGAAAACTTCACAGTTTTAAAACATTGCCATGCCAAATATGTCATGTAGTAAAAAAATACAGCCCCTGCAAATCATCCTATGATGATAACATTGCATACATGCGTTTTCTCACCAGAAAAAAAAAAATTTAAGTAAATTTTCATGCAATGATTTTTCAGCACAGGCAGAAAAAAATAATTTTAATGCTATATTTCATATTTTTGCATTAGCTAACAAATCAGTCATCATTAATATACATAGAAGAATGCTTCATGCCTTCTCAAATTTTAATAAGAATTTTTTTTAAAGTTACAATTAAAAAACAATTTACACCAAACATTTTTAAAAAACCTACAATAACAGTAAAACAAATATTGATCTCATCAGTACATAAAAACATAGCTACCAAGCTTAAAATCAGAAAAATCCAGAGGATTTTTACACTTGCACTCCAATGCTATTTCAAAGGAGCATCAAACTGACTTTGTTTTATAATGCATGATTCAGGTTACTGAAATATTTGTAATATGATTCTGATGTAAAATACGTTAGCATTTAATTAGATATTCTAAATTTTCTTTGGCTAATTTTTTTTTTTTAACGCTTCTATACTGAGAAAATTCCAAGTAAGAAAGAAAAGTTTTTTATTTACCAAAGTACTTCTAAATACAGTCAAAAGTCGTTAATTCAGACACCCATAATCCGGAATGATCTATAATCCGGACCTCAAAGCTACAAACTTTCTGCGCATGCGTCACGATTGCGTTGTTCTTTAATCTTCGAATTGGATCCGGCTTATTATTTTTTGCACACTGTTACAGCAATTTTATAAAAGTAAGCTTGAACTTTCGATTATGTCAAATAGAATCTCCGATGCTGGAGCTCCCAAAGGATCTACAAAGTGAAAGTATGTTTCGATGTCCGTCAAACAAAAAGTGGAATTGCTGCAAAAAATGGATAAAGGCATATCCTTTATCCATTTTTTGCAAAAAAGAGAAAACAAAAATTTGTTTCTCTAACCATTCTGGAATCTGTTTATCAATTTCACGCTGCTCTGCGGTGAAGGGAGGGGGCAGCGTGCAATGAATTGGAAGTTGATCTGTCAGCACTATCCTTATCTTCAGGGCAGATGTTTTTATTTTATTTGGCTTATAATTCCTTACTAAATGTAGTATTTCATCTCGATGTACTTTGTCTTTGATATGATTTAAACCAAATTCCTCATCATTATAATTTGCTTTCGATAGTGAAGAAAGTGACACAGAGGTTATTGAAAACGAAAAAATTTTGATTGACAAATTAGTCGGTATTCTCGACACAGCAATTACGGGACTTGAACAGCAGAACTTCGTAACTGAACAAGAAATTGTCTGTTTATAGAATTAAAGAGAAAGTATTGTCACATAAAACGAAACAACTTATGTTGAAAAAATGTTTAACAATGTAAACAAATAAATATTAAGCTTTTTTTTGTAAATTTTGATACCCTTTAGATCATAATTGTTCTTTATTTCATAAATTACGGTTTAATGTTTTTAATTTTATAATTTCTGCATGCCATCTTACCAGATTTAAACTGATGAGCTATAATCCGGAAAAATCGATAATCCGGAATCGCCGAAGTCCCGACGAGTCCGGATTAACGACTTTTGACTGTACAGTGAAAATAAAATTTATAGTTAATGTACATAGTATTTGTGTATATATTAACTGAGTAAAAAATTGCTTGAATCTTCATACAAAAATCTACAAATCTCTATAGTAGTTTAAAGACAACTCACAGTAAATGAAATTTCATATGAACAATTCAATAAAATATCAAAAAGAAAAAATACAATTCAAATGAAACAAAACTTAATTAAAAAATTTATTTTGAAAATCACTAAGGAGAAGAGTGGGAAATGGAATTTGCTTGGGACAGTTTCATTAGTAAAAAAGGCTTAAAATTTAAAAGCCGGAAAATTCAGTGATCTAGGAGGTCCAGCAAAACCAAGACAGTTCACAGATATGTATAAGCCTTGTAGATAGATATACCATACAAATAACAAACTGAGCTTCTAAAAACTGAAAAAAGAGAAAACAAAAATAAGCAAATATTATTATATTGTTAATTGTATCTACAGTCAAAAGTCGTTAATCCGGACTCGTCGGGACTTCGGCGATTCAGGATTATCAATTTTTCCAGATTATAGATCATCAGTTTAAATCTGGTAAAATGGCATGCAGAAATTATAAAATTAAAAATATGAAACCGTAATTTACGAAATAAAGAACAATTATGATCTAAAGGGTATCAAAATTTACAAAAAAAAAGCTTAATATTTATTTGTTTACTTTATTAAACATTTCTTTCAATGTAAGTTGTTTAAGTTGCTTCGTTTTTTATGTTATAATACATTCTCTTTAATTCTATAAACATACATAATTTCTTGTTCAGTTACAAAGTTCCGCTGTTCAAGTAATATAATTGCTGTGTCGAGAATACCGACTAATTTATCAATCGAAATTTTTTCATTTTCAATGACCTCTGTTACTTTCTTCACTATCGGAAGCGAATTATAATGACGAGGCATTTGATTTAAATCATATCAAAGACGAGATGAAATACTACATTGAGTAAACAATTATAAGCCAAATAAAATAAAAACATCTGCCCTTAAGATAAGGATAGTGCTGACAGATCAACTTCCAATTCAATGCACGACGCCACGGCGTTAAAGATAAACAAAGTTTAGATAAACAAAGAATATGCCTTTATCCATTTTTTGCAGCAATTCCACTTTTTGTTTAATGGACTCCGAAAGATACTTTCGCTTTGTATATCCTTTACATATTAGTAAATATATATAAGAAATTCTATTTGACATAATCGAAAGTTCAAGCTTACTTTTATAAAATTGCTCTAACAGTCTGCAAAAAATAATAATCCGGATCCAATTCGAAGATTAAGGAACAACGCAATCTGCAATATTAACTGAAATAGATAATTAGATAATTTTAGCTTAGCTTATCCCGTCCGTTATACATTAAACGCGCATTCGTAAACGTATTTTGCGCACACGCAAATTCGCAGCGGTAAAGGTCTTACGCGCATGCGCAGAAAGTTTGTAGCTTTGAGGTCCGGATTATAGATCATTCCGGATTATGGGTGTCCGAATTAACGACTTTTGACTGTATAAGATCCCTGCACCTGCAATTTTGATGCTTGTCTGAACCATTGGGAAAAGGCAATATTTGTTACGCTCTTTGCATTACAAAAAATCTGAAGTAAGACAGTATGCTTGGCTAACAATACTAAAATATTTTCCTTCTCCTGTACGCTTGTTTTGCCAGAAATCAAAATATCTCATAGAAACTGCCTCAGTATGCTGTATAATAATTAGTCACACATTTCTTTACTCATTTGCCAAAATGAATGTTGAGCCATAGTTTCACTTTTCACCATTCTTCTTAAAAGCTAATTCTCTTTCAGTATCCAAGAAAAAAAGGTATTAACACGTTGAGGGCGGCATGTACCACTGGAGGTTCACACGCGAAAGGTTTAACTAGCAGCGTGTATCACCAGTGGCTCACATGCGAACGGTTTATCTGGTAGCATGTACCACCGGTGACTCACACGCGAATGGTTTATCTGGTGCTGTGTACCACTGGTGGCTCACACACAAATGGTTCATCTGGCAGCGTGTACAACCGGTAGCTCACATCAGCTATAGTTTTATAGCACAGTTTTGTTAGATGAAAAAAACTTTATGTGGTTAAAAATAACTTTTATATTGAAAATTGAAAAGCTTATTTTTACAAGTAGAATATAAGACTTAATGTATTTACATATTTGTTTTTGTGGGTTTATTAAAAATATTTTCGACATAAATGTGTTCACTTTTGCAAAATCGGCAAAACACTGTAACCCTTTTCGATTTATTTGCAGCAATGTTCCTACCTCGTCGAACAGGTAAGGATTCATAACATTCACTGCATCATTTCTGCAACTTTCTCGAAGTTCCGGAACACTTCTCAAGAAAATGTGTAGTTCTTCTTTTAGGTGTTAGTGGTTCTGTAGGCATTTCATTCAGGAGCCAATCAATAAATATTTTCTCTAAATTTTAAAATACAGTCAAAAGTCGTTAATCCGGACTCGTCGGGACTTCGGCGATTCCGGATTATCGATTTTTCCGGATTATAGATCATCAGTTTAAATCTGGTAAGATGGCATGCAGAAATTACAAAATTAAAAATATGAAACCGTAATTTATGAAATAAAGAACAGTTATGATCTAAAGGGTATCAAAATTTACAAAAAGAAAAAGCTTAATATTTATTTGTTTACTTTATTAAACATTTCCTTCAATGTAAGTTGCTTCGTTTCATGTGATAATACTTTCTCTTTAATTCTATTAAACAGACGTAATTTCTTGTTTAGTTACAAAGTTCCGCTGTTCAAGTCCTATAATTGCTGTGTTGAGAATACCGACTAATTTGTCAATCGAAATGTTTTCGTTTTCAATAACCTCTGGGTCACTTTCTTCACTATCGGAAGCGAATTATAATGGCGAGGAACTTGATTTAAATCATATCAAAGACGGAGTATATCGAGATGAAATACTACACTTAGTACGGAATTATAAACCAAATAAAATAAAAACATCTGCTCTGAAGATAAGGATAGTGCTGACAGATCAACTTCCAATCCGCAGCGTGAAATTGATAAACAGATTTCGGATTTCAAAACATACTTTCGCTTTGTAGATACAAATTACATATTAGTAAATATATATCGGAAATTAGGTTTGACATAATCTTTCTAATCTATCATAATCTAATAATGACGTTTCTGCCCCCCCCCTCTGCCGCAGAGTAGCGTGAAATTGATAAACAGATTTCGGATTTCAAAACATACTTTCGCTTTGTAGTAAATATATATCGGAAATTCTATTTGACATAATCGAAAGTTCAAGCTTAATTTTATAAAATTACTCTAACAGTCTGCAAAAAATAATAAGCCGGATCCAATTAGAAGATTAAGGAACAACGCAATCTGCAACATTAACTGAATTAGATAACTTTAGCTTAGCGTATACTCCGTTACACATCAAACGCGCATGCGCACAAACATATTCGCAGCTGTAAGGGTCTTATGCGCTCTTGTAAACGCCTGTGCGCATGCGTGAACGCGACGCATGCGCAGAAAGTTTGTAGCTTTGAGGTCCGGATTATGGGTGTCCGAATTAACGACTTTTGACTGTACTAAAATGCTTCACCCAACTTCTTATGAATATATCATGCATTGACAACTGATGTTGCACAAATCAATTCTATGATAAGTTTTCTGTACCATGTAACGATTTTGTGTAAGGAATTGTAATATGACGCAATTTGATCAGATATATTAATACCTTTTTTTTTGCATTATTGTAGTCAAAAATAGCATCAGGTTTTATTTTATCACTTGTTCCTTCAATCATAGTAAAAGTATGATTGTTGCAAGTAGTTAACATGCCAACTGACTGTTTGTCTGTCTATTTAAAAAAATTAACTCCTTTAGGATTTTCAATACTCACAATATCACCTCATTTTCATTTTAGTTTTGTGCATCCGTCAAATAACAATCCATTCATCAACAGCATTACGTCATGTGCATGTCTTTTCATTGTGGAGTTTACATTCTTTTCGAGTATAAATTTCAACATTATAGGTATAGCTTCCAGTCAAACACAATTTGTACAATTTAACACCATATTTATGCCGTTTGCCTGGAATGTATTGGCGAAACAGAAGTCACCCTCACCAAAGAACTATGCTTTCATCTATTACAATGTTTTTTTCTGTTTTCACTACATTTTTTAATGAATCAACAATCATTTTCACAATGTTGTGAATTTTGTGTAACTGGTTGTCAATTATGGCTGTTTCATTATTAGAAAAGTGTAAATATTTCAGTACAGTCAAAAAACGATTACATCTCATAATTTTTTTATATGTGCATTTGAATACATTGTAGTACACTGGTGTGCAAAACTTAAAAACAGTGTAAATTTTAATCAGATATCCATGACAGTTCAGAAAAGGGGTTCTTGCGATCAGTGCAGTGAACATGCAGTTCAGTAGAAAGGTCGTACGTATGCAAATGCCAGAAACGAAACATCACGGGCAACGTGAGCATATGCAAAACACATGCGGTTGGTGTGTTCAGCTCAAGACTGCAGTAAAAGGAAGGATGGAGACTCAATTAAAGATATTCGCTGCAAGTACAAGTGAGTTCTTTTGTGAAATATTACTAGAAGAAATCATCTGGATGACTTCACACATGGAGGAATAATCGGAAGGCTGGAGGAGGGGCATACTGTGACCAGTGTAGCTGAAAAGTTCGGAATCAACAAAAGTGTCATTTTGTACACTTGGAAAGCTTTCCAAATCATAGGTACAGCTGTTAGAAAGGATGGTGGTGGCCGTCTCAGGAGAACAACTGCAGTAAATGACCGATATATCGTCTTGCAGGCAAAAAGATCCCGAAACCAGTCAGCAAGCTCCATAGCTCAGCAACTGTGTACAGCAGTGGGGCAAAAAGTGTTGTGGTTTACTGTGTCCAGATGCCTTCACAAAGGTGACCTATTCACCCACCATTCTGAACACTGCATCCCTTTAAAAGTTGGCCATCAGTGCCACCATTTAGAGTGGTGCAAAGAGTGCAAAAACTGGACACCTCATTAATGGAGTCGTGTCCTCTTTATGGATGTAAGTTGTTTTAGTTTCACAAGCCTTTCGATTATTTGCTCAATGCCAGTTGATTTGGAGAGAAGTTGGGACATGGTTTCAACCCACTAACATCATGAAAAGAGACTGTTACGGTGGTCCTAGAGTTCTCGTCTGGGGAGCTGTTATGCTGAATGGGCAGAGGTTCTGTAACCAGTGATCACTATTGTCAGAAGGTGATCCTTCCCTGTGTGCATCTGTTCTGATGTGCCATTGGAGTAGACTTCATTTTTATGGATGACAATGCACAGCCACACCATACTCCTCCTGTTCAGAAGCTACTGGAAAGTGAGGATATCACTCAAATGGATTGCCCAGTATACTCCCCTGATTTAAATCCCATAGAACATGTGTAGAGTGATTTGCGAAGACTCCTTGCGATGAGATTACATCCTCCAGGGAACATCCGATAACTGAAACAGATGCTGATTGAGGAATGAGCACTCTTACCTCAAGATCTGTTGAACAATCTGGTGTTAAGTATGGAGAGACAGTGTGAAGCAACCACTGCAGTAAGGGGAGGGCATATCCCATACTATGGAACATCTGCTGGTTGTTCTTTCTCTTGTACAGACAATCATGTGTAACGATACAATTAATTCAATAAAGCCTTGTTTTGTTTGGTTCCATACTGTATGCATTGTATTCATTTTTGTGCTACTATGCTTTCATCATCCTTTAAATACAAAATGCTGTCTCTCATTTCTGAATTTCATGTCTCTCAGATGATTTTTCATGAGTTATGGCAAAAAAAAAACACCTGTTGCTTAAGTTTTGCACACCAGAGTATTTTTCTACCAATATAACTTAATTTCTGGCAACTGCACTAGACCCATAATAATGTGTATGCCAATAAACTTTATTTCTCCTATGGTAAGAGGCATCCAGGATTGTTGGTGTTTTCTGGTTGTGGATAAAGAATTATTTTTAACACCAACGTTGGATTGTTCAGCATATCTATTTGTTTCATTCACTATTAATTCTAGAACACTGTCTGACAAAAAATAACTGGTACAACAAAAAAGGATCATAACAATTAACATTTTCATGCAAAAATTTCTCATCTTCCATATACTGACATATCACACTGCTTCTTCCTGTGACCTGCTGCCATTCTGTCTCCTCATCACTTTCTTCCGAATCAGCTTCTAAAAACTCTGGTGTCCTAGTATAATTATCAGATGTCCTAAATGAGTGACTTTCCTCCAGATCATAAGTGTCATTGTTACTCTCTTCTGAAGAAGATGAAAGTATCATCTGCCTAGATCTACATCTGTGGAGCACAATTGTAGACGACTCATCTAATGAGTTATCTATTATCATAAAATCCATTTCCTCCATTTTCTAGGGGCTGAAAATCCTAATATATTACAAATTTTACCGGCCATGTCTTATAATTCTGCTTACCAGAAGAAATCAAATTTTATTTTTTTTAATTTCAAATTTCTGCATACAAAATAAAAAACAAAGTTACATGCCAACAGCAGTTCACTATCTATTAGTAATCCATAAAGACTTATTCATCAACACTCAACTTTATATCTACAGAAACAACTAAGTGCATGTGCTTGTCAAACTTAGAATAAATTGTAAAGAGCACTGCATGTACTAAACTCATAGTAAAAGGAAACTGCTGTTTTGTGTCTGAAGTTTTGCTACACAGCATTGTGTGCAAGGCGCCGTCAGGTTAAGATATAGTACGATTTTTACTGCCATCCAGTGGCTCAATATAGCAAAATCTGCACCGTCCTAAACGTGTTAATTTGGGTCAATCATAGCAGCATATTTCATGAAGTGAATGTTCAAAGTAGATGATCACTGTCAAAACCTAAACAGGCTAGCTGCATTACATTTCAAATCTTTTTTCCACATGTAACACACTTATAAGTGACTGAATAGATTCTATCAAGGCATTTCTTTCCATACATGAACACATCTGATGGGCTTTGGCATAAATAAGTAACCCAATTCAAACCTGATCAAAACTACTTTCATAAAAACCCATCACAAAATTTTAAAATTCAAACTCCATAAATATAAGACTTTGTTACAAAAGTAACCCTCGAGGCAAGGACTTCACTTAATTTGACTAAGTAATGTCACCATTCTCATATGTATTTTTTATGTTCTGTTCTAAGCTCAAGCAGTTTTTATATAGAAAAATCGCAATATTTTTTGCTTTAAACTCAATTTTATAATTTGCACTTGTGAAATTTTCCAGCAATAGAAGAAACTGTTGAAAAATTTCTGCAGGTAGTTTGCTGAAAGATCATCTACAACTCTCACCTTCACCCCAGCCACACATACCTCAAAGATGACATTCCATGATACATACTGTATAGAAAAGTAATTATTTTTTATTTATTTATAATGTATATTCTAAACTTTATTTTTATTTATTATGCATTCTTTTTACTTTTATTTATAATATACTGTATTTCAAATGTAACATATATTATTTATTTGTTTTAGTTTTTAATTGTTTATTTGACGGTATTTACAGCTCTTATCTTATAGACATCATTAGAAGATAAGCATAGTGATCTTAGTAACACTTTTATGAACAAATTCCTAATACAAGTAGTCATTCAGAATGTAACTCATTCATACCGTTTTTGGATATGTTTTTCATAAAGTTTTACTCATCACGCTGCTCAGACGGGAAAGTAGCTAGTGACTCTGACTACTGTATTGAAAGGCCCAGGTTCGAATTCCGGAGAAGGCATGGATGTAATTTGTCCATCTCTTCACAGAAGGCAATGATAAGGTGCCTCTATAACGGGCTATTGCTTCCGGCCTTAATAGTGGCCAAGGCCTGTAACAGCTAGAGCCTGCCATTGGAAATTTTTAAAAAAAGTTTTACCTATCATTAGTTTTGCCACCTTCTTTTTAGATTTTGCAAAAACATTACATTTACGTCCAATGCTAAGTTGTGCCCCAGTAACAGAAAAGTAGCAACATTCCTTTGTTGTTCGCCCCATTTTTCACTATACTCGGGGAATTCCAAATTAAAAATTTTCTGCCCGGGTTGCAATAATTAACCACAGCATTCAAATGTCACAAATAGATGGTGCAGGTATTACGTCAATATAGCAAACAATCAGTTATAAGACGCAGGGCCACTTCAATATACTTGCCAGTTACACATTTATCCTGGGAGCCCATGAGCATTGGGGGCCCATGCTACATTTACATTTCATTTCTACAAGTAGTTGTTGTAAGAGTCCCTAGTATATTAGCTTGCCCAGAGGCTCAAAATATTGTTAAGACGGCACTGATAAGATGGCTGTGCTGATGGAAATGTGGTTAAAGTGCAAAATATGAGTTTCTTATGTCTACAGCAAAACTCACCCATAAAAATTCATCATCAACTTCTTGAAGGGTTATGTCTTACTATCATGTCACATAAACAAATTTAGGTTTTGTGCAAGAGCTCCAAAAAAAGATGAGACAGATGTTCAAGATGAAAAACTATCTAGTCGCCTAGCACATTTACTACAGATGACAACTTTGCCTTGCTGCAACTCTGATTCAGGACAATTGTCACATCCAACTTAGCAGTACAGCTACGTAATTCAATATGTCAGCGGTCAATATACACAATTACTGTTCATGCCGGAAGACATTTTCATGGTGGATACTTGAGCAACTCACAAACAATCACAAAACCATGATGAGATTCTCTCTCAAATACCCAGGACTTAAATTCAGTCGAGCACAAATCCAATACTTCTCAACTAAATTGCAATTCCAGTCACAGTCCCAAATAAGTTGGGAATGAGTATTTTAATTTATTGTTTAATTATTTTTCATTAATTGAACTTACCTTATTAATTTTTATTTGTCTCTTTACATTTTAATTTGTAATCCTTAATTTTCACAATGCTCTGACCCTTCTAAACCTTAAAAATTAAGCCCTGCATGTGCTTGTACTGTTTAAAAAGGAATATGTTTCATTCCTGGTATAAAGGATTAGATATGGGTGCATCATGTGACAAAAATACAAAGCAAGCATCCATGTCATGGAAATATCTAGTATCACTCCCACCCAAGAAATCCAGAACAGCTCCCTCTATAAAGAAAGTTATAATAATGGTCTTCTGATGCCACAAGGGTGTGCTGTTGACTGGTTTCCCAACAGATAAGTGACAATGAATGTCGCTAGTTTTTTAAATACAGTGGAGCAGCTGTGTGAGGAATTTTGCAGAAAACATTAAAGACATCTCTAAAAAAACTTCTGAAGTACTGCTGCATGAGAATGCCTGACCACACACAGCCATTGTCACACATTACTTGTTAGGACACTTCTACTAGGAAGTACAGAATCATCCTTCCTGCAGCGTGGACCTGGCACTTAATGATTTTTATCTCTCTAGACCTTTGAAGAAGCATTTGATAGGTAGGTGAATTACAATCAATATGAACATTCAGCAAGTTATCTTGATCTGACTTCAGGGATTTGACCAAATTTCTTCACTACTGGCACCAATTATGTGATACAGAGTTGAATAAATATTTGGACAAGCATTGTGACTACACTGAAAATTAATGTTTGACACTGCTTTACAACTGCTTATCCACATATCTGCTTGTGGAATAAGGTTTTTTTCTGGGAGAACTTGTTACTCTACTTTTTCAATGTCTTGGCATCTATAATTCTTTATTATAAAAAAAAAATAATACCATATAATTCTTCTTTATTATAAAAAAATTTAAATATCAACCCACATACTTATTTTTTCATTAATTTGATAAATGTTTCAAAATTCATAAACATGATACACATGTGACAGCATTAAATTCTGTTTAACCATATTCATTAAATTCTGCACAAAAATTATTCTTCTGAATAACAGTCATTCCATACACTTATAAAATTTTATATAAATGTAAGACAATGACTTGGTAATGAAAAATTTAGAATGTGTAAAATGATATATCAAAATAATTTACTCATTTATTTATATTTATTATGTAAACATCACTAATTATTTTTCAAATTATTCTTCCATTACTTTTTCAACAACTTATATAGAGATTACACATACCTTTCAGACTGTTCATTTCTTCTTTCATGGATTTCCGGTAATCACCACACGTCATATGCATAATTTGCCTCTTTTTTACAAATGGGGTTTTTTTGTTCTGCAAAACTTTTAAGCCTTGCGTAGCTGATTTAGCTAGTAATAATTTTGAAAAGAATATTTAATGATATATATTTTAATGAAGGCAATTAAAAAAATTAACAAACATGTAAGTCATTAAATAAATACATACAGATATATATGTAAAATCTAGCTTTCAAATAATAAATTAATAGCTCTTTAAAATACTGTCTGCATTCTAAAAATCATAGAGCAATAAATTTTCTAAACAAAAAATATCCGCCATTTAATTTGTATTGCGCACTAATCAATGAAGTCTGAACCCACCTCTACATTAACCTTCTCAGCGTTACGGCCGGAAAATTCCGTGCAGAAGGTTGCCTTCCACATTCATTATACATGAAAATTTCCGCTAGCTTTTAATGTATCTGATTTCAGTTTGGATGTATATTGGAAGAAAAGAAATCAAAATACAAAATGAAAGAGTCATTTTTTAATTAAAATCAAGAAAATATCACTTATTCATGACATTTTAAAGAACTTTGAATTTTCAGGGCTAAACCCGTAACGCTCAGAGGTTTAAACTGCCATATGATCTGAAATGGAATTCTTATATATAAAAACATATATAAAGGTCAACTGCATTGCAACTCTTTCTCTCTCTTCTGTCTTCCCTTCTGCTTCCAGACTTTGTGTTGCCTTGCCACAGAGTTTACTTTTATAATTTTCTTATTTTACACAAAACCCAACAGCATTCACTAATTCAAACATTTAAATCTGTTGGGCAAAACCACTTAAAATTGAGTCACGTACTATCATGAGTGGTTAAGTGTTGCTTATAAAGGCCTCCGTTCCTTGCTTAACCCCTTCCCTGTTTTGCCCGTACGGTTTCGGGCCTTTACTGATTTGCCTTTACTCCGTACGGGCAATCAGATTTCTATTTTGCTTGCACTGTTTCAGCCATATTTTTTCCAATTTTAGTAACAAATTATTCGTATAGATGGCGATAGTTGTCCAGTAAATGATAGTTTGCAGTTTATTGTCCGATTGGTTCAAAAGCGCGGGTTTTTTCGCATGTTTTGTATCAGAAGACGAATTGTTATCTTTCAGTGTATAGCTTTCTGGTTATATTTTACTAACCGCCTGATAATTTTATTGATGTAGGAGTTGAATAATATATTTTTACTTTTAAATAATGGATAATTCAGAGCGTATGGAGCTAATTTCTTGTAATTCGAACTGTGACTCGGAATCAGAAACTGAATTATCTGTAAATTATAGTAGCGAAAGTTTACTAGAGGACCTGGATAGTAGTGACTCTGATAGTAGTACAGATGGAATCAGTCAAGCAAGACAATTTTTTGAAATTAGTTGTGATAATCCTTTGGATCCGCCTCCTAGATTTGCTTTCACTGGAATTCCAAAAATTAACTTTGATATCGATGAGACTAAAGGTAAACTTCAGTTCTATGATGCTTTCATAGACGATTATTTGCTTGACCTGATTGTTTTTGAAACAAATAGATATGCTGAGCAATGCATAAAAAACAGTACACTTCATAGGCATTCCAGGAGCAAAAAATGGACACCAACATCAAAAGATGAATTACATGTATTTTTTGCTTTGAATATTCTGCAAGGTGTTGTAAAAAGCCAGTTGTTGAGCAGTATTGGAGCAAGAGGCATTCAACATCCACACCATTTTTTCCAAAAGTGATGTCATATCGCCGCTTTCAATTAATTTACAGTTATTTGCATTTTTCAGATAATGTCAATTTTGACATAAATTCTCATGAGTGTCCAAAATTATCAAAAATATGGTTCGTGCTAAAGCACTTAAAATCTCGTTTTGAAGAAATTATCAACCCTGAACGTGATGTTACCATAGACGAGAGTCTTATGTTGTTCAAAGGAAGGCTAAGTTGGAAACAGTATATTCCTCTAACCCCTTCGTGCCGACTGTCACGTATACGTGCCTACCGGCCGACACGCAGGCGTGCCAGAGCATTTTTCCGTTTACTACCGACTGTCACGTATTTGTGCCAGTACCCTGGAACGTTTTTCAAACTATAATTTCTGCCACAAGATGGCACTCTATGTCCATATGGTTTCAGATACATGTACATTAGACCTTTTACTCGAAATGAGAGAAGCATGACTCACATACACGTGTTTTTGATTATATAAACAAACGGGGAACTAAATGTTTCCGAATGGCGTGATTTATGACGTCTCTTTAAATCGCACTTTATTCGCACGTGATAGTGGTTGTAAGTAGAAGATTTATATGCGCTAAAGCGTTGAGTATTTCGGTTTACAGTTCAGTTTTTAGAAAATAATTAGATCTTGTTAGACGTGAATTCTTTCTGTTTTTATCATTGCAATGTCGAAGCGTCGAAAATGTTTAACAGAGCATGAAATAGCAGAAATGATGCAAAATATTTCAGATATTGATTCTGAAATTCTGATATTCTGATATTGATTCAGAAAAATTAACTGAAAGACGTTTTCCAAAACTTTGTTCAGAAGAGACTGATAAGAAAATGTAACAACGATGCTTCGTTTGTTCACATTCCCGGAAAAATCCTCCAAAACGGCAAATGAGTTATTACGAGTGCAAGGAATGTAACGTAGGACTGTGTGTAGATCCCTGTTTTAAAATTTTTCATACGAAAAGAGAATTTTAAGTAATATATTTAGTTTTCAGATGTATAATGTTAAAAGTCATAAAATGGTGAGTAATTAAAATAAAATGTGTAAAATATGCATTTAAACAAGAAATAAGGTAATTAAAGTATATATATATATAAATATCTATAAAGCATAAGCCGTTTATATACTCTATAGCATTATTAAACAATGCATTTATACTTCGGAAATTTCATGGATTTAGGCTTAGTAGCAAAAAAGCCCCCGGCCCTGGAGAAACGCTCGCGTAAGACACTGCCGGCCTCCGTGATAAGCGCGCGTTTTCGCTACCCGGCTCGAAGGGGCTAAAGCGATCTTGCTTCGGAATAAAATTCTACATGCTTTGTGAGTTGAAGTCCGGATATGTATGGTCTATGATAATATACACCGGAAAAGGAACTGTGTTTGATGAAAGTTACAAACATTTGAGCAAATCTTCGCAGGTAGTTATTACACTTATGCAACCACTTTTACATAAAGGATACTGTCTGACAACTTTTATTCATCTCCTGAAATAGCAGATATCCACATTAGTTACTGTACACATATGTACGGAACATTAAAACTTCAAAGAAAGGAAGTTCCTAAAGCACTGTTGACAAAAAAACTTCAAAAAGGGCAAATGCTTGCTTACCAGATGGGAAAAGTGTGTATTATGAAATGGATGGACAAAAAAATCGTGTCTCTCATATCTACAATACATAATCCGGAAATGGTTCAAGTATCCAGTTTGACGAATGAAATTAAACGAAAACCTAAAGTAGTTATGGAGTATAATAACACAATGGGTGGTGTAGATCGAATGGACCAGAGCCTAAGTAATTATCCTGTAATAAAGAAACGAGGAAAGAAATACAACAAAAAAATATTTTTTCATCTTCTAGACATCTGTTTATGAAACGCTTATGTTTTGTATAAAAAGCACGGCGGTAAAGATACGAATTTACAGTTTCGATTGGAAATTATCGATTGACTTATTGAAAGGCATGCAGCAGTAGAAGAAAGAAAAGGCTGTCCTGGATATTTACCAACTCCACTAAGACTAACAGAAAGACATTTTTTAGAAGTTATTCCACCTACAGAGAAAAAACTAAGACCCGCAAGACAGTGTTATGTGTGTTCATTGAAAAAAATGACAACGGCAAAAGAATTAGAAAAAAGACAAGGTATTTTTGCCCAGACTGTGATGTTGGACTATGCCTGTCACCTTGCTTTAAGATATATCACACTAAATCAGATCTTTAAAAAAAAAGAAGGGTAAGTATGTTTTGTATCAAAACATAATAGTAAATGTAATTGAATTGTAATCGAAAATATATGTTAAGTAATTGTACTATTTTAATTGTAAATGTAACTTCCCTGTTTTGCATTAATGTAGGGAAAAAAACCAACTTACAGGGAAAATTGATTATTTTCATTAAAGAAAAAAAGTTGTAATAAATGCTTAAAATATTAGAAATGTTAATTTTAACAACATATCTTTACTTAAAAATGTAAAATGAACAAAAAAATGCAATAAAAAAATATTACACATTTTTTGGCCGAATTCTGGAAAAAAATGAAACTGTCAAAGGGTTAAAGGCAACTGGCCTTTTTGAACTGCACTATACATTCCATTTATAAAAAAAATTAATGCACTCCATTTAAATATAAATAAAAATAATTATATAAAATAATCATATGAAAAAATTATAAGGCGGGAGCCTTCAAAGTTTAAATTATATGAGAAGGGTAGAAGGAACAACTATGCAGAGGTAAAATAGGCCTGTGTTTCTGAACCAATACTCCCTGAACAAACTTTATATTTAACATACAATTATTGTTAATTATAACAATTATTAACCATAATTCCAAACAAATTTTAATACATTTTATCCTTAATTAAATTCTTATAAATTTTATTACGATTATTCAATTTCTTAAATCTTCGGTATTTCTATATTAATTTTAACAATATTTACTATTTTCCCATTCAATAATTATTTCATTTACATCATTAGAATTACATTGATTAATCTTAAATTATTCTTATGTAATTCTGATGATGTAAATGAATTGCATAGATTAATCCATTTCATATGATTCTTATGCAGTTCTGATGATGTAAAAGAAATAATTATTAAACGAGATATTATTAAATATTGTTAAAATTAATATAGAAGTACAAAAGATTTAAGAAATTGAATAATCATAATAAATTTTATATGAAAATTTAATTAAGTGTAAAATGTATTAAAAGTTGTTTGGAATTATGGTAAATGAATGTTATTATTATCAATAATTGTATGTTAAATATAAAGTATGTTGAGGGAGTACTGGTTCAGAAACACAAGCCTGCTTTACCTCTGCATAATTGTCCCTTCTACCCTCCTCATATAATATAAACTTTGAAGGGCTCCCACCTTATAATTTTTTTCTTATAATTATTTTTTGTTTATATATAAATGGAGTGCATTAATTTATTTTATATAAATGGAATGTATAGTGCAGTTCAAAAAGGTCAGTCACCTTTAAACGAGGAACGGAGACCTTTATAAGCAACTGCCAAAGCAACACTTAACCACTCAGTACATGACTCAGTTTTAAGTGGTTTTGACCAACAGATGGAAATGTTTGAATTAGAGAAAGCTGCGACTTCTGGTTTTGTGTAAAATAAAAAACTTAGAAAAGTAAATTCTGTGGCAAGGAGACACAAGCATCTGGAAGCAGAAAGGAAGACAGAGTTGTGACGCAGTTGACCTTTTTATACCGAATTCCATTTCAGATCACATGGCAGTTTAATGTAGAGGTGATGGGTTCAGACTTCATTAATTAGTGTGCAATGAAGATTAAATGACGTATCTTTTTCGTTTAGAAAATTTATTGCTTTTTTTTTTTTTTTTTTTTTTTTTAGAATGAAGGTTAAAGGGCTATTAATTTATTATTTGAAAGCTAGATTTTATATTTTACATATATTTCACCCTGAACATAACACACTTGCTTTCGATGCTTTGGCCTACTATTTGGACAGCAGTCTGTCTACCCCTTCTATCTTACTGCAGATTTATCTAAAATGTAAACTTTTTGGAATAGGCACAATTAATGTGCCAACTTGATTGTGGCCACAACATGTTTACTGAAATAAAAGTTTAATTAAATATACTTTTACAACCAAATTTCTTGTTTCAGCATTCTACGACATCAAAATTCCTGCTGGTCATTACTTCCGAGTTTGATTTTATCACAACTGAGTGAAGTAGGACGTATACCTTCACTGAAGTGTTAATTAATTAATGCCTTCACATGTTAACCTTTAAGATATCTACGGCTCTGTCACTCTATGCACAAAGAGGAATCAGCAAACCATCTACACCTAATCATTCCCAAACAATTGTGTTACAATTTTTAAATGTTTAAAGTCAAAATCCATTCTTCAAAATTTAATCCAGCATATGTAAAAAGTGCAACGCAGTTCAATAGCAATATAAAAATGCGAAAAAAGAAATCAAACCATAGATTTGCTACGAGTGATTAAAAATGCAATCTATTTCTGCTTTATATTTAGTTTTCAAAAGTTGGAAGTAAAAAGAAAACATCCATCTTTATATATTAACCAAATGTTTCGAAATTCTTAGGCTGATGTTTGGATTACAACCGTTTTCAGTGTGCACCCTCGATCTTCACGTTAACATTTACTCTCCAGGTATTTTATCGAATAAATTAAATGACATTTTTTTAAGCGGTTCAAAAAATGAGAATTAGCAACGGATTTTAAAGTGATACATTCCTGAAATTGTGTTCATTTGCAAAAGAAAAAAATATTGTTTAAAAAATGACTCAAACTTTCTGATATGATTTTAAATTTACAAATTTTGAGAGTATATTTAATGTTATTTAGTAAATGATGGATGCATAAACCAAAAAACTTGCAGACATGGCTTAAATTTCACAAATAATTTTATTCCTTCGATAATGCACATTATCACTGCGGGTGCGCTATGAACCTCCCAATTTTATACAGATCACATCTTTTTAAAAAACAAAAATTAGAAAAGTAAACTCTGCTGATAGACAACACTAGCATCTGGAAGCAGAAGGGAAGACAGAAGAGAGAGAGAGAGTTGCAACACAGTTGACCTTTTTATACCCAATTCCATTTCAGATCACATGGCAGTTTATTGTAGAGGTGTTGGGTTCAGACTTCATCGATTAGTGTGCAAAACAGATTAAATTATGGATCTTTTTCATTTAGAAAATTTATTGCTCCGTTATTTTTAGAATGACGACAGCTAGATTTTATTTTTTACAAATATGCAAAATATAAAATCCAGCTTTAATATTATCAATATCCTTCTGTGACTCTTCTTCTGCCATATCCGTAAATTGAACAATAAAATCTCCTTGATCCAAAAGAAAGCAGTGCTTCACTGATATAAGCCTTCCTCGTAGATCAATATCACCCATTAAGAGATCTAATAATTATTTGCTTGCAAAATGATATGCAGGTTCAATGTATTCTACATACTTGCTGTCAAGAGAAGTGTACATAATAGCTTTTAGTATCAGAGCAATCAACTGTTTTACCACATTCATGAATAACATTCAGGTATTTTCCTATCCTTAAAATCATATCAGCTGCTTTTTCTAAGAATACAAGAATCCGATCTTTTTTAATAATGTATCGTTTTCCCAAAAAACATTACTGCATTCCACAGGTAATTCTTTTTTGGGAACTATTCCGTTTTGAGGGCCGTAAAAAAATTGCAGTGAAAATGTATGCGCAAAAGCGCCAAATCTAGCAAACGGGCCCATTTAACAGCGTGCCGAATCTACTGTACGTGCTGATTTCAGATTGCGTAAGTTTAGGTAGTTCTGTATTTTTTAGAAGCCATTGAAATACTAATTTAATTTTTAAATCCTTTTTTGATATCCTATGGATTTAACAATTTGGGAATTGCCCATGACGAAAAGTTGGCAATAGAATTTTGGGTAAAGTGCAGAATCACCCATTGCTTGACACGTTTTTAAGAATTGCACATACTCAATATCCATGTGCACATCGACCTATTTTCACTTAAAAAAAAAATCCTAGAATTGCACAAAAATGGCACTGCGCACACCCTTGACTTTATCTATGTACACATCGACCTATTTTCACTTAAAAAGTAAAATCAAATTGTTCTTACCCTTGTAAAAAGCGGCAAACAAATAAGTGAGCGATTCTGCACTTTACCGATAATATTTTCAAAGAAAAGGCATCATTCATTATAGAAAATTACGTTTGAACAACCAACGAGATGAAATTATGCTTTAGCGATAAGTAGGTAGCGAAAAAGCGATGCAGGCATCCATTCAGTTATGTTTAGCAATTTTTATATAAATTATAATAATGATCTGAAATAGTTATGTACTCTTATGCTTCCATTCAGTCGCGTTTAGCCTTTTTCATATAAATTATAATAATAAAAAAGTAGTATATGAAATTAATCTTTCATCTAAATTAAAACATCAATCTTAGATAGTTATTTACTATTATACTTCCTTTCTTGCCGCAATTATTAGGGTTGTCGCAATTATTTTTGGCAGCATTGGCATCAACAATAGTTTGGCGATTTTTTACGGCCCTCGAAACCGAATAGCACCCTTTTTTGATTAATTCGTTACTTTCAACTAAAACCTCAGAATAATAATCAGATATTATTCCTTTATAAATCCACTTTACTAAAATCTCAAAATAAGGAAATGCTGCTGTTAGAGTTAAAGCATGACATATTTCTTCAGCTTTGCCAGATTCAGCCAAGGATGCGAGATTTTCATGAAGAACAGAGAGCAGAAGCAATAGTCCAAAATCCAAACGTCCATTATCCGAAATGATCTAAAATCCAGACCTCAACATCATCCCCAATGTTTCTTCTCGTAAGCTTTACGCATGTACATTTGATCCCCCCTCTGTGCATAATAAAACATTTGGAGAGTCTCGATTCTTAATTTTCCTTCGACACTAAATAAAATATCTTGTTATTGAAGAAACAATCATTTTAGCATAAATTTGTACCATCAGTAATTTGGCTCCATTGCTGCGTATGTGTTTTGCCATACATCTCAAACCGAAACATTCCACATAGATACATTGCTGACCTGATGTCAACCTAGCGAATCATTATTTATTATACAGTACAAAGTCCGAAATCCGGACTCGTCAGGACTTCGGCGATTCCGGATTTTTCCAGATAATAGATCATCAGTTTAAATCTACTAAGATGGCATGTAGAAATTATAAAATTAAAAATATAAAATCATGGTATATGAAATAATGAAGTATTTATGATCTAAAGGGTATCAAAATTTACAAAAAAAAAGCTTAATATTTATTTACCTTAATTAAGACACAATAACATGCCGAATAAATACTAATTCAGAAGTCAAACAACAAAAATCAGCGTTATATTTTAAAAATTTTCACAGGTTTCTGTTCTAGTTAACGATCCTAATTCCAATCCATCTTTGCCTTCGGCCTTTAAAGAAATTATGTTTTAGTTCTGTGCCACTTGCTTATTATTGTCCAGGCTTTCTTATCTTATCTAATCATTATTTCCTATCTTGTTCATTTGCAGTTTTGCAGCTGAGGATGGTGGTTCGGTAAAACCATCGAAACTAGTCCTGTGAAAATTTTGAAAATATAACGCTGATTTTTGTTGTTCGACTTCTGAATTAGTATTTATTTCCCTTATTAAACATTTCTTTCAATGTAAGTTATTTTAAGTTGCTTCTTTTTTTTATGCTAATATTTTCTCTTTAATTCTGTAGAATGACGTAATCTCTCGTTCAATTATATTGCTGAAGTCTTATAACTGCTGTTTTGAGAATTCCGATTAACTTGTCAGTCAAAATTTCCTCGTTTTCAGTAACTTCTCTGTCACTTTCTTCAATAGTGGTAGCGGTATTTTCTGGATCTAGAACCATACTACAGATTTCGCCATTCATGATATAAAAACTTCTCTTTAATATCATCTTCATTTATTATCGCTTCTCCACATTTCTTTACAAAATCCGTTAATTGGAAAATTTCACCTTTGTTTTGCGATATCCGAAAACCTTTAAAATTAGTGGCTATCATCATCAAATTTAGCTATCCTTCACTATACATATTTGGCTATGCATCATGAGCTTGGCGACTAAAGACAAGCTGTTCCGTCAAATTTTATCTTGCTTCTATCGCACACTGAGACAATTAGCCTGAATTGTATTAGTTTGGTTATTTATTATAGTTATGTCTATTTCTTGCACATGCTTAAGGCTTATCAGAATTCTGAATAAATAAATTCCCACATATACTAAAGCCTTAGTAAGGGCTAACGCTAGATATCTTATCGCCTAATGCAGTCTCTGTGGGTCCTAAATTCTGCGACTTGGTACAGCCATACAAGCCCTGGCGCTGGTTCTGGGTGAATAACAAATTAGTTATTCTTAATTCAAATAGCACTAAATGTAATCTTTGGGTCTATAAGTATCATCAACAAAATCTATTTTTAGCATATAGAAAGAAATTTTTGGTAAATTTTTCCTCGTCAACATTTTTTTAGCGCATTTAACTTAAATCTGTAATCATCGCCAAGCGATAAAAACGCTCATCGTCAACACAAAAGGTTACCATACTCCTTTATTATTCAATTACTAGCATAAAAAATTGTTTAGGCATTGCTACATGAGTCATTACTCAAGTTGTCATGTTTTGATAATCAAATGAAAGGAAAATATATAAATAATGATTCGCCAGGTTGACGTCAGGTCAATAATGTATCTATGTGCAATGTTTCGGTTTGAGATCTGTGCCAAAGCACATACGCAGCAATGCAGCCAAATTACTGATGGTACAAATTTATGCTAAAATGATTGTTTCTTCAATAACAAGGTATTTTATTCAGTGTCGAAGTGAAATTAAGAATCAGGACTTTCCAGATGTATTATGCGCGGAGGGAGGAATCAAATGCACATGCGTAAAGCCTACGAGAAAAACTTTATTGGTGTTTTGAGGCCCAGATTTTAGATTATTCCGGATAATGGACGTCCGGATTTCAGACTTTGTACTGTACTTTCCTTTCATCACCGTATGTTTATCAAAACATGACAACTTGAATATGACTCATGTAGCGAAGCCTAAACAATTTTTTTATGTTAGTAATTGAATAATAAAGGAGTATGACTTTTAAGTTTACATTGCGCTTGGCAAGGATTACAGGTTTAAGTTAAATATGCTAAAAAATGTTGATGAATATAATTTTAACAAAAATTTCTTTCCATATGCTAAAAATAGATTTTGTTGATAATACTCATAGACCTAAAGATTACATTTAGGGCTATTTAAATTAAGAATAACTGATTTGTTATTCACATAAACCCAAAACCAGGGCTCGTATGGCCTCGCAGAGTTCCAGAATTTAGGACCCACAGAAACTGCATCAGGCAGTAAGATATGTAGCGCCCTCAATGAGGCTTAAGTATAATAAATAACTAAACTAATACAATTCAGGCTTAATTGTCTCAGTGCGCAATAGAAGCAAGATAAAATTTAACGGAACTTATCGTTAGTCGCCAAGCTCATCATGCATAGCCAAATATGTACAATGAAGGATAGCTAAATTTGATTATGACAGCCACTAATTTTAAAGGTTTTCGGATATCGCAAAACAAGGTGAAATTTTCAAATTAACGGATTTCTTAAAGAAATGTGAAGAAGCAGTAATAAATCAAGATAATATAAAAGAAGTTTTTCATTGTGATGACAATGCTTCTCAATCATCAATCAACAAATGGCGAAATCTCTAGTATGGCTCTACATCCAGAAAATACTGCTACCGGTAGTGACGAAAGTGACACAGAAGTTACTAAAAACGAGAAAATTTGATTGACAATTTAGTCGAAATTCTTGAAACAGTAGTTACAGGACTTCCACAATGTAACTTAACAAAAGATTATGTCTGTCTACAGAATTAAAGAGAAAGTAGTAGCACAAAAAACGAAACTACTTACATTGAAAAAAATGTTTAATAAGGTAAACAAATAAATATGAAGCATTTTTTTTTTTTTTTTTGTAAATTTTATACCCTTTAGATCAAATACTTCATTAGCTCCTAAATCACAATTACATATTTTTTATTTTATAATTTCTACATGCCATCTTACTAGATTTAAACTGATGATCTAATATCCGGAAAAATCCCAAATCTGGAATCACCAAAGTCCTGACGAGTCAGGATTTCGGACTTTGTACTGTATTAGCAATAGTTTCCATAGTTGTCACTGAAGGTTGTATGTAAAACCATAGCTTCTGAAGTGTTATTTTTTTCTGTAGATGTTGATTTTCAAGTTCTGACACAAGAATAAAATAGTCCTTCAAGAAAATACGCATACCAGCAGCAAGAGCATGACTGATTAAATCTTCTTCATAATGTAGATTATCTTCAACAAAATGATTATTGTTGAGTAGTAGGAAAACATTAGAAGCATATTTTGTACTAGTAACTTCAGGGAAAAATTTGCACTGTCAATCTATTATAAAATTTATGATGTTAAAATATTGAAAATTAGTTATGTTTCGAAAATTTTGAAATTTGTTGATTATTCAAAATAATCACAACAAATGTGTGTGCAAAGTTTGGTTAATCTTTGGATTATGGTAACTTGGCGATTTTTTGGCAAAAATTTGGCAACCAACTCTGCTACAGCAACCCTCTATTTTTTTTTCGCCGCCATTTTGTCTTCACAAAGTAAAGACATGTTTCTTTTCTTTTTATTTACTCAACACTTTTTCCAACAATCTGCTAGCCGAATTACACTTATGCTAGAAATTTCATGGAACAAAACTGCCCTATCATGACAAATATTAACTGCAAAATTGGGAAAAAGTGCAGAATCGCAAACTCCTTGCCGCGTTTTTCAGATACGCACATACACAGTAACCATGTACACGTCGACTTATTTTTACTTAAAAAGGCATCACAGAATTGCACAAAAATGGCATTGTGCACACTCTTGACTCCATCTACACTGCTATTTTCTTATAAATTACAAAACTTGCACGAAAATGCAGGAAAATTTTGTGAATCTTTAAACTCGGTAAAAAGCACATATATGAAATTACCTGATCGCGAAAAAATATATACCCTTTCCAAGGATGAGCATTTCCACGTATAAAATAAATAAAATATCCAAAAACTTTTACCTCTAAATTATCTATTATAAACGTCACCAACGAATTTCTAATGCAAACATTAAAAATGGTTGCAAATACTTAGTGTCAAATATTTAAATTATTTCCATGCACGTTTACTTCCACTGAAATGTATACCAAACTGCTACAAACATATAATTCACAAAATAACTATCATTTAATTAAAATATAATTAAACCATGTACACGTCGATTTATTTTTACTTAAAAAAACATCTCAGAATTGCACAAAATTGGCACTGCGCACACTCTTCACTATATCCATGTACATTGCTTTTTTCTCATAAATTAGAAAAATTTCATGAAAATGCATGAAAATTTTGTGAATCTTTAAATTCGGTAAAAAGGACGTATGTGAAATTACCTGATCGCGAAAAAGTACAGTCAAAAGTCGTTAATTCGGACATCCATAATCCGGAATGATCTATAATCCGGACCACAAAGCTAAAAACTTTCTGCGCATGCGCTGCGTTGACACATGCGCATAGGCGTTTACGGGTGCGCGTAAAACCTTTACAACTGCGCATATGCGTGTGCACAAGCGCAGAATACGTTTTTGCGTGCGCGTTTAATGTATAACGGACAATATAAGCTAAAATTATCTAATTATCTATTTCAGTTAATGCTGATGATTGCGTTGTTCCACAATCTTCGAATTGGATGCAACTTATTATTTTTTTGCAGACTGTAAGAGCAATTTTATAAAAGTAAACTTGAACTTTCGATTATGTCAAATAGAATTTCCGATGCTGGAGCTCCCAAAGGATCTACAAAACGAAAGTATGTTTCGATGTCCGTCAAACAAAAAGTGGGATTGCTGCAAAACATGAAGAAGGTGACAGAGAGGTTAGTGAAAACAAAAAAATTTCGATTGACAAGTTAGTCGGTATTCTCGTCACAGCAATTACGGGACTTAAACAGCGGAACTTTCTAACTGAACAAGAAATTATGTCTGTTTATAGAATTAAAGAGAAAGTATTATCACATAAAACGAAGCAACTTAAACAACTTACATTGAATGTAATATTTAATAAAGTAAACAAATTAATATTAAGTTTTTTTTTTTTTTTTTTTTTTTTTTTTGTAAATTTTGGTACCCTTTAGATCATAATTGTTCTTTATTTCATAAATTATGGTTTCATATTTTTAATTTTAGAATTTCTGCATGCCATCTTACGAGATTTAAACTGATGATCTATAATCCGGAAAAATTGATAATCCGGAATCGCCGAAGTCCCGACGAGTCCAGATTAACGACTTTTGACTATATATACCTTTTCCAAGGATGAACATTTGCACGTATAAAATAAATAAAATATCCAAAAACTTTTCCCTCTAAATTATCTATTATAAACCTCATCTGCCAATTTATAACGCAAACATTAAAAATGGTTCCAAATACTTAGTGTCAAATATTTAAATTCTTTCCATGCACATTTACTTCTACTCAAACGTATTCCAAAATACTACAAACATATAACTCACAAAATCACGATCATTAAATTAAAATATAATTAAATTAAAAAACACTACTTAAAATATAAATAAGCACGTACATTAAATTAATAAAAATTAACTTACAATCCTAATTACTTTAAACTAAATCATTGCTAATAACAATTTTTCAATAATACCAAATTAATTTATTTACTCCTTACATTTAGAACAACAATGCATAAAAATAATATCCCCAAATGATTAAAAATACTAACTTACCTAATCTTCTACAGAATCTTGAGGGCATGGTGGATCACGAAATGTCCATTTTCACCAGATTTCTCGCACAGCCATTCAAACTTATCTGTAATATCCTTCCTTTCACACAATCTCATTTCGTTCCCACATGTTGGACATTCATACTTATCCACAATTAATCCTACACTCATACACCATTCAACCAATTCTTTTGAATTATCAGATAAACGCATTAAAAATTTAGAATTCACTTTAGATAGCGCCATGCAATCCAAAAATTTATCAACACTCTTTCACACAACACACAATGGTGGCGGTGTAATTAATTATGGCAAAGCACACTAGGGCTATCTGCCTAAGGGGAGGGATGCCTTCATGGAGGACTTTCTAAGGGAAACTGGCTCGTATACACGTTACACATGGGGAAAACCACGAAAACACCCATGCAGCCAGCCCGTTCGCAGGATTCGAACCTCGGGCCAAACTACCAGTGTTCAGCGACTTTACTGCTCGGCCGCTGGTGGGCCCCACAACACACAATGAAGCTTAATACAAAATACTATAGTACTGCAGATATTTTTCCAAATTTACCCCCTTTTCCGATTAAAGAACTGTAATTCGTCCATTAATGTTACATGACATATCTCATGATCTCTCATTTCCCTCACACAAAATAATGCGTAATCGGAACTGAGTACTTCTCACATTATTCCCAAAGTCCTAGGTAGTAACCTTTATTGCCTCCAAAATGTCGCCAAACTACCTGTTACCATATTCCAAAGATTAGCCCAAAATTTATACACCTGTGATATTGTGTACAAAGCTTTACAAAACCATCCTTGAAAAAAACCTAATTATGTGGACTGTCAAACACAAAGTCTTTTGGACAGAAAATTTTTAAAAGACTTTAAAATATTATCCAAGTTTACATTTTGCAATTGTGTACATAATTATTTTGCTGAAAATTTCAAGATTGTGTTTTCAAATTATTTATCTTCATTTGAATATGCTTTGGCATTTTTCTCTAAAAAACTTCTCTCTCAACCAGCCATTTTTCTTCTTGAAGGGGGCAAATATGTAAAATATAAAACCCAGCTTTCAAATAATAAATTAATAGCTATTTAATTCCTGTCTTTATTCTAAAAATAACACAGCAATAAATTTTCTAAACAAAAAAAAAATCTGTCATGTAATCTGCACTGTGCACTAATCGATGAAGTCTGAACCCAACACCTCGACATTAAACTGCCATGTGATCCGAAATGGAATTCGGTATAAAAAGGTCAATTGCATTGCAACAACTTCCCTTCTGCTTCCAGACGCTTGTGTCGCCGAATTTACTTTTCTAATTTTCATTCTTTAAAAAGAATGTAATTTGTACAAAATTGGGAGGTTCATAGCACACCCACAGTGATAATGTGCATTATCGAAGAAATAATATTATTTGTGGAATTTAGGCCGTGTCTGCAAGTTTTTTGGTTTATGCATCTATCATTCTAACTATGCAGCAAAGTCTTCAAGTTATGATGCAGAGAACCGCTGCCAATCTGTTGCAACTTTCACCACGTCATCTTATCACAATAATGGAACAGTGTTATTACATATATACATATATAGAAAAAATGAAACTTTCTGACTATTTGCACTCTCACGTAAAGTCACCCACTCGCTGATGCCTTCGTATGCTAACAAAATGTTTCTTTAGCAAACTTTACAGTTCATAAGCACTGTTCTGTTGACATTTAACTATAAAAAGACGCATTCAAAGAAAGAAATTTTATGATGCAAAACAGCAATTTATACAGCCGATATTTATATTGTTATGTTCTGTGGATAATGCTGAGCAAAATAACCATTAAAAATAAAGGGTACTTTGGTATTATCACAACCACCTTGGCACAATTTGACAATTTTTTAAATAAGAAGAAATGGTAATTTCAAATCAGACAAAGTTATTTATTTCATATCATACATTAATCTTAGTTCAATATTTATTCTGGAAAACAATTAATTATTTACAAATGGTATATTCTGCATGTAATTATTCCAGTCTACCACAGTCTTACCAGCCATTTCCAACTCTTGCAAGCAAAATTTAATGCTTGTTAATTTTATTCCAGCAGCATATAAACCTGACTGCTGTAGTAAATGGCAGACTATTCTCAAACCAATTACCGTTTCAAATGCCAATGTGTTTATTATGCTTTTGTATGTGGAATTTCCAAAAAGGTTGCATTCCAAAATACATCAACATCAAATGCGAATCTGAACATTCACACCTTTGGAGCAAAATATTATAGTCCTGCAAAAATTTCACAGAATTCTCTTTGTTTGTAGGCAGATCCCACAAGTGAATTTGAGACTCAGCTGAAGACAAAAATATTGCAATTTGCCTTTATAGCTCCTAATACAGTACAAAGTCTTTAATCCGGACTCGTAGGGACTTCGGCGATTCCGGATTAGGGGTTTTCCCTCATTATAGATCATCAATTTAATCTGGTAAGATGGCATGGAGAAATTATAAAATTAAAAATATGAAACCGTAATTTATGAAATAAAGAGCAATTATGATCTAAAGGGTATCAAAATTTACAAAAACAAAAAGCTTAATATTTATTTGTTTACTTTATTAAACATTTCTTTCAACGTAAGTTGTTTAAGTTGCTTCGTTTTTTGTGCTAATACTTTCTCTTTAATTCTATAAACAGACATAATTTCTTGTTCAGTTCTACTGTTCAAGTCCTGTAATTGCTGTGTCGAGAATACCGACTAACTTGTCAATTGAAATTTTTTCGTTTTCAATAACCTCTCTGTCACTTTCTTCACTATCGGAAGCAGTACATCAAAGCATGCTTTCGCTTTGTAGATCCTTTGGCAATTCCAGAATCAGAAACTCTTTTTGACATAATCAAAAGTTCAAGCTTCCTTTTTATAAAATTGCTCTAACAGTCTGAAAAAAATAGTAAGCCGGATCCAATTAGAAGATTAAGGAACAACATTATCTGCAACATTAACCGAAATAGATAATTAGATAATTTTAGCCTAGCGTATACCGTCTGTTATACATTAAACGTGCATGCGTAAACGTATTATGGGCATGCATAAAGGCATTATGTGTTTACACATGCGCAGAAAGTTTGTAGCTTTGAGGTCTGGATTATAGATCATTCCGGATTATGAACGTCCGGATTAAAGACTTTGTACTGTATAACCAAAACACAGTGTATAAAAATGGAGACATTGCTTATTTACACTTACTGTTATCAATATGATTACATAAAAAATTGTATGCACACGGTTGACACAGTTTGGTGACTTCTACTAAGGTGGTTGTAATAATGCCACAGTAACAAATGGAGCCTGCATGGTTTAGCCATTGCCAAATGCATACTCAAGAGTATGCCATAAATGGGACAGTTCTACTGAATGTTGGAACTGGGATTTGGATAAACAGAAAGAAACAAAAAAGTATTACCTGCTTTTGCATTTAACTTTTGTTCTGTCAAAATGCTCTCCAATTTTCTAATACACCAAAGAACTTCTTCTTCGAATGATAGCTGTAATTCCTACAAACATTACGTATTATTTAAATAGTATACTAACTCATTTATATGAGAATGCATCCTAAAACACTCTATCTGAAAACCATTCCATCTTTTATACACATTACATACATATCACATACTTAAAAATTATATTATGGTAATTTATGGCTTATCTCTAAACATTTACATTAAGAAAAACATATCCTTTTCGCTTAGAATTTACTCCCAGCTACAGAATTCAGAGCATTTGATTACCTTTCTTGTAAAATACCTTCATTTCATTTATATGTAGCTAACTTATTTATGATATTCCCACCTACTTGCAAATAATCTTAAAAATGCAGTCATCTTTTTTATTACACCACTTTATATTCAGACCAATATGACCTGCAGATAGTCTTCACTTTATGAATTTTTACTACAATGAAAGTCTTATATCAGAACTTGTTTCTTAGACAACAACAGAAAAAAAAGACGAGGATTTTCCACTTTAGGAAAAAAAGTGACAAGCCAAAGCAGAAAAACATGAATAACTGCAAGACAGTATACTGGTTTTAGGCTGTTTTACAATATGTTTGCCAATATTAAGTTGTATGATAGCTTTATGATAGAAAAAATGTTTTAATCTTAACAGTAAAGTACAATATCTTATTCCATGCCCTTCACTCTGCTCACAGCACACAAAAAAATTGAATTTCAACACTAAACATGAAATGCATAGTAATTACCAATATTGTGATATCATGCATAAAAATGACAATATTATATTATCCTTATCTTCTCTTTTCTATGTTACTGCATCTGTATCTCACATTACTAAATCTCCGATGACTCAAATAATCAGAGCTGCCTCCTTTAGCTTCTGGAGAGTTTGTTCTCTTTTGAATTTTTTGAAGTTCAAACTATATTTTACACATATTTCTTCTATTAATGTAGAATTAATCATTTTGCATATTTATCAAAAAAATACATCTTTTACTTAAGAAAGATAAAATATTTTATGAAATATTTGACATAATTTGATAAAGATTTTGCCCTGTATGTTAATGCTAACTGCATGTTAACTTTATTATTCCATTACAACTTATAAAAGGTTTAACATAAACAGTTTTTTTTTTTTTTTTTTTTTCCTCCATAGCACTCCATTGACTGAGGGAAAGCTGCATTTTCAAGTCCAGCTTATGTGTTTCAAAAGGAGGGGAAAAAATCATTAATTTAGATAGTGATTTCTTGCATTTATATAGTTAGAAAACAATTCTGACCTCGGGTAAAAATCATGCACACATTTCTACTATTCTGTGAAGTGTTATTTACGGCATTTAATAATTTGGCAAATTTGAATTGATACTACGGTAGGCGATTTATTAACATATAGAATATCAGACATTCTTGAAAATAATTCATATAAGAAGTAACAAAATAATTAAATACGATTCTTTTTTTTTTTTTTTTTTTTTTTTTTTTTTAAGGTAGTAGAAAAAAAACAGGCCCATATCTCATCGCCATCTAAATCGACAGAGTTTTATTTACAATGTACGTCAATATAAAGTTGTGTTTTTGCTTAATTATAAAGAGTAGAATGGAAACTACTAAAACTGTTTAGAACACATGCAGGAAAAAAGCGTAATGAATTTAATTTCTTTGTTTTGTTACTTTTCAGTGAGTTCCCAGAAGATTAGAAAGGTTTATTAAAATATTTCGATACACTTCGTGGTATTCTCCGGGCAATATTGCATTTGTTCATTATTTCTTTACGTTATTAGGAAACGTACGTTAAAGGCAATATCGTTTTTCACTCTTCCTGGAATTGTCTACACATTTCATTTAAATTTTTGCCCTTTTAATCGTTCATCTTTAATTCATCGTTCATCTGCATAAAGTGATCACTTTTCTCTGAATGAGAGACAGTCATAACATTAAATTGTGCCAAATTCATATTTCTTGAACATATTCAAATTAAAAACACTTGGGTCCTAAAACCTGTTCCACCTATCATACTACCAAAAAAAAAAAAGAGGTAAAAGACATAAAACTCACACGTAATACAAAATTTAAATAGAACGTACCTCATTTAGAGCTGTGTTATTGCTCATTCTGAAAGCTCGAACGTCCTACATTTTCACCAGGAAAAAGCGGTAACCAGTAAGTAATGTTTATGGCGTAATTCGACGTCACAACGAAGCTCCGCCCAATATCAACACCAACTTCCGTCCATGTCGCTCCTATGTACCACGGATTCAAAGCAACGACTTCATATAACAGGTAGACGGCTCACCCACAGAGAATTCGTCTGCTAGGGTGTCTCCAACATACACCACGTGACTAATGCTGTTGGCGCTCTTGGGGAGTGATAGCTTATGCTGTTCATCGCCAGTTTGGCCCGCTTTTGATATGGCAGGTAGTACTTTTTATTTCCGTCTGCTAGCAGTCAGCAGACAACGGCCTCGAATTAGGTTGTTCGATTTTTTACAAGTATATTTAGATATAACTTAACCCCTTTTTTCCTGAATATTTTATCTATATTTTTAATAATTGCTTTAAATTATTTGCACCATTGTTTAAGAGGTTTATGTTAAATAATTTTAGGAAGAAAATCTAAAATAAATAATAAAAAATTGAGATGGAAACTTTAATTTTGAATAACGTTAAAAAATTAATTGCACTACTGTTTTTTTTTTTTTTTTTTTTTTTTTTTTCCTCCATAGCACTCCATTGACCACTCCATATTTGAGAAGGTAAAAAAAATCTCGTTTAATTTTAATGCATTGCATCCTAAAGAGAAAAAGAAAATCACATTGTATTATATGTATTTATGCCATTGATTGCCTTTCTTTTCTTGAGATTATATTACTGGAACAAAATAATGCAATCTTAATTACTGATTTCCACACTCATGTGTATGTCATGGGGGGGGATCAATACATCTTATTAACTATAAAAATTATTTTATATTGAATATGTATCAAACGGTAACAAACTTCAACTCAGTATTTATTATTAGGATCAAAACGATATTACAGTTAAAAATTCTCTCTCTCTCCTTTTTTTTTTTTTAAATACTATTTAAAATATGGTAAGTTTTTCACATCGCATTTTTTCAATTACAATAAATTTCTAACAGCATCGTAGATGAGACAGAATTATAATCCAGATTATTTTTATTTTAATTGATTTTATAGAAAATAATGATAAAGCATTGAGCTTTATTTTCTATAAAATAATGATAAAGCATTGAGCTTTATAAAAGTAATCTGATTTTTAAAATAATGCTGTTTAACTGTTTATGTTCAATGTTGCATGAATCAAGATGCTTTTTTTTAACAAAGTAAACATATCGCACAATCTTTTCTCAATAATTTAATGCTAATAATAGCGTTTTTCTTTTTTTCATCGCAAGCAGTAATTGTTTATGAAATCAAAACGCGTACGACTTGGCGAAAAAAGGTTAACGCCAATTGGCGCAGCTTTCTATTTCAACGGAATACACGGAAAAAACATATAAAATTCAATTATTTGTAAAGGGTGATTCCAGTAAATAGTGTCACAGTATTTAATACATTTTGATGCTAATAATACATGCTGAAAATGTCATATACGGCGGCAACTTTCTTATACAGTATGGCTGAAACTTTCCAACCAATTCAACAGAGATAGTAAAATGACAAAAATACTGAAAATAAAATAATAAATCATGCAGTTTTAACTTACCTATGAAAGGTTACAAGTCCTCCTTTCACGAAACTTTCTTTACATCCGTAGGCGCTGCAGCGAATAACCATTTTTACTTAAATTATATGTGACCAAGCAGAGCAGCAGTCTTTCGTCCCATAGAAAGCAATGTAAAGTATTTCCGCACTTTCGGAATTCTCGCAGCAGTCACGTGACACTAATGTTGGAACCGGTTGAAGGTTGCAATACGCTCTCTATCAGTATATTATCTCGTTGATTCAAAGGTGAGCTTTGGTACGTGAAGGTTGTACATTTTGAACTGTTGTAAGTATTCCTGCTTGTTTTTCATTATGGCGGCCAAAAAACCACCAGATCGTCTTCGGAAAAGGCATGATATGATAGTGACAGTGAAATGGACTATGACTCGGATTACTCTACCTCCTCTAAGAATAGTGTTGCAACTCTCAGGGCTACAACGTGCAGGTTACAAATTAAATAATCACAGCAGGGATTATTAATATAAAGATTTAATATGGATATCTCACACAAGCTGAAAAAGTTACATTACTCTAGGAACTGCATATATATAACTGAGTGAAAAGGGAATTTCCCCGCTTAGTTCGCAGTTAAAGAAAAAATAAGAATAATAAAAAAATAGTCCAATCAGATGCGGCGCTCCTTCTGTTGACCTTCGCCTAGCCGTTATGTAATCGTCTGTCTGCAGCCGCCGTCTCCAACAAATAGCGCTAAACTAAAACTTAAAGGCTATATCAAAACTAGCCCAGCCGTGAATAGTAAAACCCAGCAGAATAAAAGAATTAAAACCAACTCAGAGAAAATCGAGATACAGACCCCCAGAACTAAAAAATTTGAAGCAGTAATGAAAAAATATAAAAATATGTGTTTAAATACTATAAAATATGTATTCTAGCAGGTTTAATGAAATTTTTATATTTATACTGCAGTTAAAAAATGAAATACAATACCATTGCATTTTATCGAATTTTGAACAATTAAGACTTGAGAGCATTACCATGTCTAACAGCACACAAATTTATCACATACATATTTCTAAAAAGTTATTATTTCTAATTCGTACAATAAATACTAAAAATATTAAATGTGCTATAAACTAAATTTCAGACTGAGGCTATAAATGTCCCAGAACAAATATACTGCAAATATGTTTAGTCTGAGAACTTAGGTTTGTTTAAGCCAGATATTTCTAGCAACTGTGAAGTAAAACTGCCACTCTATGGGCAAATTTAAAGTTCCTCTGAATTCAGATTACTGTACATAACCATGAATATGATATGAAAGCACACATTGACTTATTTTATTGCACTACAATATGAAAGCACACATTGCAAGAAAGAAAGTACAAGGAAATGTTTATAGATTACTTACAATCAATGCACATAACAAATACTAAAAAGCTATAGAATAAACCATGTTTGAACATCGATGAGTACAGGGAAACATAACAAAGCAAATGAAAACAGAAAATAAAGCATTAAATAAATATTTACAGGTGAAAGACACTTATTTTTACATATATTATGAATATTTTATTAATTATGTGCTATTTCTAATTTAAGACTCTTTGCTTGATAAGCAAACAGCAAACGTACTATTTTCCGTATACGTATCCCGATCTGCTGCTACGGATAATCCCTTAGCAGGGAAAAAGTATCACGCTGTCCTCCTAGAAGTGCGTCATCGGATGACAACCATAACGTGGTCTACCATAATAATCTGTTTCTCTCCGTTTTGGCGTTAAGGCTGTTCTCCGAACCTTATCCAAACATTTTCTCTAACTTAATTAAAGGACTAATGGGAGAAAACAACGCACTCACTGAAAAAAATGAGAGGCAATCTTCGACGAAATTCTAGCTAGCTCCCAAGGCCGATTGGAAGAACAAGGTGATATCTTTCGCTTCAGAGAAGAAAATGAACAAAATTATTTAGATAGCAGAGCACACCAGAACATACTCTATAAAATCATCAGTGAAGCTAGAAAAGAACATGAAAATAATCCCAGACGCAGCTAAAATTAAAAATGGAACCAGAATGGAAACTTCCCTACAGAAACTTGCAAACCAGATTCAAATTCTACAGAAATAGAGGAAATATAACAAACAAATCGCTTCGAGCCCTTAAATAACACAGGAGAAAATGATACACCTAAAGCAGAAAATAATGAAAAAAATCATTAACAAAATTCCACCAATAGTTATCACTCAGAAAGAATTAGATTGGATTGATTTTCAAAAAATCTTAAACACTCCAAGCTTAAAGCATAAATATGAAACATAGATGAATGCTCGTAAAATTTATTTAACTACTACTGTGGATTTGGTGGATAAGCGAAATCGAAACTGATCAGCCAGAGCATTTCATAAGTGAAATAAATGCTTATTTTGTTCTTAAAAGAAACATTATATTTATTTTTACAATTTCCCTTCTTGTTCGCAATATGTTACTTATTTTTTACATAAAAATATAACACACACACAGATCGTATTTTATTCTCGAGTGTCAAGATGTAGAAACATCATTTTACTCGACTTCTGATAAAGATCGGGGGAGAAAGAGAAGGGTGAAAGGAGTGTGGGAGGCGGATGAAAGAGAGTGAGGTCCGCACTAGCGGCGGCGAAGAAAGTGGAGGTGTCAAGTTCAGTGTCGTTATAAGATGCAGCCGCGGGTGGTAAAACCGCAGAGTCAGTTTTGCGCAAGGAGGTTAGAATAGAAGGAGGAAGGGTTCGCAGTTTCCTCCACTATCGGGGAATGAAACTCCGCCGAACAAGCAGCGTCCATGTTTGTGACTTCAAAACATTGCATTACGGCAGTGACATGTACGTGTTTCTAAGCTGTTCCGTGCATTTATTTTCCAGTAAAAATATGTTAAATTTATAATGAAATCCCCCGCTATTGTTGAATTTTTGTTTTAAAGTAATAAAGATGATATCCATAATTTACTATGTACAGCAAATTATTAAGAAATAGTTCGAAATCTAAATGCATGCGCATAACCTTAAAGCCTTTAAAAAATGATGTTTCTGCATATTTCACGAATTCGCTTAGGTTAGAAAATAAATCTTAATAAAATAAAACAGAATTCATTGATTTCAGTTTATGCGCATTTCATATTTATTAATCTCAAAGAAACTGCCTGTAATTAAGTTGAATTACAGAAATACACCTATATAAATTTTTGGATACATCTTTCCACATGTTCAATTGTGTAAATATTTTACTTAATTTTAATCACTATACTGCACAGAAATTTGTAAGTTTATGCAAAAAATTTTTAACAACAGAACAGTTTATCTTAACTTAAAAAAATGAATAATAATTAATATATAAAGAAAAGCATTGCTTTATTTAACACCTTTACAATTAATAAAAATAGTAACAATGGATTTCTTACTTTTCATGAAAGTTATAAAACGAATTAACTAAAACGTTCAAATTATACAATTTAAATCCTACTATATAGCATTGTATCTTAAGGAACGAAGATACCAGCTATAAACAGAAACATTAAAATGTATTTAATATATTTTGATTATAGTTACATTAAATAACCTATTTTAAGTCCTTTTTTTCACATCTGGAAAGAAAACCACATGACATTGTGATATTTTTTGACATAGTTGTCATATTACATAAAAAAAAGAAAATTAATAGTTACGTGTGAAAAATAATGCCCGGAATTTTTTTCGAGAATCTATTTGTGCATCCATATGCAATACAAGCTGACATGCTTCAAAACGAAAAGAAAAAAATGTTGCAATGACAGACTTCCTTGCACAAGTCACGGTGATAACAGGAAGATGGCCGCCAAGCTTCACCGTTTGAGTTGAACCTTCCCTCCTTCTATTCTAACCTCCTTGGTTTTGCGTGAATGAGTCAATTAAGGTTGTGAATCCTATGTGGGGAGGATATCACAAGGGTAGCGATGTTTTTCTCTGGCACGCGGGAAGTGTCTGAGAGTGCTAATAAGGCTATTACTGTGGGTTTGTACTGAATAAAAGAAGTTGACCGCTAATCGTTTAATATACTCTTGAATAAGTTCCATTCGTAGGTCTCTGTGGATGTAGATGTTGGGAATATACCAAGGAGCATTGATAATTTCTCGTAAAATTTTATTTTGTAGAATTTGTAATTGTTTAATATTGGTTTTAGCTGCATGTCCCCAGATCGGTGATGCATAAAGAAGAGCTGGGCGCAGTATGGAGCGATAAAGAATTAATTTGTTTGTAGTAGATAAGTTGCTTTTTCTACAAAGAGATCGCATAGTAGCTGTGGGGATTTTAAATTTTTGTACTACGGACCGGAAATGGGTTCTGAAGGTAAGTTTTTGGTCAAGGGTGACTCCAAGGTATTTGGTTTCATTAATCCAGTCTATTTCTTCGTCAAATATTTCAGGGGGTGGAGGATAGTATTTCATGTTTCCTTTACGGAAAATTATCGCCTTAGTTTTATCAGTGTTAATTTTAATCCTCCAAAGGGTAAGCCATTTTTTCAGTTTTATGAGATAGCTTTGGAGTTGGTTTCTTACGGCGATAACAGTGCAGGCTTTAGTAAGTATGGCGGTGTCATCGGCAAAGAGTGCAAGATGAACAGAAGGGTCTTTAGGGATATCTTGTGCATAAATATTAAAAAGGTACGGCGAAAGTACCGACCCCTGTGGGACACCAGCATTAATTACTCTGGTGGTAGAATATGCAGTACCGATTTTGATTCTGAATGTTCTGTTGCTGAGAAAAGAGGCTATTAAGCGAATAAAATGATCTGGAAATTTAAGAGTGATTAGTTTGTAAATAAGTCTTCGATCCCATACCCTGTCAAAAGCTTTCGCGATATCGAGAAATATAGCACCGGTCCGAAGCTTGCAGTTGTAGCCTTCGGTGATAATGTTGATAACTCTAAGAAGTTGGTGGCAAGTGCTATGATGATTACGAAAACCGAATTGTTCTTCTGGGAGAAAATTCATGGAAGGGTGAATTTTTTGGATGTGGAAAAGTAGGACTTTCTCAGTAACTTTAGACAGGTGGCTAAGTAAAATGATAGGGCGATAGTTCTGTGGGAGAGTTGGATTTTGTTGCGGTTTAGCAAAAACAATTATTATAGCTTGCTTCCATGAGTTAGGAAAATGAGCGAATTTGATAATGTTGT
The DNA here is from genome assembly GCF_044657685.1 of Stegodyphus dumicola. Taxonomy (NCBI): domain Eukaryota; kingdom Metazoa; phylum Arthropoda; class Arachnida; order Araneae; family Eresidae; genus Stegodyphus; species Stegodyphus dumicola. Next base: position 103,200,794 of record NC_140780.1, read on the forward strand.
TGGTTATTTTAGTTAGGCAGGTAAGACCGTTGATCGGAAGATGCTTCAGTGATTTGGTCGAGATGCCATCGTGCCCTGGGGCTTTCTTTGTTTGTAAGGCGCTGATGGTGTTGGCAACGATGGTTGGGGTAGTAAGGAAAGTGAAGTTGTACGGAGCAGGGGTGTTAAGGAAGTTATTGACCACCTGGTTGACCCGTTCAATATGGTTATTGTCGTACGGAGTGGGATTAAGAGTGAATGTATTTTCCATATAGTCCGCAAAAGCTTTATCTTCTTCTGTATATGAAGTTTCACTAGGTCCATGGATAGGTGGAATAGGTTTATAAGGTTTCTTGAATTTGCGGGCAATGTCAAATAGGGAATTGTCCTCTATAGCAAGGTTATTTAGGAAATTGGTCCATTTTTGGTTTTTGAAGTTCTTGAATCGTCTGTTGATTTCTTTTTGCATATAGTTTAGTTCGTGTTTGAGGTGTGGATCCCTGGTGGTTTGCCATCTTTTGCGGATCCGGTTTTTCTCTTTAATCCTATTTCTTATATCGGCAGGCAGGGGAAGGAAAGGCTTGTTCACATAAATGTATTGGTGGCTTCCTTTAACCCATTAACGGTTTCACCCGGATTTTCTCGTTCTTTTATTCAGGTCTCTTAACGGTTCGTTACGGATTATTGTTAGTTTAAATGTACCCTCGAAAACGGACAGTCCCGTGTTTTTGTATTATCGAAAAAACACGCCAAAAAGGACTAGCCCGTATTTTTGTATGTCTTCCAACCCCCAATGCCTAAGGGGACAAGGGTTCATGCAATCCTGACGACAATGGGTAATGGCTGTCATTAGAGTGGGGAGAAATCTTCTTGATGTTTTGGGATAAAGGCCTTACACTGACTCTAAAGAAACAAATTTATTACCAGTTACAAAGTGGATGCATAAAGGGATTTAAGAATTTCCGTTTTAGAGCAGTTATTGAATAAAAAATAGAATTTTTTACAAAATGAACGTTTACTTATAAGAGCATTAATGAATTAAAACGAGAAAAATAAAAGTAATAAATGCAAACATAAAAATCTGAAAATGCAAATCTTTCAGATTTTACATTACGCACAAAGGGCGTTTTTTTAACGGTTTGTGGGTTACCTTTATTTTTAAATATCATGTTCTTCGCACTTAAAACATAAAACTTCAGTTAAACAGCAATACCGCAAAATAAATTTTAAATGAGCATATCTTTAGAATTTCCGATACACAGTCTCGCCCGTTGAAGATAATTTTTTATATTATTATTTTCATACAGTGTTGCCTTTGCTCGCTTTAAAATCGTTGAGTTTCTTAATAAAAAATTCATTGAAGTTTTACGAAATATGAAACATATAATAAAACAAATTCCAAATCTCGGCTTCGAGATGCCCATATTCGGGTGGAAATGTCCGTTATTCAAAATTGGATGGGTCTAGGTACCGTTGTTTTATCACAATGCGAGAAACATACATATATTTATGCAGATTATTCATTATTTAATTTCAAGGCAGATAGCCCTCGAGTGCTTTGCCGTAATCTAACAAGCCAAAACCATTATTTAATTTCTTTAAATATAATACAGTTCTGTAATATGTGGTAGCAACAGTTTGAAAAGTGAACTGACATAGTTTTCAACGGAAAATGAAAAAAATAAAGTTAATAGACCTTCTCGGCTAACGCCCTTTGTTTTAAAAATAATGAATCGTGTAATTTAATGGGAATACGAGATTAAATAATTCTCTTTAAAAAATTTATCTACAAATTTATATCAGGAATAATAAAAACGTGAGGCTGTCTTGATAAATTCATAAATATTATACATCTGACAATGCGATTCAGTTATTTGATTTCGTAATTTAAGAACTATGATTTTTCTTATAAAACTGTACAGGAATTTAGCAAAGAAGCTATTAAGTAATCTCTTTCCATTAATCTATGCGATAAATTATTATTATTATTATTACTTTTGGTTCAGTCTTTTACTTCCAAGTATCCTTTTACCTCAAATAATCGAAAAGATATATAAATTTAAAACAAAATTCTCCCCAAAATCAGAAATTAGGTTACGAATTTCATGCAAATTTTATTTCAAAAGCTATTTTACGCTCTGTAAAATGATGCAAACTTAAAAATTTTGAGATTTTTAGTTTACTCTTAAATGGAAATATGCGCAAAAAAATTCTTCGACATTAAATTTTAAAAACTCTAAATCGAATTATTATCATCCGTAAAAGGTGTGTGTACAAAATTTGAATTCAATAGCTTATCGATAAGTAGTTCAAAAACCGATGACGAGCTTTTGATTAAACACCGTGAATGAACTGAATACAATTTTTGGAACAGCTCTATTTTTAAGCACTTTCGAAAGATCGGTAAGTTGTTGATATAGCATAACCGTTATTTTTATAACATTCTTGGCATTATGAAACGTGAAAGTGGCATTCATAAGCGATTCCCGACAGTTCTGTTCATTTGTCAAAGTGGCTGCTTTTGAAAATATTGTGAAGCTCACTCGATGTGCTCCACTATCTATGATACTCATTAAAGTTATTTAATTATGTTTTATTTCTATACAGAAATACTGGTAAAATTAAGAGGTCAAATATTTAATTATTTGAGTTATATAACTACTTATACTGTCTCAAGAGATTTTGAGTCATTTTGTAAAAATAATCTTTTCTTTAAAATTCCTTTTTCCCCCCTACCCCCTATGCTTCATGACTTTATTACTATTCTGATGAATGGAAGGTTTGTAGAGACATTACATTTTTTTTTTGACAGCAAGAGACATGAAAAATGAGCAATGCCTTACCCGGGACGCGAACCACGGACTTCTCGAATGCGCGCTGAGAGTACTGAGACCACGAAGGCATGCTAAAAGGGCGGGAGAAAATACCGTATATACTCCCCCTTTTAAAGGGCAACTGGGGATTAGGGGACCGACTCGCCAAATCCTTGCGGCGGAGAATCATCATCCACCACCTTTTCTGGTTTGCGTGCCACTATAGAAACATTAGGTTATTTCGAAGCAGGACATGTGAAATAGAAGCAATGCCTTCGCCGGGGCTCGAACCACCAACCCCTCGAATACACGCCGTGCGTGCTGACCATTACACCACGAATGTATGCTAAGGAGGCGGGAGAAAATACCTTATAGGTTATGAAAACCAAAAGTTGAGTAGGTAGTCACAAATCTAACTAATAAATGCTCTACAAATACAACTTTTAAAATTTTAGCAGAATTTTTTGGAAACGTATTTATATAGATTGTTGCAGAAATCGACACAGTTTGATGCCAATTTAGAGGAGGGGTTGTTTATGAGCGTATTAAAAATGCTTTTCCCACTCGAAATGTTAACTACTTTAAAATAATAATTTATAATCGCACTGAATCTGATGTTTACAATTATTTCCCCTGAGATTTCTGTAAAAAGAAAGAATTACAATTGTGTTTAATGCAGAAAATTTAATGGAATTGGCATCTGCGCAAGAGGATGGAAACTATCAGGGAGGACTTTCTAAGGAAAACTAGATTTCCTTCACATTGAACGTAGAAAACTTTCACCGAACAAGCGTGTTCACCAGGATTTGAACTTATGTATGATTACCAGTACTCAGCGGTTTTAGCGCTTGGCTACTGGGGCCCGCATACCGATTAAAAATCTTGTTTAGAAACCTTTTATCTTGATTTAGTGTGACATGTGCCGTAGTTTGAAGTTTAGGATTACTTGAATACAGCAAAACACACGAGGACTATCTGCTTTTAAGGAAAGAGATGCCTTCGTAGAGGACTTTTTAACGAGAAAAGCCTCATATTCATGTGTAGGGTTTATATTTATTTTAACTAACATTTATTTTAAGTTTAAACTATCTTTCCTGTCAAGCCTTACTTTCCCCTGGAATTGCCAATGCCAGAGTATGTAAATTTTAGTAGAACGCGCAAAGTATTCAAATTTTAAGCAGAAGTAATTTGAGTTAAATAGAAGGGAAACGAGTTTGTAGGTGTGCTTTCTTGCTTCACGAGCGTGAAAGTTGCTAGGTAGAAATTTAAGAACCGCGCGTTTCGGCCTGTGAGCCTACTTCGGCAGTTAGTTGAATCTTTCAACTTCTTATTAAGAAAGTTTGCTGAAATCTCAGCTGTATCTTAGAACGCGGTTAATTTTAGTCATGTTTATAGAGCCTCGTAGGTAGTGACTTGTTATTTATTCATTTTTAGTTGTACTTTTCGATTTTTAGTTAACCGCCGGGTCGGCGTAGTTTGTGAGCGTCAAGTGAACGCATCTGTAACTTCTAAAGTGGAATAAAAAGGGAGTTAAACCCTTCTCAAGAGTTTGTGTAATTCCAGTTCATAGCAGTCACTACTATTGTTGCGGGCAAGTTGGGGCCACGCAACATCACACATGTTATACATAGGAAAAAACATGGGAAAATACCATTCAGCCATCGTATTCGTTCGTCAGGGTGTAAATCTAAGTCGAACTACCAGTATTTACCGGCCACTAATATGGCCGTAGTTTAATAGGGGAAATAACTGTTGGATTGTAAGGCATCTAAATTAAGAAATAAAAAAAATTCACTTCCCAAATTAAGTTTTTTATTATAATTATGAAAGAGTTCAACTCATTTGTTAATTTTCAGATCGTTAAAATTAGTGTGGCTTTAATGAATGATTATTTAGACCTGTTACAGGAAACAAATACATCAAAAGTTTCCTTTAAAATATCAGGAATTATTGAAAAATCTTCTGTAATTTATAAACGAGAAAACGTATTTAACCAGATTTTACATGTGTGAAAAAATAATGAATTTTGATCTCCCCTAGTAGAGACATTTGTAATTATATTTCTAGTTCCAAATTCAAAGTGAGAAATCTAGGTGCCTGAAGCCAGAGAACACTATCGATTCTTCTTGGCTTCTATTTTCAGCGACGAAATAGATCAACTGCATGGAATTTTTATGATTTTTCTCAACATGTAAACTAAATGCGTGTGTTTCTTAGAAAGCTCGTCTGAAGTAGAATATCTCTATCTTTGTAGATAGATATCGTGTGCTTTAGTAAATTTACAAAATCTAAACACAGGGCCGACAGTACTATGTTTGAGGCCTTTCTCTAACATAGTCGAATAGTGTATCGAATAGTCGAACAGTGAAATCGCCCTACATCACCCTCTTTTACTTACTTTTATCTCAATATTATATATTGCATCCACAAAAATTTCTCTAAATTAATGTTATTTGGATTCGAAAACCATTTTATGCTTAAATACATCTTTCCAGATGTTTGTCTTTTACTCACTGAGAGTCAATGCTTCTTGAAGATGTCAATTCATGAATGAAAAATTATTCCTTGCTTTTCCGGTTTCCCCTAACCGTTTCCACAAAAGCCGAACCTTTGGGCAAAAACAGCTCTCCTATGATGTTAATTCCTCAATCATCAACATGTCTAAAAGATTTGGTTTTCTATGAAGACGATTGTTTAAAAGCAATGCTTTATGTATACTTTCAGAAAGACTGGTCATTTTAAGAGGTAGTCGTCTTAAGTTATCACACAAAAAATTAACGATTGAGTTATATTTTTATTTTACAGTTCCTACTATTTTTAATGAGGTAAAAATTTTATAATGTCGGGTGCAAAATAGGCAAACACAAGGACAAAAAAAAAAAAAAAAAAAAAAAAAAAGCAAAGAAAGAAAGAAGGGGGAAGAAAGAAAGCTTTGTTTATTAATAATTGTTATCCTAGAGTTTATAATCTTATCGAAAAGCGAATCAGCGTTTTTAAATATTGGAAATGGAATTTACTAAATCTACAGAAGGCAATGAACGAATAGAAAGTATTAATTCATTACAACGCTTCACATTGGACAAGTGAAAGACGATCACTGAATGTATATCCTTTCTGCTTTGAAAAAAAGCCTATAGACCCCCTATGAAGTCTTTTTCCATTCTAAAGTACTCCAGATGGTGTTCTTAGCTTAAGGGGCTGTGTTATTTAAATTTTAATGCGGTGTTGCTAAGGTTACCCGAGTCATTAGCCTCAACTCTCTTTGGCAAAAATTTCATTTTCACCTCGGCGAGAATCCTGCCAAAGGTAGCAACCCGTTATTCTGACGTCAGAAAACAGGTGCAACGGTCAGTGCCATCTATTACCAAAAGGCTACATTCATACTTCTCAAAATTCATATTTCTCAAAATTCACTCTTAAAAACTAAAACCGAAGCAGAAATCAAAAAAGTTCAACGGAACATCTCGTTCAGCGCCGTCTTCATCAGCAGAAGATCCCAGATAAAGAAGTAGACCATATTTTTCAAATCTTTCAAGGCCCCAAAGTGTTTACTTTTATTCGAGAGCTAAACAGTATCGTAGAAAGAATTAAGCATTCGAAAACTAGCACAGGAAAATTACTTATAGCCTTCGAAGTAGTGAAGATAACTCTTAAATTTGCAGGAAACGAAAATTAAGCCTTGAAACATTTTTACATCGAAGTTCTTAACGCTCACTTACCCTGATATAGATAGCGACTCACTTACCCTGCTACTCCTGAAATCTAATATCGAATCGTCTTGTCTTGCATTTCTCACTTCTTCAATTTTCGACCTTACTCAATTTCCTTCAGCCCACCAGCGGCCGAGCGGTAAAGTCGTTGAACACTGGTAGTTCGGTCCGAGGTTCGAATCCCTTGAACGGGGCTCGCTGCATGGGCGTTTTCGTGGATTTCTCCATGTGTAACGTGTATACGAGCCAGTTTCCCTTAGAAAGTCCTCCACGAAGGCAATCCTTCTCTTAGGCAGATAGCCCTAGTGTGCTTTGCCATAATTAAATAAACCAAACCAAACCAATTCAACTTCCTCACAAGATATGCCTATCACCTCTGCTAAACTCTTTACTGCCAATTACTGCTATCAACTTCAAAGCTACTTATATGGCATTCCCATGCTATGCTCAATATTCGAAAAATAGATTAAGCTGCTATATGGGGATAGTGGTCTGACCCAGGAGCACGATTACATGAACCTCGTTCAACGAGACGTACCAGGTTGAATCACCAACTTTTCCCCTTTGGCGAGAAAGGGAAAGCGCTGCCAGTATTATCGCGTTTATCGAGTAGCGTCTAGCCGTGACCTTCGAGAGGGAAAAGGCCATGACACTCGTCGAACAAGTCAGAGATGAGTCATGCTTTCCGTCCATCGTTTTTCCTCCATTAGTTTTGTAACTACCACGAGGCGTGTGTACGTTCTTGTAAAGCTCTAAATTTGTCGATATAGTTTGTTGTTTAGTGCTGACTTTGTTAATATTGTAGCAATGCCTGAGCATTGTTGTGTACCTAAGTGCAATTCTAATTATGCTGGAACTGAAAATTACGTGAGTGTGTACAAATTTCCAACGGATGAAGTAAAAAAGCAGCTTTGGTGCCGTAAGATTCCTTGCGCGAATTTTATACCATCTAAACGAAGTGTTGTTTCTGAAAAACGTCTTCGCGAAGTTATCATTGTGCGTGAAGATGTATTCACAGATAAAAATGAGGCTATTTTAAGAATTCCAAGAAAACGTCCCATGTTAAAAGATGATGCATATGCATATTTAACGGCTTTGATGTGGAGTTAAATATATCAATAAACGAACAGCAAGCTTTAATATTGTTACGAATTTGGTATTTAAAAAGCTAATGTTAGTTCAATTAGAAATTAAATGGTTTTATTTCGCGCGCAGTGAAGCGCGTGACAAATATTAAAAGAAGAAAGCTAAGCCGGAAAATTAAAAATACAAGAGCACGTGCATTTAACATTAAATAAATAAATGTCTCTTTTTGATTTCGAGAAAGTACTAGAAAATTCTAGCGCGTGATTTTTAAAATCTTATAAATGGAGGAAAACATCTCAGTTCGGAGAGTTACTTAGTTTGTTGTTGTTTAGAAAACTGTTCTTGTTGACTGTAGCGAATTCGCGGATTAGCTTTCTTTAGCTGTTTTGAATTAAGTTCTATTGAACGTTTGAGTAGTTGAAAGATAACTACTGTGAGATATTGTAATTCTGCAAGATAATTTGAGAAAATTTAAGCATATTTGTTATGATAATAATAAATTTTGTCCCTTTTTCATCGGACTTGTGCATTCATTTCGTAACGAACCCGTACGCACGCAACAATATGTATAGCTGGTTATTGTGTGCATTCTTTGAAACTGCAGTGTGTAATCTGCAAAGAAAAGATATTAAGTTTGGATACTTTATTGATTGAAGGGCATGATAATCTTCCATTTTCTCAAACAACATAAACCAAAGATAAGAGCACATATTTAGATATGGCAAATAGAAGTAATCTTAAGAAACCGTCCATACTAGTTTTTAATATTATAATTCGTAGTTGTTGCATATTTAGAAAACTTATATCAAAGAAATATGAAACACATTTTCAAAAATGCCAGAATCAGCATTTAGTCATTATTTCACTTTTTAACTCATCAACGAGCCCGCCTCTCGGAACGAAATGCTTTGAAAACGGTCGCGTTGTCAGACAACAAACCCCTCCAAAAAATCGCTTTCGTTTTCTGAAATCTCTCTAAGATGGCCCAGCCTAAGGCAGTATGTTTGCTTCCCCTTAGTGTGATGGATAAGCCATAAAATTCCCCCCCCCCCCGCTATTGAATGGCAAGAAGTAGTTGTTGCGTTTAGTTTCGTCTCCCTCCTCTTTCTTTGTACTAGTAGCCTGTAGACTTGTTTCTTTTAACATGTGACGGCCGAATTTTCCGAAATCTTTTTAGAATTTTAGCTTCCAAGCTTGTAAACTTTCAATTATTCGACATGTTTTATTGAGCAGTATTTTAAGAAAGATCATTATTTATTTTGTTACACAATTTTTTTACTATTTACATATCTATTTTATTTAGTAGGCCAATTTATTTTGGGAAATTAAATTTTAATCCATTCTTTTACCGACTCAGTTTTCATCACATTATAAGTCCATATATATTTACGATGAGAGTACAATATTTATCAGAAATTTTTGGAAAATTTGGCATATGCATTTATATTTTAGCGTTGAATTTTTTCCACAAGTTGTTCGTTAACAGTCGAGCTCATCTTCGTCTTTTCAGCGTGGAATTGGCAAGCAATAATCTTCCCAATATTTTTCGGGATTTTATAGCAATTTCTAGAATTTTGGCGGTTTTCTACAAATATTTTGGTAAGTTTAGCTATTATACAGTTGCTACTAATGGGGAATTTAAAGCCAAAAATGTATTCCTTCGTTGATTTGAGAGATCGCATTTCGAATTTAAACGGAAGTTTAAAGGAATTTGATACAATCTTACCACAGACAAGAAAGAATTATTTCTCTGTGTTGGATGGATTTTTCTCACTTTTCTGCATTTGATACATTAAATGCATAAAGCAGACACTCACAAATAGAATTTAAATAAATTTATATTTTCCTTTAAAATTTGTCATTATTAGCACCTCCCGCAGTTTTATGCAATCATAGGATTTTCCGAATTCTATTAGGTCGTTAACATAATTTCAAGGCCTAATAGAAAAGTGATAATATGGAAAGACTATGTCTTGAGTACCAATAGCCAAGTATTTGTAATTAAATAAAAATAAATATTGAATACCAGCCGCTTTTTTATTTATTTTTAGTCATATAACAAAAGATAAACAAGAATACTATTACATCTAAGAATTATTTAGTAAATTATTTTGCTAATGTTTTATGAATGAGGAAACACGGTAAAAATGTTTTAATGATTGAATTCACCGTTAAAAATCAAACAAACCCCAAAATTCCTTTTTCCCATAACTTCGTAAAATGTTTTGATTAAATAGGATTTGAATGAGTTTTCCAATTCTGTTTTGAGTGATATAAATGAGGATATAAATATTATTAAATTAGGATATAAATATTAGGATATAAATTATTATTAGTAATAATTTTTGTATTATATAACTTAGCAGAATATCGTTTACCGTTAAAAATTATGTCTAAAAGAATTAAATTTTGAAAAAGAATAAAAAATATAATTAACTGTTTCATTTTGTCCTCTATGCATCTATTTATATAAAAAAGGAATCTGGCTAGGGAATTTACGACTTGTACATGAACTAAAAATTGGTATCTTCACAAAACTTGTGAGAGCATAAAAAGGCTTATATTCTGTGATATTAGTGTATTAATCATACTTCTGTTTCCGTAAATGCAGTTTATAATTACCAGCATAAGTATCATAATGGATTTTATTAAAACGACGAAAACTGAATGCATGATCAAAGTACGGCTCTTTATCCGGTTAAGTATTGCTTGGTCGTAACCAACACGAGTTTTATTTTTGAAATATTATTCCAAATAAAACAGGAAGCGTTAAACTATATACATTTTAAACAGTTTTACTTTTTTATACGCATAGAAATGTTAAGTAGCTTTAAATTGTACTTCACTTCTGAAACTTCTGCGGTATTATTTTTAGAACAGATCAAGGACTTTAAAGAACAAGTACATTTTAGTAATATGCAACGTTAATGATATAGTTCAAATGTTATTGAACAACTGTACGATTTGTAACTGGCCCTGGAAGAAGCAAAATTTATCTACAACTTTCCCTTTCTTCTCAAATTCGTCTGATTAGCAAGGATTGAATAGATAATTGTAAACGTCTTTGCTAAAAGTAATAATAATCGGGAAGAATCCTTTTTACCCCTGCCTCCTGGGAAAAGAAAACGACTTGGAAAGGAACCTGACCTCCGCAAGCTAACTGACACTAAGATCTCCAAAGACTATTTCTAGTCAATAGAGTTTTTTCATTGTAGAAATACTCATTATCTAGAGCTATCTTTTTTTTTTCTAGCCATTGTAAGCTACAGATATAGTGGGAAAAAATTCTCATTTTACATAATTTTCGGATAATTACATTTTACGTTAAATAATTTTAGATTTTGATTAACGCAATCGCTGAATATGGCAGAATAATAGTTTGTTGTAAACATTGTAAATTTCAACGTTTTTTAAGTAAAGTTTTCAAGTAAACCAAACCAAAGATTATTAAATTAGTCTTATAATGTTTACTGTTTGGTTTTCAGTGTTCTGAATTTGCATTTAAAAAACATAATTTAAATAATCTTTCTTTACGCTAGTCGCTTTTAAAATGTTTACCTATGTAAACACTTACTAATGTTTAATGTAGCAACTTTGTATGTACTTAGCGAAAGACTTATAGGAATTTATAAAGAAAACTAGTTCACATGGAAAAAATCACGAAATCTTCCCTACAGCCAACGTATCGACCAGAAACCAAAACCAGATCAAAATAATTATGATCATCTCTTTTATCCACATAGCCATTGGTAAACTTTTCAAACTTATACTTGTTCTTATTGCAGTTATAAACAGAAATGTGAACACTCAGATACTGCGCTTGTTAAAGTTAGTACAGTCTGCGGCTGATTCTATATCTGCCGAGGTGTTTTCGAAAAAAACTTGAAAGATAATAAATTATGTTACCTGCTGAGTCATCGAAATATTATATATTTGTTTATTGAAACTGAAAATTTTATAATTTTCTATAAAACTGCAATGGAATTATTGCATTGAGTAATCTTCAGTGTGATGTAATTAGTGTCCTAAATATAAAAGTATGTAAAAATCAAATTGGAAATTACAGCAAATCAGTCCCTAGAAATATGCTATACCTGTATTAATCTAGTAGCAATCAATTATTCATGAACATTATAGTATGTATGCCATATAACAATTTGTCAGCAGTACAGGAAACAATTTCGATATGCGTGCCTTTTCTTTTAACATAGTTTTTGTCTCGTTACTTTTAAGATAAACATATAACTTGAAATAGTTTTTCTTCCTCCAGCTTTCACTTATTTATTTCTTAAAATATCTCCACTAAAATCAGAGTGATATTATCAACGAGATTTCTTTATTATATAAATATAAAATTTATCTTTTATTATATAAATAATTGAAATGCTTAAATTTGACATTCTAATAAATATTTTATAGTAACTCTCTGAAAAATTTAACTTCTTTTAAAATGTATGAAAATGAATTAAATCGTGTATTTTTTCCATTCTTAATGATAATAAAATTTTAGAATCATCAGTTATATATCCGTATTGATTATGAGAAATTATCTCATTCTTCTTTGAGCTGGAAATTGCTCAATGGAGCTTCTTCCAGCTAGAATTTGAACTCGGGGTGTAAGTGACAGTAGATCGGACTATCAGTCGGAATGACTATGGTTCGTATTCCGCTGATAGGATAACGGATTTTTCGTGTTTTTTTTTCCTCGTAAAAACGCTATGTCTCTTCAATGGCACCCCAACGAAAACATGCCAGACGATAATTCGTTAACACATGAATTATTCTGACAGTGCCTCGTGCTTCTTCTCTCTCGCCCTTTAAATGAAAACAAATAATAAGGAATTATGCCATTCTCACTATCTTGTTATAAATGGAAGTCCTTCCAGCTAGAATTTGGAAGACCTCCTTATTAGAAGCACAATGAGGGCGCTGCTGAATTTTCGCATTTCTTGCTTCGAAAAAAATCCAATGTCTCTGCATGGTATCTTTCTGTTTGTGCAGCATTTGAAATTATTCCGCTTTCGCAAATTTTTCAAATTTACTTTTTCTTGTATCGTTTTTTCATTTGTCGTATATTGATAGGTGAAACAATGCAGATTTCTGTCTATTTTTAAGTTTTCGTATCGGCAGAAAAATATACTGTCGCACTTAAAATTGGTTTTAATGCTGAAAATGATTTGATTGTTTGGTTCTATTTTTCCTTTTTCTTCCTTTAAAGATTTATTTTTCTTCCATATACTTATTTATTTATTACATTTTAATCTAATAGTCTCCCAAAAACTAAAGCGATAAAAAAGTTCTTTGATTCCAAGATAAAAGAAACTTTCATTATGCTTTGAATTTCTTCAGCAATCTTTCACCAATAGGATTTATTTTCTTCTTTCACCTACTGATACTATGTGATTCTATATCTGAAATATATCTGATTATGTATGTGTGTGAGTGTGTCTAATGATTTAATTGTTATATATATATGTCACCAATGATATATATATATATATAATCAATGATATATATATGCATTCATATTTTAGCATATGTATATATTAGAATGCATATATATATATATATATATATATATATATATATATTGCATTTTATAATTTCATTACACAAAAATTTTATACCTTAGGGAGTATATCTTTTATAGTAGATTTTGGGAATGCTTGAATTTTGAGTGAAAAGGAAAGTCAAGATTTCTACTACTTTACCCCGTTCAGTGCTTTCTCTTTTACTGAGGAATTAACATCATAGGAGAGCTGTTTTTGCCCAAAGGTTCGGCCTTTGTGGAAACGGTTAGGGAAACCGGAAAAGCAAGGAATAATTTTTCATTCATGAATTGACATCTTCAAGAAGCATTGACTCTCAGTGAGTAAAAGACAAACATCTGGAAAGATGTATTTAAGCATAAAATGGTTTTCGAATCCAAATAACATTAATTTAGAGAAATTTTTGTGGATGCAATATATAATATTGAGATAAAAGTAAGTAAAAGAGGGTGATGTAGGGCGATTTCACTGTTCGACTATTCGATACACTATTCGACTATGTTAGAGAAAGGCCTCAAACATAGTACTGTCGGCCCTGTGTTTAGATTTTCTAAATTTACTAAAGCACACGATATCTATCTACAAAGATAGAGATATTCTACTTCAGACGAGCTTTCTAAGAAACACACGCATTTAGTTTACATGTTGAGAAAAATCATAAAAATTCCATGCAGTTGATCTATTTCGTCGCTGAAAATAGAAGCCAAGAAGAATCGATAGTGTTCTCTGGCTTCAGGCACCTAGATTTCTCACTTTGAATTTGGAACTAGAAATATAATTACAAATGTCTCTACTAGGGGAGATCAAAATTCATTATTTTTTCACACATGTAAAATCTGGTTAAATACGTTTTCTCGTTTATAAATTACAGAAGATTTTTCAATAATTCCTGATATTTTAAAGGAAACTTTTGATGTATTTGTTTCCTGTAACAGGTCTAAATAATCATTCATTAAAGCCACACTAATTTTAACGATCTGAAAATTAACAAATGAGTTGAACTCTTTCATAATTATAATAAAAAACTTAATTTGGGAAGTGAATTTTTTTTATTTCTTAATTTAGATGCCTTACAATCCAACAGTTATTTCCCCTATTAAACTACGGCCATATTAGTGGCCGGTAAATACTGGTAGTTCGACTTAGATTTACACCCTGACAAACGAATACGATGGCTGAATGGTATTTTTCCATGTTTTTTCCTATGTATAACATGACTATGAGACTTTTCTCGTTAAAAAGTCCTCTACGAAGGCATCTCTTTCCTTAAAAGCAGATAGTCCTCGTGTGTTTTGCTGTATTCAAGTAATCCTAACCTTCAAACTACGTCACCTGTCACACTAAATCAAGATAAAAGGTTTCTAAACAAGATTTTTAATTGGTCTGCGGGCCCCAGTGTCCAAGCGCTAAAACCGCTGAGTACTGGTAATCCTACATAAGTTCAAATCCTGGTGAACACGTTTGTTCGGTGAAAGTTTTCTACCTTCAATGTGAAGGAAATCTAGTTTTCCTTAGAAAGTCCTCCCTGATAGCTTCCGTCCTCTTGCGCAGATGACAATTCCATTAAATTTTCTGCATTAAACACAATTGTAATTCTTTCTTTTTAAAGAAATCTCAGGGAAAATAATTGTAAACATCAGATTCAGTGCGATTATGAATTATTATTTTAAAGTAGTTAACATTTTGAGTGGGAAAAGCATTTTTAATACGCTCATAAACAACCCCTCCTCTAAATTGGCATCAAACTGTGTCGATTTCTACAACAATCTATATAAATACGTTTCCAAAAAATTCTGCTAAAATATTAAAAGTTGTATTTGTAGAGCATTTATTAGTTAGATTTGTGACTCACCTACTCAACTTTTGGTTTTAAAACCTATAAGGTATTTTCTCCCGCCTTCTTAGCATACCTTCGTGGTGTAATGGTCAGCACGCACGGCGTGTATTCGAGAGGTTGGTGGTTCGAGTCCCGGCGAAGGCATTGCTCCTATTTCACATGTCCTGCTTCGAAATAACCTAATTTTTCTATAGTGGAACCCAAACCAAAATGGTGGTGAATGATGATTCTCCGCCGCAAGGATTTGGCGAGTCGGTTCCCTAATCCCCAGTCTCCCTTTAAAAGGGAGAGTATATACGGTATTTTCTCCCGCCCTTTTAGCATGCCTTCGTGGTCTCAGTACGCTCGGCGCGCATTCGAGAAGTCCGTGGTTCGCGTCCCGGGTAAGGCATTGCTCATTTTTCATCTCTCTTGCTGTTAAAAAAAATGTAATGTCTCTACAAACCTTCCATTCATCAGAATAGTAATAAAGTCATGAAGCATAGGGGGTAGGGGGGAAAAAGGAATTTTAAAGAAAAGATTATTTTTACAAAATGACTCAAAATCTCTTGAGACAATATAAGTAGTTATATAACTCAAATAATTAAATATTTGACCTCTTAATTTTACCAGTATTTCTGTATAGAAATAAAACATAATTAAATAACTTTAATGAGTATCATAGATAGTGGAGCACATCGAGTGAGCTTCACAATATTTTCAAAAGCAGCCACTTTGACAAATGAACAGAACTGTCGGGAATCGCTTATGAATGTCACTTACACGTTTCATAATGCCAAGAATGTTATAAAAATAACGGTTATGCTATATCAACAACTTACCGATCTTTCGAAAGTGCTTAAAAATAGAGCTGTTCCAAAAATTGTATTCAGTTCATTCACGGTGTTTAATCAAAAGCTCGTCGTCGATTTTTGAACTACTTATCGATAAGCTATTGAATTCAAATTTTGTACACACACCTTTTACGGATGGTAATAATTCGATTTAGAGTTTTTAAAATTTAATGTCGAAGAAATTTTTTGCGCATATTTCCATTTAAGAATAAACTAAAAATCTCAAAATTATTAAGTTTGCATCATTTTACAGAGCGTAAAATAGCTTTTGAAATAAAATTTGCATGAAATTCGTAACTAATTTCTGATTTTGTGGCGAATTTTGTTTTAAATTTATGTATCTTTTCGATTATTTGAGGTAAAAGGATACTTGGAAGTAAAAGACTGAACCAAAAGTAATAAAAATAATAATTTATTGCATAGATTAATGGTAATAAGAGATTACTTAATAGCTTCTTTGCTAAATTCCTGTACAGTTTTATAAGAAGAATCATAGGTTCTTAAATTACGAAATCAAATAATTGAATCGCATGTCAGATGTATAATATTTATAAATTTATCAAGACAGCCTCACGTTTTTATTATTCGTGATATAAATTTGTAGAAGAATTTTTAAAGAGAATTATTTAATCTCGTATTCCCATTAAATTATACGATTCATTATTTTTAAAACAAAGGGCGTTAGCAGAGAAGATCTATTAACTTCATTTTTTCATTTTCCGTTGAAAACTATGTCAGTTCACTTTTCAAACTGTTGCTACCACATATTACAACCCTGTATTATATTTAAAGAAATTAAATAATGGATTTGGTTTATTAGATTACGGCAAAGCACTCGAGGGCTATCTGCCTTGAAATTAAATAATGAATAATCTGCATAAATATATGTATGTTTCTCGCACTGTGATAAAACAACGGTACCTAGACCCATCCAATTTTGAATAACGTACATTTCCACTCGAATATGGGCATCTCGAGTGTATACGAGCCAGTTTCCCTTAGAAAGTCCTCCACGAAGGCATCCCTCCCCTTAGGCAAATAGCCCTCGAGGCTTTGCCGTAATTAAATAACATAACATAACATAACATAACATGCGCACCTCGAAGCCGAGATTTGGAATTTGTTTTATTATATGTTTCATACTTCGTAAAACTTCAATGAATTTTTTATTAAGAAACTCAACGATTTTAAAGCGAGCAAAGGCAACACTGTATGAAAATAATAATATAAAAAATTATCTTCAACGGGCGAGACTGGGGTATAACACGGGCGAGACAACGGGGTATCGGAAATTCTAAAGAAATGCTCATTTAAAATTTATTTTGCGGTATTGTTGTTTAACTGAAGTTTTATGGTTTAAGTGCGAAGAACATGATATTTAAAAATAAAGGTAATCCTCAAACTGTTAAAAAAAAGGCCTTTGGGCGTAATGTAAAATCTGAAACATTTGCATTTTCAGATTTTTATGTTTGCATTTATTACTTTTATTTTTCTCGTTTTAATTCATTAATGCTCTTATAGGTAAACATTCATTTTGTAAAAAATTCTATTTTTTATTCAATAACTGCTCTAAAACGGAAAATCTTAAATCCCTTTATATATGCATCCACTTTGTAACTGGTAATAAATTTGTTTCTTTAGAGTCAGTGTAAGGCCTTTATCCCAAAACATCAAGAAGATTTCTCCCCACGCTAATGACCGCCATTACCCATTGTCGTCAGGATTGCATGGACCCTTGTTCCCTTAGGCATTGGGGGTTGGAAGACATACAAAAATACGGGCTAGTCCTTTTTGGCGTGTTTTTTCGATAATACAAAATCACGGGACTGTCCGTTTTCGAGGGTACATTTAAACTTACAATAATCCGTAACGAACCGTTAAGAGACCTGCATAAAAGAACGAGAAAATCCGGGTCAAACCGTTAATGGGTTAAAATATTTATAAGTAATAGTGCGCTATTTGGTAATGAAATATGTCAGTCTTACAACTGTGATTTCTTTAATATTGTTATCAAAATGTTAAATACATTTGCAAACATTTGTTTAAACAATTATACAAAAGTATTAGAAGATAGTAAGTTTTCTGCTTTAAATGAACGAAAACTAAAGAAATTTAAAAAGAATTAAGTATTTTGATTTTCTTAATTGTAAAATGCAGTTTTATTAATTTTCTTACAGTATTTGTAACTCCAAGCGTTGCATTCTTATGCCATTTGAAAGATAGGTTATATGTATTTGCTAAGATATGACCATAGCAAAAATAAGAATGTTTGAATTTAGAGTTTTTACTATTAAAGTATATTGTTTCCATTACTGAATTTTTGTATATATTTGTGATAGTAGAAAAATTCATGATAAATGGGATAAAAAAGTTTCAGTGTATGCTATTTCGTGAAAAGAGTCTTTAATGCACGTGATATGCTACTGTGTATATTTAAAGATTTTCTGTGCAGTTTATGGGAAAAGGTTTACTGATTTCAGAAAATGTATTTTTTGAATTAAATTATAATGATTATTTCAAAGAATAGAGTATGTTAAGATATGATAGAAAGAGCAGATGTTAAGAAACCACTATAAATAACAATAAATATGAATGTTTGATTATATAATATTTGTTATTATATTTAAGTATAGCTTTGATTATATAATATTTGTTATTATATTTAAGTATAGCTTTGTTGCTTTATTTGATATATGTGATAATAAGGAAGCAATAAATTTAAAAAAAGGCTTTGACATGCTGTTTAATGGAGAACAGATTTTAATGCACATAGTAAGTTATTGTGTATATTATTGAAACTCTTCTATGTATTATGCAAAGAAAGGTTAATGATTTTAAAAAGCATATAAATGATAATCGTAATTCCTATTATCCTAAAATTTAGAAGCTAAAATATGTATATGCACCTGCATATGATTGAAAGAAATGGTGTTAAAAACATCAGCATTACTACTAAATATTGTAATCCATAATTATTGCATTTTTAATCATATAATATTTAAAAAAACATTAAATTTTACATTAAGGGAAAATTGCAGTTCTGTTATTTTTCTCTTGGAATTTGTAATATAGCTCTTGGTTATTAATACGAATGTTGCAAGTTATGTTTCTTTATTATTACATTTGAATACATTCCATTTTCATTGTTAATTTTTGTACATGCTTGTGATAGCAATAAAATTCATGATAAATGGGAAAAAACTTTTTGTTGTGTGCTATTTAATGAACAGCAGATTTAAATGTGCAGTTCTTACTATTGTGTATATTATTCAAATCATTTCTGCGCAGTATCCAAGGGAAAGTATCTAAAGGAATGTTATTGATTTGAAAAAAATGGCCGTGAGAATCTGTCATGGTCTAAAACAAGTATATATATATATGATCAAAAGAAATGATGTTAAAAATCATCAGCATTGCTACTAATTATTGTACTTTTAACAGCTTGCTATTTAAAAAGCACTAAATGATATTTTATTAATTTGAAATAGTAGTTCTGTTGCTTTTTTCTGGTCACTTTCAAACACTACTAATTTATGTGTTTTTTTAAATATTGCCAGTTGTGTATGTTGTTTGTTAGATTATCTCATTTCAAATATGAATGTTGGAAGGCTTCTTCGTGATAAGATTTAGGTACGTTTCTTGTATTAAATATTTTTATCACATTTATTAGCTAATTTATATAGTATTTCATTTACATACGTTGGAGGTATAGAAGTTGATTGTTATATATTTTCCTCTGAAACGCGTCAAAATTAATACTTGAGCATAGGTAAAATATTAATTATTATCTTACGAACCCCTTCCCAATTTATCATAAAAGTGGCAATTTTCAATCAGCGTTTAAATTTTTGTAAAATGTTCGTTTGTTCTTCGATTCTTTCAATTATATTTATGCACAAAGTTAAATATTTGTAAAAAGCCTAAAAAATGAAAATAATGTATATAAAACCTCCTTTCTTTCAGCTATTTTAATTAACTAAGCATCATGATAAATTTATATTTCCGACGAAATTTTAAAAATCCAGATGACTTTCCGACGATAGCATCAGACGGAAAGCTCCGCCATGTTTATAAAGTGTTACGGCCTTCTCCCTCTCGAAGGTCACGGTCAGGTCCGCGCTAGCGGCCGCGAAATGGGGGTTGAGGTCAGTGTCGTTACAAGATGTAGCAGCGGGTGACAGACTGCAGAGTAAGTTTAGCGTGAATGAGTCAATTAAGGTTGTATTTCTTATGTGGGTAGGATGTGACGCGGGTACCAATGTTTTTCACCGGGATGCGGGGAGTGTCTGTCTATTCCTGTAGATTTGTACTGAATGAAAGAAGTTAATCGCTAATCGTTTAATATAATCTTGAATATGTTCGACTTGAAGGTCTCTGTGCATTTAGGTGTTTGGAATATACCAAGGAGCATTTACAAGTTCTCGTAAAATTTTATTTTGCAGAATTTGTAATTGTTTAATATTGGTTTTAGCTGCATGTCCCCATATCGGAGCTGCATAAAGGAGGGCTGGAGCGATATAAAATTAATTTGTTTGTAGTAGATAAGTTGCTTCTTCTACCAAGAAGTCGCATAGTAGCTGTGGTGATTTAAAATTTTGTGCTATGGAGCGGAAGTGGGTTCTGAAGGTAAGTTTTTAATCTAGGTTGACTCTAAGGTATTTGGTTTCATTAACCCAGTCTATTTGTTCGCCAAATATTTCAGGGGGTGGAGGATAGTATTTCATGTTTCCCTTACGGAAAATTATTGCCTTGGTTTTATCAGTGCTAATTTTAATTCTCCAAAGGGTGAGCCATTTTCCAGTTTATGAGATAGTTTTATAGTTGGTTTCTTACAGCGATTGCTGCGCAGGCTTAAGTAAGTATGGCGGTGTCATCGGCAAAGAGTGCAAGATGAACAGAAGGGTTTTTAGGGATATCTTGCGTATAAATATTAAAAAGGTACGCCGAAAGTGCCGACCCCTGTGAGACACCAGCTTTGATTACTCTGGTGGTTGAGTATGCAGTACCGATTTTGATTCTGAATGTTCTGTTGCTGAGAAAAGAGGCTATTAAGCGAATAAAATTATCTGAAAAATTGAGAGTGATTAATTTGTAAATAATGCCGCGATGCCATACCCTGTCAAACGCTTTTGCAATTATAAGTAACTCAGTGAAATGACGTTTTTTGGGTAAAAGAAGTTGATGTTTCTGGTTTTCTGAAAGATTGGAGAAACTTAGTCTCCCACCAACTCGTAAAAGTTCATCTTTATCAAGAAATACATTTAAGGATAAAACCTTACTATTATTTAAAACTGATCGTTTCGACTGCAGGCACTTAATTTCAGGTTGAAATTCAGAATGTTGTACACATTTGACTAGCACCTTTGTTGCTTTCTGTAACTCAGAAGCAATCAAAAAACTTTCTGTACTTAATGGTGGATTGGTTCTACAGTTTTCCATAAACCTTAAACACCATGCAGTAGTTCTAATCAATTTGCTAAAATACATTTTAAGGAATTCGTTCTTAACGCAATTTTCACTTGTGACTGTTGAGTTCACCACAGCTGCCTTTCAAGCTCTACATTATCTTCGAAATCTCTTAATGATTCTGCAAGTTTAGGCCACGAATCGATGCTCTGTAATAACCACTTAGGTCCATGCCACCTCATGTCACTATTTCGTAGATCAGATAACGTTATTCATTTCGTGGAATTTGTCTTCGTTCCTCTGGTCAGCATATCGGCTGGATTTTCATCACCAGGGCAATAATTCCAGGACTCAGGTGATGCTTTCTCTCGTATTTCCATTACTCGATGTTGGATGAATGGCTTCCATTTATTTAAATCACCCTTTATTCAATATAACGTCACAAAAGAATCTGACCAAAAATATACATCCATCTAGAGTCTTTTCTCTAACTGTTCTTTCACATTTGAGGCTAATCTTGCTCCGATAAGTGCTCCCATCAGCTCTAGTCTTGGAAGGGAGAGCTTCTTCAGTGGAGCTACTCTGGTTTTAGAAATGACGAAACTACTTCATATTTCATTGTCCTTCGTGACGTATCCCAGGATACTACAGCTCCATATGCCTTCTGACTTGCGTCGGTAAAGCAGTGCATCTGAATATTTCTCAATTCAGATTTGTTAGTCTTTCGGAAGTAATGTCGCGGAATGTTTACATTCTGAATCATTGGCAGTTCATTAGACCATTTCTTCATTCTGTTTTCAAAGTCCAGTGGCAACAGATCATCCTAATCTACCCCAAGTTGCCAAATTTCCTGCATTAGTACTTTTGCCTTAATAGTGAATGGACTTATAAATCCAATGGAATCGTAAAGCTTTCCATTGGTTTTAAGAACTTCTCTTTTTGTCATTAACTTTGTTTTCCCTTGAGCTTGATTAGTTAGATTTTGTGATTCTATCTTCAAAATATCTTCCTTGTAATTCCATTTATATCCCAATACTTTCTGTTCAAGAACTTTCTGAATTTCACCACATTCGTATTCGTCAAAAACTTCCTGCAGATTCGCATAATTTGTTTTCTATTTTTGCATGTTGAAACCAGCAGCCTTCAATATATATCTAATATCTTCATAAATGAGTTTAGCTTCGTTTTCGTCTTTATCCCCACCTATTAAATCGTCTACGTATAAACATTCGTTCAATAGTTTAACTGCTTTCTGATTTGTTTCTTTAAAGGTATTATGTGATGTTTGACAGTAGCGACAAGCAAAAATGGGCTGTATGTAGCACCAAACAAAACGCGAGTCATCCTAAGTACTTTCGTAATGGGTTTCCCATCCTTATCTATAAGGTTATTTGCCCACAAAAATCTTACAGCATCCCTATCTTCAGGTGACAGAGAAATCTGGAGAAAAGCTTGTTCGATGTCGGCAGTAAATGCTATGTTATGTGTACGAAATTGTATTAATATCTAACAATGCTGGATTTAAATTAGGACCGGAACAGAGACAATTGTTTAAAGAATATTCGTTTTTCGAATGGCTGGATGCATCAAATACAACTCTCACGGGTTTGTCAGGTCGAATAACTGGCTCATGAGCCATGTAATAAATTCTTCATGTTTCTTCAGAACTTTGATCAATTTCCTCAGCTATACCCATTTTTAAATGCTGTTGTATAACTGAGTGCTGCTGTTGATGAAGCAGTGGATCATTTCTCAACCTTTTAACCAGTGTACTAAGGCGAGCTTCTGCATTTACGTAATTCGTTTTTAACTCAGACGAATTTTCATTCCAAGGGAGTTTAATCTCATAACGCTTTTCTTTAAATTTAATAGAACTGTTAAAATTCTCTAAAATGTCATTATCTATTTTACTACTGTCCTTCCCTTGTTCAATTCCCAATGTTTCTAATTCCCAAAACTGCTTTAACTGTGTTAAGACCAATTTATCGTCAACAATAATGTCCATATTTAACAATTCATCATTAGAATCCGTCCGGCCTTGAAGGCACCATCCAAATATCGTTTCGGAAGCTATAAGTAATTTTTAAAACGTTTACGTCTACCAATTATTACTTCATGATAGTAATCTGCTCCGATCAGAACAGCAATATTCTTGTCACTGTGTTCACAAGAATCAGCTAACTGTAATCCTATTAACTCTTTGTTAATTTTGGAAATTGGGATATCAGGGAAAGGTAAATTAGTTGCACATATATGGATAGTTTCTAAAGCTTCAATTTCTATATTTAGGGACGGTTCACTTCTGTTTTCTATTTTGACTTTCACAACATTGTAAGTTGTTCTGTTGCCTGGTTAACCCCAAAGGCAAATACGGACAAAGTTTCCTTTCAAATGACAGTTTGCACTTACAATTTACACTTTTCTGAAATGTCCCGAATTATAAAACTTCTCATAGATCCATAGTCTAAAGAATACGAACTGGTTCTAAATTATCCGTATCAGAGAATGACCGTATCATCAAAGTGCACGTTTGTAGCAAAGCACTGCCGAAAGTTTCGGTTTTTAATTGTCTAATCTGAATATCTTTACTGGATGGAATTGTCGACACGACCTTGTTTTTTTTTTTTTTTTTTTTTTTTTTTTTCTGATTTGGTTTCGAGTCGGAAACAAACAGACCTATTGTGTTTTTTTATTACATATTTCGCACATTTTTCTTTCGTTACATTTCTTTATTCTATTGTGAGGTTTAAGGCATAAAAAACAATGAGCTTGACTTTTCAAAATATTTCTTTCCTCATCTACGGTTTTAATTTCACAGCTCTCCGAATCGTGTAGTTCGTCACAATATATACAATTACTCCCAGCGACTGCAGCAATATATTCATACGTTTTAAGCGAATTTTTTTTTCAAACGTTTATTACCTTTGTTGTTTACATTATCGCGAGTGGAGTGGAGACGATCGTTTGATTTGTGCCTCCACTTATGAATCATTTCCGCTCGATGTTTTGTTTTTGTTTCTTTAATGTCATTTAACTGCGTTGCTCTTTCGCGGCTTTCGATTCCTTTACGAATAAATTCCATTAATTCGTTAACGTTCCATATTTTGTCACTGTATTCTAATGTAATCTCTGATGGAATTAATTTTAACAACATTGGGAAATGTTGTTGGCAACCGCCGTCAATTCCCCTAGCGCATGCGCATGATAAGCAAGTTCTCTGCTGCGTAATACTTATACTTAGTTAATAGGCAGTTAGCCAAAGTCAATGGTGAGTATTGCATGTAAGCGAGAAGGGCTAAACGCTGTGTAATATCATGTTTCTACTCTGCTGTTCAACGTCTTCGTAGTTTAAATAAATGTTTGTCATGTGTGTGGAAGACGTCATTTTATTCTTCATAGGTTATGGGCCCAGATAGCGCTTAACTGTGCATTCCAACTACCATTGTTAAATTCTTTCGGCAAGCCAAGCTGCGTCGACTGAAATGAAAATGGCGACGACTAATACAGTGTCAATTGAAAAGCTAAACAAGGACAACTTTGATACGTGGAAGTTGCAAATGGAAGCCATACTGATCAAAAATGATCATTGGGACTATGTAACTGGGGAAATTCCGAAACCAGAACCTGGTGATGAAGAATTTGCTAAATGGAAAACTACTGACCAAAAAGCACGAGCAGATATAATCCTATCCATCTCAGCCAGTGAACCTCCACAAGTAAAGAATTGTGTAACATCTCACGAACTGTGGCGTAAATTGCATTCTATTTACGAATCGAAGGGACCAGCTAGAAAGGCCACAATTCTAAAAAAATTGCTTTTTACAAAAATGAGTGATTCTAAACAAATGACTGTTCATCTAAATGATTTTTCCATTCTTGTGGACAAACTTAAAGAAATGGAAATAAACATTGCGGATGATTTGCTTACAATATTGCTTTTATATAGCATACCGGACTCTTATAAAAGCTTTCGAATAGCTATCGAATCTCGTGATGAACTGCCTTCTCCAGAAGTGCTGAAAATTAAACTGTTGGAAGAAGCTAACGCTCGCAAAAATAAAGATTCAACGTTTTCTGAACCACAAAATGCGTTCTATTCGAAAGATCGGAAGTATACTCGGCAACCGGTTCCTAAACTGAAACCAGATAAGTCTGCAAACCGAAGACAGTATCCAGTTAACTACAGATGCAACTTCTGCCATATCTATGGGCATAGAGCATCGGAATGTAGGAAGAAAAGTAAAGAAACTGAAAGCAAATACCTTAGTGAAACTGCGATGTCTGCAGAATATCAGAATTCCCTGGAGCAAGAAAAAGCCGTAGCATGCACTAATAGTAATTCTAAACACATTTTTTGTCTGGATAGTGGTGCCACATCGCATATGTGTAACAGCAAGGAACTGTTTCAAGAAATTCACGAAGTAGGTGACACTTATGTTAAATTAGCTGCTGATAAAACTGTTAAAGCTATTGGAAAAGGAACTGTTAAATTTAAAGTTCGCATAGGTTCTAAAACTGAAAATATCAAACTCAAAAATGTATTGTGTGTACCTGATTTGAAAAAGAATTTAATCTCAGTGTCTAAAGTAACTGAAAATAATCTTTCAGTAATTTTCAAAGAAAAATGTGCTCAAATAATTAATTCTAATAACGAAACAGTAGTTTTAGCTAAACGTGAAAATAATCTTTATTTTGTCATGCCAATATTTGAATCTGTATCAATTGCTAAAGAAATAGATCAGTGGCATATAAGATTTGGCCATTTAAATGAAAATGATCTTAAAAAACTTCAAATAAATAACATGGTTAGAGGTCTTTCTTTTTCTCAAAATGACTCTCTTTCTACTTGTAAGGTATGCATTCAGGGTAAACAAACCGCAACCCCTCTTCCCAAAGAATCTGAATATAGAAGTACTGAATTGTTGAATCTAATTCATTCTGATTTGTGTGGTCCCATGAGAACTGAATCAATAGGTGGATCATTTTATTTCGCAACATTTATTGATGATAAATCTCGATATGTTCGTGTTTATTTTCTGAAATCTAAGGATGAGGTTAAAGAAGCTTTCAGAAATTTTAAAGCATCTTTTGAAAATAAACTTAACTCTAAAATCAGAATGTTGCGAACCGATAACGGGCTAGAATATTTAGGGAAAGACTTTAATAAATTTCTTAATAATGCGGGAATAAAACATGAAATGAGCACTCCTTACACGCCAGCCCAGAATGGCGTCGCCGAAAGATTAAATCGCACTTTGGTTTCAATGGCCCGATGTTTGTTATTGCAATCCAATCTGCTTCAGAAATTCTGGGCCGAAGCCGTCAATACCGCTGCTTACATTCGAAATCGCTGCCCAACGCGAGGTTTAAAACACGAAATAAAAACACCTTACGAAGTGATGTTTGGCAGAGTACCTGCTGTTTCTCACTTCAGAACCTTTGGCCAAAAAGCATTTTCGCTAAATAAAAGGCCAAGAATATGCAAATTTGATATTCGATCTAAAGAATGTATTTTTATTGGCTATTCTGATGAATCAAAAGCGTATAGACTTTGGGATCCCGAGGCATGTAAAGTGATAATAAGCAGAGACTTAAAATTTATTAATGAGTTTGAAAACTGCTGTAGTTATGACTCAGAGCAAGAAATAAATCTACCTTTCGCTCAGGAGGAAAAAATTATAAATAAAACATGTTGTGAAAAATCATCACCTCTGGACGGTAGCGAGTCGCTACTTAAATCTGAAGCTGAACCGGAAAGCGGAAGTGATTTAGATAGCGAATCAATGCATCCTATCCTGATTAAAAGGGGGCCTGGTCGACCCAAGAAACTAAAAACAGGTTTGCCAGGAAGGCCTAAAAAGGAATATCATTATACAGTTATAAATAAAAGTGAACAAACTCAAAATGTTGTTGAGGAAATCATTAATCCTACGGTGCAAGAAGCATTAAGTGGACCATATGCTGAAAATTGGCATAATGCCATGCTGTTAGAATATGACTCGCTTGTTCAGGAAAAGGCTCGGGAATTAGTAAACAGACCTAAAACAAGAAAGTTATTGTTAGCAAACGGGTTCTTAAATTAAAATATAATCACGACGGCACTATCGAAAAATACAAAGCTAGGCTAGTTGCTAAAGGGTGCGCTCAAATCCCTGGTCTCGATTTCACTGAAAACATTTTCCCTGTTGCTAGATTAAGTTCCATAAGAACAGTTTCAGCCTACGCAGTAGAACACAATCTCAAAGGTTACCAATTAGATTTTGTAATGGCCTATGTAAATGGAAATTTAGATGAAGAAATCTACATGGAAATTCCCGAAGGTTTTCGCAATGAAACTAATTCAGATAAAGTGTGTCTTTTAAAGAGATCATTATACGGTCTTAAACAGTCAGGACGTCAGTGGTACAAAAAGTTGGATGAAAAATTGAAATCTATGAAATTTAAATCTCTTAATTCAGATAATTGTATTTATATTAAAAAGACGCCTAACAGTGAAACTATTATAATCGTTTATGTAGACGATCTTATCGTTTTTACCAATTCTAAGCAAACGTATGAAACAATTCGCAATAGTTTAGCTTCTGCTTTCAAATTGAAAGACTTGGGGAAGTTACATTATTGCTTAGGCATAGAATTTCACCAAAATGAGAATTCAATTAAAATTTCTCAAAAGAAATACGTTGATGATATTTTAAATCGGTATAATATGCAAAATGCTAAATCGGTGTCTTCACCTATAGCTAACAGCAAAAAATTATCAAAAGAGATGAGTCCTATAAACGAAAACGAAATCGCTGACATGAAAAATGTTCCATTTAGAAATCTGATCGGATCACTAATGTACCTTTCAGTAGCTACTAGGCCAGATATCACATACGCCGTGAATTTCTTAAGTCAATTTAACAACAATCCGGGAAAAGAACATTGGCATGCTGCGAAAAGAATACTTCGATATCTAAAGGGAACACAAGATCAAGGACTAATTTATACGAAAACAGGAAAACCACTCATCGCCTTTGTGGATGCAGATTGGGCATCAATGTCGATGATAGAAAATCCTACACCGGTTTTGTATATATATTAAGTGGTTCAGCCATAACCTGGGAATCACGAAAAGAACGCAGTGTAGCTCTATCTTCAACGGAGGCGGAATATATGGCTCTGTCTGAGGCCGCCAAAGAAACCGTCTACCTACGTCGTTTCCTGAAGGAGCTGGGCTACAACATAGAACACCCAACAACAATATACTGCGACAATCAAGGAGCTCAGAAAATTACGAAGAACTCAGTGTTTCACTCCCGTACAAAGCGCATAGACATTCGCCATCATTTTGAGCGTGAAGTATATGAACGCGGTGAATTAGATGTGAAGTACATACCTACCAGTGAAATGGGAGCTGATGTGTTAACCAAACCCCTAACTTCCGTTAAACATCAAAACTGTTGTACAATTATAGGATTGAAAACTGTTTAATATGTATTTTGTTTTACTTTTCAGGAATAGGAGAATCAACGTCGAAAGGGGGTATGTTGGCAACCGCCGTCGATTCCCCTAGCGCATGCGCATGATAAGCAAGTTCTCTGCTGCGTAATACTTATACTTATTAATAGGCAGTTAACCAAAGTCAATGGTGAGTATTGCATGTAAGCGAGAAGGGCTAAGCGCTGTGTAATATCATGTTTCTACTCTGCTGTTCAACGTCTTCGTAGTTTAAATAAATGTTTGTCATGTGTGTGGAAGACGTCATTTTATTCTTCAAATGTAAACTAACGTAAGTGTTGGATACCACGTTCATTGAATTTAAGCATCTAATTTGAGTTTCACACATATAAATTCCTGAGATTTTCTATATCCCTTACATTTGTAACAGGGAAAAGATTTAAAAGTTTGTTCATGTGAGCATTTATTACCAACTCTTTTCTCCCAAACCTGTTGTTAACAATTCTATAGCTGAATCGTACTTCTCATTTGTAAGCGAAAGTCCGGAAAGGCATTATAAGCTACCCCACCTAGTAACGACTTTAGGTAACTGAATTTATTTACTTTCGATAATGAGTCATTGTTATGGATAGCTGCTTCGAACTGACTCCAAAATTCCTGCCAATTGCTAGAATCACCAAAAAATTTAGAGATAGTCAATTTTGGAAGGCGAATAAATTTATTACTTTCAATTTTGGAATCCGTGGCAGTTTCATTAGGAATGTTCATACTTTCCTTATCCGAATTTTCAAGTTTATTTGATTCCTCCAATTTTTTTCTTGCTCTAAATTGCCACAGTTGTATTTTTTCTTCATAATCTAGAGCGGATGAAACTTCACGTTCAAATTTATCCTTTTTCGACTTTTAAATTCCTTTCTATTTGAATGTCTAAATCACTTAGATTTTTTGCTTTCTCGTTTAATATGTCTAAAGTTTCTTCTATTATATTTATACTAACGTCATCTTTACTTAATTCTGTCTCAATTTTCTTTAATACCTCGGACACAGCGGTCCTTAATACCTTGGGTTTCGATTTAAGCTTAGCGACAGGATCTTCCATAATTACACTTCAAAATAGAAACCTTATCCTACTTTTTGCAGTCTTTGCACACTTCACACCGTACTAATCCATACTGACGAATCCTCTGTTACGAATATTAGCCGGATTCCCGGCTGCACCAGAAAATTTATGTACGCACAAATGTACCCTAATCGAATAGACGAATGGCGCTGCCTACGTATCTAACAGCGCATCTAATTATGAATCTAAATGCCACATCTAAATTTCTATAAATGGTGGTTCAGTTATGATTCTATGATCAAAAACTCAATCTAATTTTAAAAAGGATTTATTAAAATACTAAACAAATTAATCTAATCTAGAATCAAGTCTAATGTCATGAGCAGCGTTCAAGCTGCGTCATAACAAATCGAAAGTCAAGTTCTGAATGTTGCCATAAACCGGAACAGGCACAATTCAGATAGTCTGCTGTTTTTAAAAGTTTGATTTTATAGATGCGCGAGACTCCGCACATATAAACTTCTCGGAAAATTTATTAGTTCTCGAATAGTGTATGAACGTTTTCACTTAAATAAAAATATCACCTATATTTTGTAAAACGTGTTCAAAATAACTGATGCTTTACATGTTTCAGTTTAGTTAGCAGAGTAAAATAAATAAGATATGAATACAAACGTTCAATAGTGTTAAATGGGAGAATAGTTAAAGTATAGAGTGTGCAAATAAGTTTATCTTAATAGTATTTTAACAAAAATTTCAATAAAAACACTGTACATACAAAAAATTCATACAAAAAAAAAATAACTGTTGTCAATTAAGTATGAAGTAAAACAAGCTTCTAATAGCTTTCGTTTATGGAAATAATTTACAAGACTTGAAGAAACACTTTCTTTTAAATGTACGAAATATTTCATAGCATATATGGAAGAAGAAAATACAGCATTCTGTGTTCAGGAGCCTTCTGAATATGTAGGCAATTTCTTATTTAGGGATAACAACACAAAACAACGCTTCAGAAAACATTATTTATCATGCATAAAAATCTGTTTTGTAACACAGATCACTAATAACTGTTTATCAGTGTAATGAGGATTTAATTTAATGAGATTAAATTCTTTTGAAGTATTGAATTCATGAAATTATTTTGACTTAACCTTTGAAATTCATTATTACAGGCAAATTTATATGCGAGCATTAAAAACACCACAATCATTTTACGAAAAATACACATGCAGAGTTTTCACAAATTTAAGGTGCTTAGCTGTATGTTCTGCTTTCATTTTTAAAATTTGACTCTATTGCCAAATTTAATAATACTGTAATTACAAATATATAGCATTTGCAAAATCCTGGCGATTATTGAAAGCAAATTATATACATTTTGTCCCACAGTACTCAATTTATTCTATAGACTTCAGACCTCAATGTCAGTATTCTAAAAATATTTAACCAAGAAACAGAAGTGGGAACCATGCATAAACAGCTCATCTAACTTTTCAACAAAAGTGATTATAAAATAAACACAAAAAAAATTAGATGCAATGCAAACGATATTCAAACTCATTATGTTACATATTTCTTTGGCAAACATTCAGATTTTAACTTGCGTTTCTAAATTATTATTCTCAAATTATTATTCATTTTTTAATAAATTCCAATATGATTTTCATATTACATTACTATTATTTCCTAACACAGGAAAACAAAATCTTCGTATTAAATTAAAAGCGAAATTTCTTTTCCACATTCAAAACATCCGTACTGGCGATGTTTGGCGACGTTTACAGTAACCCTACACCACTTTAATTATAGCTGTTATGACAAAAATTAGCAGATACTTAGGTTATTGTACACAAGAATTTAACTTTATTTGCACATTATAAACATTTGAGAAAATATAAACTGCGCAAAATGAAAAAATTGAAGAAACATTGCAAAAATTCTGGGAGGTAGAAAATATTAATTTTCCGGATTCGGCACTTAGTACTGAAGAGAAGTATTGCGAAAAACATTTTAATGAAACTCATTATAGAACCTCTGAAGGTAAGTACGTCGTATGCATGCGCATGAAGGACTCCGAATTGTTGGGCGAACCTAGAAATTTAGCAGAGAAAAGACTTAATCAAGTTTGGCAGCGATTGGGTCGGGACTCGAATCTACAAGGATTGTACTCAGAATTCATGCAAGAATACAAGGATTTAAAGCATATGGAACTAGCTGAGGGATCTGAATCCATAAATGATTCGAACTACTTGCCTTACCATGGGGTTTACAGACCAGACAAAAGTAGTACACGTTTAACAGTGGTTTTTAACGCCTCGACTGCCACAACATCAGAATTGTCATTAAACGATATTTTGTTAAAAGGAAGAATTCCACAGCAGGAATTATTTTCTATAATGGTTAGATTTAGAAAACACCGCTACGCCTTCACAGGAGATGTACAGAAAATGTATCGACAGATTCTAGTCCATCATCCACAAAGGGAATTCTATGGAAGGGCAGTGTTGATGCACCAGCGCAAAATTATAAGCTCAACACCGTAACGTATGGGACGTCAAACGCTCCCACACAGATCGTATTTTATTCTCGAGTGTCAAGATGTAGAAACATCTTTTTACTCGACTTCTGATAAAGAGCACACTCCCTATCGAGCTCTTAAATAGTTAGCTATAGATGAAAGCCAAAACTTACCTCTAGCATCGTCCGTCGCTCTTATTGACTTCTATGTCGACGACATACTTTCCGGAGAATCATCACTTGAAAAGGCTAGAATTCTACAATTCCAATTAATAGATTTGTTAAAATTAGGCAAAATGGAATTGCATAAATGGCGTGCACATCATCCAGATCAGCTTGTGTCTGAAAATAAGGCTACCGCTCATTCAGAATACACTTTTGAAGAGCAACAAGAATCTTTGTCCGTTAAAACTCTTGGTGTCCTTTGGAATGCTTAGATTGACTGTTTTTTGTTTACGATAGCCATTCCTCACTCTAGCAGTTATAGTAAACGAGATGTTCAGTCACTAATTTCCAAAATGTTCGATCCACTTGAATTAATTGGGCCAGTAGTAACAAAGGCCAAAATATTCATGCAAAGGCTCTGGCTTGCTAAACTCGATTGGAATGACACATTGCCAGATTCTATGTCCAAGGAGTGGATTGATTTCGTATCCACGCTCTCTGAACTAAGTAATCTTAAGATTCCTAGATTTGTATTCCAGGAAGATCACATAGTGCTCCATGGATTTGCAGATGCATCCTCTTCGGCATACGGAGCTGCAATCTATGTTCAAGCTTTACCAGTTTCGGGATTGCCAACCGTTCGACTTTTGTGTAGCAAGTCACGAGTTGCACCTATAAAAACCTTATCAATTCCTAGATTGGAACTGTGAGGTTGGCTTATATTATCCAGATTGATGGATAAAGTGATATCTTTGTTGAATGTTAAAGTAGAAAATGTAATTCTTTGGTCTGATTCTACGATTTCTCTTGCTTGGATTAGAAAATCACCGCACTTACTAAAAACTTTTGTGAGCAACAGAGTTGCTTTAATACAAGAGCTTACGGGGTCATACCAATGGAAATATGTGTCATCTGAATGTAACCCAGCTGATCTCATATCGCGTGGACTGGATGCCAATGGTATTCTTACGTGTGAAATCTCATGGAATGGACCAGACCTTCTCCGTGAGGACATGCATTATCCAGAACAGCCTCTTGAACCTAGCACTGACAAGGACTATGTCAAGGAACTAAAATGTTTATCAGACTATAATTTTGGAATATTAGAAAATAATTCTAGTTCAGCCTCTCTCTTAAATAGAACAAATAATTATATGAAATTAATCAAAATTCGTAGTTTTATTTTTAGGTTCTTCAGAATCATTAGGAATAAGGAAAGGGTTTCAGGTCCTATATTCTTAGAGGAACGGAAAGGGAACGAGTTAACATTGATTAAGGAAGTGCAAAAAGGTGAGTTTTATTATGATATTGAGTCACTAAAGAGGGATAGCCAGGTACCTCGTAGGAGCAAGCTTAAATTGTTAAATCCATTCATCGATAATGATGGAATCTTGCGCGTCGGTAGCAGAATGGCGCAATCTCAGGTAAGTTATGATTGTAAATATCCAATCATTTTGCCAGCAAGACATAGGTTGACATATTTGATCATGCACTATTATCATCTAAAATATTTGCATTTTGGACCAGAAGCTCTAATGAATACTCTTAGACAAAAATTTTGCCTATCAGCGGCAGGAATCTTGCTAGAAAACTAGTACATGAATGCGTACAGTGTTTCAAACACAGACCTATACCAATAGATCAGATAACGGATGTTCTGCCTGCTGAACGAGTGACAGTTGAATCAACCTTTAACAAATGTGGACTCGAATTTTGTGGTCCGTTTCTTATAAAGGACAAAAAAATCAAAGAAAGGGAGTTTTTCAAAAAATGTATGTTGCAGTATTTGTGTGCGTTGCTACAAAAGCAATTCACTTATAAATTTTCTCAGACTTATATTTGGAAGCATTAATTCCTACCCTAAGAGATTTTTCGCGAGGAGAGGGAAAGCTCAACCATATTTAGCGATAATGCTACTTTTCGGGGACCTTGAAAAGAATTAAGCAAGCTGTTTAATTTTGCCACAGTACTAGAACAAAATTCATCTGACTATTTGCTGTTAGAAGGAAATTTATACTCCCTACAGAGCTCCACATTTTGGTGGGCTTTGGGAGGCAGGGGTTAAATCGTTCAAAACGCATTAAAAAAAGTTGCGAATTCAAAATTAACTACAGAACGTTTTTTAACTTCAGTAACACAAATAGTGGGAATATTAAACTCCAGACCAATTTCACCTCTCTTCAGATGCAAGGGATTTTAATGCGTTAACTCCTGGACATTTTTTAATTGGTCGTTCTATAACAGGCCCTGTAGAACCAGAAATTATAAAAAAAGTCTGACAACAGATTGTTCAGATGGGAAAGAGTCACCAAAATGACTAAAAATATTTGGAAAAGGTGGCAACGGGATTATTTATCGCAACTTCATGAGCAAATGAAATGGCAGTTTAAAAAAGGTAACGTTAACGAATTGGATAAGAGGGAGTAGGTCTTTTTAAAAAGCCTATCACAAAATTAAGTATTTTGCCCATACCAGACAACTATCAAATATAAAATTTCCATATTATGGATGGACATAATTCATTTAGTGCAAGTGTAATATTTTTATGTGTGACATTTTAATTTTTTATTATATGCTATTGAATATAATTGTGTTGAAATTATTTGTGTTAAATTGCATTTCATTGTGTATTTTATATGTATGTGTAAATTTGAATTTGTGAATTTTTATAGCATTATTGACACTTGTTTCAATGGGGGCCGGAATGTTCGGTTTAATATAGCTCACCTCTTGTGAGAGCAGCCAATTTAGTTTAGTTGGTAGTTGAAGAATGTACGCAGCGGACCTATAGTGCGTTCCACTTGTTCATCTAACTTGTAACTTTGTACATTATGTAAATAATTAAATAGTTGTGTGATCAGTTTCAAAGTCATCACTTAAGTGAAGGTCAACCAAGATCTGAATATCCCTGAATGTGTCATATGAAGAATTTGAAGGCGCTTTTTAAACACTGGATCAGTTGACAGCCTGGTCAAGGGCGGCCAAGACCAACAACTGCACGAAGGCTTAACAAGGTCGGTTGGACTGTACGCGAGGAAAGCAATGGTTTGGGTCCCAAGCACCTTCCAGAGGGACCCGTTTAAAATGATGCCGTAGTCATGTTCAATGGAGTCAAGTCCACTGGGCCAGAGTTTTGTTTACTGACGGGTATTGATATAGCCTGAACAATGATAGACGTGTTTTGATCTGGAGAGATGAAGGAACATTCAACTTGCCTTCCCTTGTCCATGAAATATCCCGTTTTCGCGACCGCGGATTAATGGTTCGGGTAGGAATCATGACAAATGGCAGCAACGAGCTGCGTTTCTTTCAAGAAATTTCTGTAACCGCTGCTCAGAGATATGTGGACGAGGTACTGGAACCCCAAATTAGACTGTGCTGTCGGCCGAGTTTCTGCTAAGGAATGACAATGTTCGGCCTCATTGAGCATATGTGGCGTCAGAAAACTTGCAAACAGATGTCAGTCGAATAGATTGACCACTCGAACCCGACTGAGCATTTTTGGGATGCCTGAGGGCGCTGATTTCCTCCCTGGACCCTCTGGCAGCTTGAAATAAGCCCTTTTAGAAGTGCGTGCAATTCCACAGAGTTGATCAAAACTTTCATAGTCAATGAAATTAATATGAACGCATATCTATTCGAAGTGACAATACACTATATTAAAAAATATTTTCTACAAGAGGTCACTTAATTTTTACACTATTTTCAAATTTCCATAATTGTGGTTTTAATTTCAGTATTTTGTGAATAACTACCAAACATAATTCATGTTAACAAATGCTTTTGTGCCAAGTATCACATCTTATTTTTTTCCCAATATCCTTTAGTATTGATAACCAGTGTGCTAAATGTATGTTACAAATCAGAGGCCACCGAGTATCGGCGAATCATTGCGCGACAGTTTTCTTAAGTCGCGGTAACTCTGGCAAATCCCCTAAAAATTAAATTTTTGCGAAGGAAAAGGAAACTTTTCTGTGATCCCTGTTAGCTCATGGAATTTGAACATTACACAACGTAATGATGCGAAGGATTCAGAATTCAGGTACATAACATGTACGTTTAGAATGAATAATATTCATTAATTCGGATTTTAAGGAATCATTCAAGTGAAAGGCAAAAGTGGCGATTACCTGGTTAATTACCGGAGCAGGAGGCAAAACATGAATGAAGGTGCTTCCACGATTTCAATACCTCAAAGCATTAGTTCACGGACTACTTTTAAAACGGTGAGTCCCAGGTCGCAGACTGGTCAAAGGTGGCCAAAAGAAACTGCTACATCTTAAGGTCATTTGTGCTGATTTTAGAATTTCAGACTGGCATTGGAATTAAGAAAACACACTATTTACAAAGTCCACACATAGACTGATCCTCGATATGGAAATATCAAAGAACAAATTTAAATTTACCTTTCCTTGCTCATTAAAGATCTCATTTCCACAGTTTGGGAAAGAACCATAATAAATGGTGCACATCTTTGATGCAGGTTCTGGAAATGACCAGTTTGTTTATGAGGTCTTGGGACTTGCTCATAAGGTGGTTTAGGGATATGTTGGCCCACTTTCTTGAGGGGAAGGGTTAATGGATGACAATTATCAAGCCTCTGATATCAAAATATTTAGAAACAAGATATCAGTTAAATGGTTTGTCCAGCTTATTCCTCAGATATGAACGTCATCAATAATGTGAGGGTTACCTCCAAGCAATCAAAAAACATCCTGTTCTCTAAAAAGGACATTGTCAAAAGAGCAGTTTTATGACTCAATCAACAGTTTAGTTACAAAATCCAAATGAGAGATTTGTGTGCTATCAGAGGTGAACACAGAAAAAATTTGCTGATGATTAGCTTAAAATTCTAATAAATTCAATATTTTGAGATTAATCAACTAGCAAACAAAGTCATTTATATTAAATTATGCTTTTGGACAAATTCTTTTTAATAATTTTTCAATTCCGTCATTAGAATCAACATGAAAAGTAGCTAACTACTGGAATTATTGAAGTTGCATAAAATCTGAGTCAATAAATTATATGAACCTGATATGTATTAGCTACCTGATCTCTTACTATTGTACAGCATAACTCTAAATTCTTCTGGCAAAATAAAAGCAGACAAAATCAATAGTTTTTTGACAAAAATATTAGAAGGCCCATATAAGATAACGGAGCACATTCTTCTAAAGGCAACCCCAAATCAGGAAAACTGGTTCCACAGTCTATCACATACTGGATAGCTCATGCAGTTGATCATAACCATTAAACAATATAAAAAAAATAATCCAAAAAAGAGATGTAGAGTTTGAACTGATCTATGCTATAAAAGCAAAATATGTCCTCAAAACTGTATACAAATGATGCAGTCATTAGGCTATTTTGAAACAAGAGACATGAAATATTTGTTATGCCCTTCCCAGGACCAAGGACATCTCGAATACAGAGCAAGTATGCTATTGTCACACCACAAAAGCATACTTATAAAAGGATTTAATCACCAATAATAGGACCTCATTAATCTATGCAATTAAGGTTTCATTACTCTCTCTCATATAGCAGCTACAGTTGATCTCTTGATACATAATTTCATGCACTTAAAAAAAAACTGCAGGAAAACTTTGCACTGTATAAAATATAAGCATCTCTCTAACTACGGAAATGCACTTTACAGTCTAACCTTGTTTTGTAGTGATTGCAATTTCGGAATATATCAAAATCTGTCTTGCCATGAATAATAAATAATGCATTGCATGCCACTGGGTCCAATAATATGGCATACTTGATTGCCCGAATTTATATGATCAATTTTAAAAACATTCTTTAAAATATTATAAAAATTGTAATCAACAAAAACTATAGGTTCAATTTTGCAAATGTGTTTTGAGGACTGAAATACACAGTTAATTTTTAATGCATTAATTTAAAATTAACCAATTTGTTTTGTTTACTTGCACTGTTAATGAATGAAGCCTTTTCAAAATTTATAATTTCTGAGACAAATGATTAACGTTATAGTGGCCGTAAAACTCTCAGTGTTATTCCTCGAAGGAACACACTAAACTGCATTAGCATTTCATAACTGCTGATGAGAGGGGATGATCAATGTTTAAATACTTTTCCAAAAGATTCGTGTGAAGTTATACTCTCCACACATTTCCAAGCAGTAACTTTAGTAAAAACTGTATTTATATGATTCAAACTTTTAATTCTGGAACACTGCTATCATAAATTGATATATTTTGTTTGAAAGAAACTTTTTATATGTACTTAAAAAATATATCTTTATCTATAAAATGAATCAAGATTGCTACAGTAGCAGATATATTGTTAAAGAGCTGTTTCATACCAATTCAGAGGCCAGTGGAATGGTCAGTCCATAACTTTGCTTGCATCTTTTCAAACAAGGTTTTGGAATTTACCAGCTGTATCAGATGACCCAAACAACCTGATGCACATTATTGGACTTAATGTATTAAAGGTATGTCTGGAACATTTGTTACTCATTCATCAGTAATGACTAAAAAAAGTATTAATATATTTTAACTGCAGCAAAAAGAACAACTCCAATAGCTAAATGTTTTCAGCAAATAAACCAGGAAGGCAAAAAAATAGGTTATTGATTTAATGGAGTTATGTAAAATTAAATCCTTCAGAAATTTTCACTTAGCCAGATTCGTTAGTTATTTTAATTATGTTCTCCATGACAGCTGAATACCAAACAATGGAAATATAACTTTTAATACATTAATGTTGATTTGGAATTTTGTTAGCGTACCACAAGTTAACAAATTTCAGTAATAAAGAAATAATGCAGACACAATGTATGAGAGAGCTTTTATTGATAGTTTAGAAACCAAATACACAAAACACAGCAAACACAGCTGATATTTTTCCGATACACCTAGTAATGGAAGAAATTTAGAGCAGTATATACAGTAACAAGAATGACTGACAGTGAAAGAAAATGGTATGTGCAAGTGAACAAAAACATGGTATAAAATTTAAAAATAAAGGGAAAAAAAAAAAAAAAAAAAAAAAAAACCACCTAGAACCACATTAAGTCTTAAAAAATGATTATGAACTGCTTATTCTTCAAACAAGGAATATATGAACATTATAACAAATATTTTTAATACAGTTATTTATGTCAAGATAAACCTATTTTAAGTGTATCGGTTGATGTTTACAAACTGATTACACCACACTAGTGGGAATAGTCTTATGAGACTATGATTAAACTTCACATATAAAACCATGCTCATTTCACTCAGCTGCATTGCTTGGGACATACAATCTGAAAAATGACAGATGATGAACAGCGCATACTTGATAGATGAGATGACATGGGAGATGTTAACTTCAAACAATATTGTGCATATTTTACACCAACAGCTAACGTTAACTTGCAGTTAATACACCTATTAATTTCTTATTGAAAAAACTACTATGATTTATAACACTGATGGGAGACACAATGTCTAAGACTTTACATTAAATAACTATGAGATAATAATCACTTAAAAAAACACTGATCTTTAAAATTTAAATTCACACTTTAGAACAAATAAATGCCAATATTATTTGGTCATTAACAACCCCCCTCCCCAAAAAGCAAAGCACTAAAACATAAGTTAAGCTTCATCATCTTCCTCCTCCTCATCCTCTGCACCATCTTCATCACCTTCAGCTTCTCCATCTTCTCCTTCATCATAATCATCAGGAACAACATCATCCTCATCTTCATCTTCGTACTTTTCTTCAGATTCTCCATTTTCTTTCTCACCTGAAATAACAAAGAGTACAACATAAATATTTTTGAGAGTACCTATAGTATAAGCAGAAAGGTCTATGCATTTTCAATAAAAGCAAAAAATAGACGAAGCAGTACTTGCTAATATAAAATCTTTAATCATTTGCCTTTTACCAATGACTTCATGTAAGATAAAAAATAAGAAGTAAAAACCTGTAGGAAAATATAACAGCATGCTTAAAAAATATTTCCCCCTTCCCTTACAACTGCCAAAATCTTGTTTCAGAAATACTACACAACAAGTTTCTGGCAAAATGTGAAACGAATCAATTACCTTTTTAAAAGTAAATGAACAGAACTGTAAATCAAGGGAAATGTTCAACTTAATAAAAAAAATCTGAAAACTTTTTTTCATACTGATACAAATTCAGCATAAGAGAAACTGATTTTTTAAAAACGCAAAGCACTGTTATGTCTTAAAAAGACAATTATTTCCTTAATTCGAATGGAAACAGTCAAATCTGCTGAATACGATTTAAAAAATCAAATAATTAAAAAATTACCTTAATTAAAGGGGTTGAAACAAAAACAAACCTCAATTACGACAGAAAAAATTAAACCAGCAATGTGCTAAAGGTGATGCACTTCTACCAAAAAACCTCAATAAAGTAGTAGCTTGATGTATACTTGACAATTTATTCATGAACACACAAATTGCAAATAATGATTTAGTTAATTAACCCTAAGAGAGTTTGGAATTTTCAATAAAAAAATTCAAATGGTGCAATACATATATATTCACTTCACAGAAAATTGATTAATAACTTGCCATATTTAAATGATTCAATGTATACCAATGCATGGTAAAAAGAGAATTACTTGGCAACAGGACAAATAAAGCATTCATGAGATTATTAAAATCAAACTAGAGATAGGCTAAAAAAGACAAAGCTTTAATTTTATAAACCTGTTAAAACAGATCTTGAGAATTTTTGAAAAAGCATGAATGAAGTCATAAAATGCACCCATGCTCTGCTTCATGGGGGAGGAATCAAATAATGCTAAATGTGTATAAGCATTAAAGAAAAATATTTCATTAATGCATACAGCTTACTAAAGCAGCACAGCATAAAACATATCTTGTTACAAAGTCGGAATTTTAAGATATAAGGGAATAAATTAGTTTGCATTGTTTTAAAATCTGTATACCAAAAAGAATAGTTTTCTGCATTAATTTTCCAATATACTACATAAAATATTAACATGAAATATTCTGATAATTACGTATTGCATACTGTAGTAACTCTGGTAGAGAGAGAATTGGTACATAACAATAATTAGTTTTAGTTCCAATTATCTGAGTATATACCTCTTTAACACAGCACAGCTTAAAGAGTAGCAGTGCGATGTCATAGCCAGATTCAAGTGCGTGAGATGTCATTGCCAGACTCATGTGAATGTAGTATCATTGCCAGACTCACGTATGATGTCCAGCACACACACCTGAAATTCATTTAAAGGATGTTCAAAATTAGACTTTTATCAGCGAAATTTTTACATTTGGTGTAGGACCTGAAACCAATTTTATCTGGCATTGCACTTAGTATTCAAACGCTCAAGTGTCCCCATCTAAAAATATTCTTGGTAGGACAGTGACAAGAATACTGACTCATCTTTTTAAAAATCAGTTTTTATAAGCCACGAAGCACTTCATAGCACAGGCAGTCTCTGGCAAAACTACTGGCTTGTACCTCTCAGTTCAGTCTACACACCATTGTTCCTCCTTATTTACTAATATAAAATCTGCTTGTGTAAATGCTTGAATCAACTCTTAGACATATTACATTAATTCTTTTTCTCTAGCTTGTTTAAAATAGGTCACTTTTTAAAACCGTAATAATCTGCTAGCTTCTGATGCAAAACATCCAGATATATACATCTAGGCAAAATTTTAGGAGCACATAATTAAAAAGGAATAAAACACAATCCATCTTTTTAGAAGCCAAATTAGGATTGTTAATTTAACTTAAAAAGTGCATATCTACAATATAAATGGATTAATCTGATATCTCAAATAATTTTTCCTCTTTTATGTTCAATTTCATTTAAGTCAAATTATTTGCAAAACTTTTAAAAAACCTCACTATTTCTTTTATATGCTATTACAAATGCATATTATATAAAACTCAACACAGCCTCACTTTTTCTTGCTAATATTTTAATTTCAAAACTGAAAGGAAGTAAATTCATTAAAATAGATGTTGAGCACCAGAAGCAAACCAAATACATTTTTATACCCCTTTTGATGCTGCAAAGTTTTATATTTTGAGATTTTAGGTATGCAATATTATTAAATATATCAGGTCTATTGACAAACTAAAAAATTGCAATACAATACCCAAGCTCCCCTTCAGAAATAATTTACAGAACAGCATACTGTTAAGTACCCAAAAATTTATGTGAATTGAGCGCTTACCCAGCGCAAAAACAGAATTTTACTTCTAAGGGGCTCTATCCAACAGTGAGTCACAAAATGAGCATTTCAGCTACTAAAGAA
The DNA here is from genome assembly GCF_044657685.1 of Stegodyphus dumicola. Taxonomy (NCBI): domain Eukaryota; kingdom Metazoa; phylum Arthropoda; class Arachnida; order Araneae; family Eresidae; genus Stegodyphus; species Stegodyphus dumicola. Next base: position 103,243,490 of record NC_140780.1, read on the forward strand.
ATTAGCACAAAAATCTCATTCAAATAACTACAGGTATCACTGAAAAAATGTTGAACCAAACATGACAAATGACATCAAAGGTATCTGTATAAGCAAATGAATTTCTCTGTGGAGGACTTTATGAAACTGGAACTGGCTAGTATACATGTTAACAGATAGGTGGGAAAAAAAAAGCTATGTGACTGGCCCAATGGGCAAATCTGAAACCCAAGTTGAATCAACCGTGTTTAGTAATTTTAGCCACACAAAACTGGCTGCTTATTCTCAATGTGCATGAGCATTAAACAGTAATATGTGGTTAGATGAAAATTTAAAACAGAAATAAATGTGACACAGCTCTTAATGGCTATTTGGCTAATTATGACTCGAGATGTTTGCTCTCAATAAGGTGCTTGTTACAAATATCAACAAACTAGGAAAAATTAGCAACACTCGGCTGTTCTGTTCATTATGCTAGTGTGGCACAGCCTCAAGGAACACACCCAATGTAACTACAGCTTCTATTTAATTAGATAAAAAGGATAACGAAATGAGTCTCAGATGAATCTTGCAGCATCTCTATAGGGTTTTCAAGAATTCCTGCATTTGGTTATACGAGGAAAAGTACATCTAATAACCACTATACACAAATTCTTACATGAAAAGTTAAGATCTATTTATTTGTAAACAACCTAATTATCATCTATTTTTCTAAGCTTATAAAATGCTTCTGACCCATCAAAATAAGTTAACACAAGAAATCTTCAGAATAAAAATTATTTACTGCACTTCTTTAGATAGTAATGATTACAAAATTGACCAAGACCATTTCAAATTGCTCAGAATATGGTATCAGTACAGTATTCCACCTGACATATCAGTACATACTTTGATAGGACCATGTTATGAAAATCAAGATGAAAAAATAATTTACATTATGAATTATATAAATACACAAATGAATAGCCATTTACTATACTTCAATGTGTTACATGACATACATAAGACACAAGCAAGGTGCAGCTAAGTTCTTGATAGCATATATTTTCAAAATACTCATTAACTATATAAAAGTAATTATACAACACATAAATTTAATAACAGTTTTACAAACACCAGAAAATTTTTAAAATGATTACAACACCCATCAACAAATTTTACATAACACACATGAATGAATGGATGAATAAATAACATACTCATTTACATGCGTGTTAAAATCCATATACATTAAAACTAATGCAACATTATGAGAATCAAATATTTACATTATGACGATCAGTTTCAAATTCATATAGATAAATATTTTCATAAATGCAAAATATACAAGAATGGCTGTAAACAGCATTATTTGATGTCTTTAACTTCAACAATCAAGCCTGCCATACTATTTTTAATACACTGCAGAAGATTACAAACATATATATTACATAAAACTTGGCTTGCTTTAATTCATCTGTGGAATTCAGAAAGTCGGCTTAGAAAACAATATAACAGTGGGTTGGTAAAATGTGCTGAGCTTTGTGTGAAACCACTTACAAAACAGCATTTCCATAATTCGAAGTCAACAGACAGTAAACAGTTACAAAGTGCTAAATGTAAACCAGAAAAATAATGACACCCCCCCTCACTTCATATCCATAATAGCATTTTTATTAATTTTTACTTTCTTATACTATGTGTAAGATCATTCTATAATGCAAAAGAAAAATTACAGCTTCAAAAAATGCAGCAAAGACAGACGGCAAATGTAAACTTAATTCTTGAATAATTAGATATCCTCTGAAAAGTTTACAACTTCACAAATGCCACACAAAATATTAATTTTAGAGACATAATTAGGAAGGGACACATCCAACCAAAACAATTTATTGTAAAACAATACTTATTCCTGAAGGGTAAAACAATAAAAACAATTTATTGTAAAACAGTACTTATTCCTGAAGGGTAGACAATAACTACCACTTCACCAAAGGCTTTATTTCAAAGTACGTTGATAAAATACTTTTTGACAATTTCATTTTTTAAAACTTTTCCATTATAATAATAATAAACAGGAAGAGTTCCAATAAACATAACTCTCACATATTTGCATATTTTTTTTTTTGTTTCCAAAATATAAACTGATTAATCAAATTCAAAGAAAATAAACATTGGCAAGGGAAAACACTGAACTTCCAGGAATTTCAAAACATTTCAAACATTACAAAATACACGGGCATAATAACAAGAGAACATAATAAAATTAACTCCATTATTTATGAATATAACAATGATCAGTAAAAATTCTAAATGACAAAATGCAAATATTAAGGCAGACAGACATACAGAAAAGTTTTTTTTTTTTTTTTTTGACTTGGCAAACATGAAAGAAACATTTACCTACAATCAGACATTTTGCCTAAAACACAATAAAAAAATGGATTACATGTGTCGATAATGCCAACAGTAACAGCACTAATTCTGAACACATACATATATTTTTTTAATTATAAAAACTCAAAAATTTTATTTTTCAAATGAAATAAAATATTACAAAAATTTTCTAATGTTATTTACTCACTGACACAATACACAAATACAATTCAAATCCTTAAAAAAAAAAAAAAAAAAAAAAAAAAGAAAGAAAGAAACTCAAAGTATTCAAAATGGATTTTTTTAACAAGTAGTGTAGTTACTAAATATAGAATTTAAAATGCTCAACACACATAACTCAAAAATTATTATGCCATTAGAAATAAATCCTATTACAATATATTATTTCCCATGACATGTAATTCAATCATACTTCACATCATCAAAAATCCAGTATTAAAATTAGTAGCACTCTCACTTTTATCATTTTGAGAAATTGGAACATGGGAAAAATTTTATGAAAACACAAAACCAAAAATATTACTGAATCTTAAGGTTATATAACAGGTTTAATAAAGATACAAACACCAACAAGTAATGAAACAAACACAAAAATTAAACATAAAAAATGCTTAAACAGATTTCTTATAAATAGCAGGTGATTAAATGCTGGCAAAATTTTTTATTGTTTTACATAATTAAATATAATGAGCACAGATCATCACATAGAAGATTAAAATAAATTAATATAACTGTAATATACTTAATGGTATAATCAATAAAAATAAAGGAATAGAATGTTTTTGCACATTTCATCAATTGCTGAAATAAATACTTCACACTTATTCATTATAACCTGAATTTATTTACTTTTTATTATTAATGTTACATATAACATAAAACAAGCATTAATACCTTTACATAAACAAATATTAACATCTTAAAATCTAACTAAAGCAGTGGACCCATAAATTTTGCAACAATCTCTAGAAGGCGAAAATCTCAAAAATTACAATTATCCACATCTCTCAATATATAATGTACACGTGTTGGGTAGGCTGTTAGAAAAAGATGGCTAAGTACATCTCCTTAAACATTGGTCCCAGGACATGTACTTCTAGTTAAAACTAAAATGCTTCAAATTAATGTAGAGAATTTTATAAAAATAGTTTGACAGGAAGGGTTCGGCAAAAATAAAATCTGACTGCTATCTCCATGGGGGGAGGCAATTCCAATTCATTATGACTTAACAGTTAATTTCGCCCCGGTCAAATACACATTTAGTAATAATTAAATTAATACTGACTAACTCAGACAACATAAAAGACATCAAACCTAGGAGCTTTTATTTTGTTGCTGTTCTCTAGCTCAAGTAGCTTAAATTTATTCTTTATTCACATATTCCTTTCGTTTACTACTACAAAATCCAGGACACAGAATTTCTGATGCAGAGTATTAAATTTAAGTACCAGACTAAAAGGTTCTTATGAACAGATGTTATAACAAGAAAATGAACCCTTTAGTTCTTCAGTACTATTCCACACTGCTGCTACAAACCAAGATTTGTTTCAAATCAAATGCAAGAATCTAGTACTGTGTATCTGAAAGTGAATTATATAAATAGAATGTATGGAACCTGTCAAACTTTTTCACCACGAATCAAAATTTTATGATATTAAGCCATCTTTTTCCAAACCTCGTACATGTATGCATGTGCTTTAATTTTGATTTCCACCATTACGAGCCACTCCACTTACTAATGCATTCATCATGTAACTTTTTATTTCCTTTATTATCAGTACATATGGTGTACCAGAAAGTATCCTGTTGCGTAAGGCTACAGCAAACAATATATGCATGTATCAATCAATGTGTGAAATTAAACTTTATAGATCCAAGTTTTTTGTCACACAATACAGATGCTCTATGTAAGATACCACTGTCACATGACAAACTATCCAATCTATAGTCTGAAGAAGCAAAATGTCAATGTAATTCTCATTCTCTTCTACAAATCTGCTACACTCACTTCATTTTAAAAAGGTTTACATTACACTAATTTTAGCCACAAGCACCAATTCGACTCTGATGATCCAAAAATCCAAATTACCCATGTCATCCTTTTAATGTCACCAAGTATGCTTAATCACTTGCGCTAACGATGCACGTCGATATGCTTTTGTCTCAAACCGAGCGCAAAAATGAAAATAATGTGGTACACACGTTGTTAACGAGATTGTTAATTTCTCGAGTTACAGCTCTGGATTGCACTCGCAGATGCAGAGTAAAGGAGACACTTTACAGCTTGTTATATTGACCGTGAAGTTTAGTCGTAGCGCAAGTGGTTAAAATGAGTGGACAGTACTATAGATAGAATGTGCACAACACAACAAAATAATACTTCGCATACAGCATCTGTAATTTGAGACAAATTTCGATAAGGTTAATTTGATACATCATATATACATACATGCCAATTAAATTTCTTGCTATAATCATTTGTAACAGAATGAATCTTTATGACAATAAAAATACAATGGCACCCAGAGTGGGGGGGGGAAAGAACCACTTGGCTTAAAAGCAAGCAGTCCTCAGTCCTTTAATTATATCTAAACCCGACAGAAACTAGAATACACTTTAAGAAGAGTGGGAAGGCACCCACCCTATCATGGTAAAACCACACGCGGCGACTCACATTTTGTTACACAGAATACAGTAAGTATGGTAGCATCTGTTCCAAAAAGTTGAGATAATTTGTTGGTGTCATAAGGGATAATAATTATTTAAGTGTAGAATAACATGTTAAGCATTAAGCTATGCGTTTACTGCTAAAACCTGTGATGGTGACTCCACTGAATTCCTCTCTTCTGTCTGATACAAGATACCCAAAAGAAGCAATTATAAGATTCCTTAAATACTGATTTAGAGACTTGCAATTATAAAACTTCTTAAAATAACATGTATCATTTTATGAAAATAATTCTAACACTGAAAGTTTTGTATATGACCCTTCCACCCCAAAATATCAAGTTTTTTTCGACATGATCCTTGCAAAACAAAAATATTTAGAATTTTAAACATTTGTTTCCAAATTTATCAAGATATGCACAAAAGAATTTACTGACTTGGGTGTGGCCAGCTTTTTTGACATTTGCATATTGTCTAGTAGTTTCTTCAAAACAAATTTTTTCTAACATTCAGAAGGTGAACATGCCTACCAAAAAAGCCACTTACTTTTGTACATACAGTAATCAATTATACATATATATATATATATATATATATATATATATGCCATGGGATACAAGTTTCTTTTTTTGACTTTTATCTATCATTCTGCATTCAACAACATGATGCTGCTGAATTTCAACATTTTGTTGCAGTCTACAAAAACCAAAATATCTTCATACCTCTAGTTTTATAAATATATTGTGTAAAAAGCCTGATAATTATTAAGATAGTATTTAAATTGCTGGAAGGGATTCAAGATAGAAATAAAATAAAATCATTAAATTCCTTGATGTAGTTATTTCCATTAATTATTGCATTAAAACCCTGCACCTTGGATAAGGCTCTTTTCAGTTCACACCCCTCCCAGCTTATTTTTAATTTTGTGTGTGGGGGATGTTGCAAAGTAAAAGCCAGTGCTACCAAAAATAGTGGCCATGAGTGTTACTTACTTTTTTCTTTCATCAAATCCTACTTAAATATCAAAGACCTGTGGAGAACTTACAAGCCATTTCTTCCTTGCATTCACAGTACTGCTGTACATTAAAGTAATTAATATTGTTCAATGAAGCATATTTTCAGAATGCCAACAAGAATACAAAATAGAGAATTTAGACATGAACTTTAATAATTTCAAATTGAATCAAATTTGGCTGAACTGACACAGATCAGAATATATATACTAAAATAATAAAATAACAATTTTGAAAAATGAAGGAATAACAAATAATTGCAAAGCCCTGTCAACACACAAACAGCTATGTAGTACATGATTACACTGGTAGTAATGACTTACAAAAATTTTGAATAATGTGAAAGAAACTTCTGGCTTCTTAACTTTTAATTTATTAATACGGTACACTGAACACATGCAAAGCTTTTTCAGAAGTTTCATTCACTATAAATTCTTTCAGCTTTATTTTTCATACCTGCTCATGTATTTTTGTAAGTAAATAAATTTTCTTTAAAAGGGTGTCAAAACGTCCCTGGTCCTAAACAATAAATGCTTTTTTTAAGCAGTGCTGCCAACAAAATATTTAAAGTCTGCAACTGAACCAGACCTTAAAAAACGAGGCATGGTATGGCTTTAATAAAAAGTACACATTACACTAAAAATTTCCTAGAATTTTCTACCCAGTAATATTAACACTCTCCTCAAAATGTCTAAGACAAATACCATAATGCTTTGTGAATAGCTGCCATACAGTGCTCCATTAAAATCTGTGTTGCTCCCATTGAATGCTGAAGAAGTTATTAATTATCTTTGTTTTATTTATTAGACTTAATGCCTATTTCCCACATATGCTGAAACCGTACCCGAGTCTTGATGAAATAAATTCTAACATAAGGAGATACTTTTCCATTATACACCTGCCCCACATTTTTTTGAGGGGAGGGTTAATTTTAAACAATTTCTACTTATAAGATGGTTTACAGATTGCAAGCACACACTGCATGGAAGGTACATAAAGGAAAAGTACCATTAAAGCTTTATCAGAATAACAAATCAGTTATCCTTATTTCAGACAACACTTAATGGCACACAAATGCCATTTTCAAAATCTTTATATTTAGAGATTTCTATCAATTTTCTCAATGCTTCACAAAGCAGTCGGCTTAAGTTAATAATAATTTATTATGATAATAAACGCCTATTTTATTTAGTACCAAAGTGAAATTAAGAAACAGAAACCTCCTTCATGTAATGGGAGGGAAAAAAAATACTGTGCATGTGTGAAGCATATGCTATTCTTTGAAACAAAGTCTTTCTCCCTTTCTGTGGGGAGGGGATGCCTGGTAGTTGGGAGGTGCATCAATATTTTTACACAGACAACCCATATATGCTTTGCTACAAACCACTTGTCCCAAATTCTCAAAATGGGCATTTTCATAACTTTCCCATGTGTAACATGAATGCCAGCCTGTTTCTTTAAGAAAAGCCCTCTGATTTAAATACAGCCTAATGCCTTTCTTTTCACACTAAAACACAAGACATTATGCAAAAAGAAAAGCAAAGTTTATGTTATTTGCTGCGCATGTTTCATTTTGTTTTTTCAAATCAGACTGACATATTTATTAAGGTACAGTAATAAATGAAATGCTTTTTATTTACAGTTCTCAATGCCACATTTAAGGCTGGAAACCAGTGAACTAACTGGAATTTCTAGCCAACTCAATGCCCAACTATATGAGATTATGAAATTTCATTTAACACAAACTAATTTCATACCACTTAAATATTTACAACAGCAAAATCTGTTTGAATAAGGAATACAGTCAAAAGTTGTTAATTCGGACCTCAAAACTAAAAACTTTCTGCGCATGCGGCGCGTTGACACATGCGCATAGGCGTTTACGCGTGCGCGTAAGACCTTTTACGACTGCGCATATGAGTGTGCGCAAGTCCAGAATACGTTTTCGCGTGTGCGTTTTATGTATAATGGACATATAAGCTAAAATTATCTAATTATCTATTTCAGTTAATGTTGATGATTGTGTTGTTCCTTAATTTTCGAATTGGATCCGGCTTATTATTTTTTGCAGACTGTAAGAGCAATTTTATAAAAGTAAGCTTAAACTTTTGATTATATCAAATAGAATTTCCGATATATATTTGTTAATATGTAAAGGATCTAAAGCAAAAGTATGTTTTGAAATCCGAAATCTGTTTATCAATTTCACGCTGCTCGGCAATGGGGGGGGGCGCCGTCACAGGCTCGTAATGAATTGGAAGTTGATCTGTCAGCACTATCCTTATCTTCAGCGCAGATGTTTTTATTTTATTTGGCTTATAATTCCTTACCAAATGTAGTATTTCATCTCGATATGCTCCGTCTTTGATATGATTTAAAACAAGTTCCTCCTCATTATAATTCGCTTCCGATAGTGAAGAAAGTGACAGAGGTTATTGAAAACGAAAAAATGTCGATTGACAAATTAGTCTGTGTTCTCAACACAGCAATTATAGGACTTGAACAGCGGAACTTTGTAACTGAACAAGAAATTATGTCTGTTTAGTAGAATTAAAGAGAAAGTATTATCACATGAAACGAAGCAAAACTTAAACAACTTACATTGAAAGAAATGTTTAATAAAGTAAACAAATAAATATTAAGCTTTTTCTTTTTGCAAATTTTGATACCCTTTAGATCATAATTGTTCTTTATTTCATAAATTACGGTTTCATATTTTTAATTTTAGAATTTCTGCATGCCGTCTTACAAGATTTAAACTGATGATCTATAATCCGGAATCGCCGAAGTCCCGACGAGTCCGGATTAACGACTTTTGACTGTAATACAAAAAAATTGTAATTTAATGGAAGTGATAATTAAAATCTGCTTCATAAAGCAAAAAAATTTTAAGACACTATTAAAAGTGACTACCTTTATACTGATGCATATCATAGCTGCTAACCTTGAAATATATATATTGTATAGCTTTTACTTGATTAATAGTAACTTTTACATTTACAATTTAAATTACAGCATGTCCATAGCTGTTTAGCTAGTTTTATTTTTATTGTACATTTGCCTATATAGGCTTTCTTGGAAAGCTTTTTCTGTTAAATAGTTAAGTCTTACATTTGCAATTTATATTACCGCGCATCGGGAAAAGGAGCGATCTAATTGAGACTTGCTAAACTTTTTTAGATTATTGAGCTGGATTATTCTATTAGTGAAATTACGTTTATTGTCTCAATTATTATCGTTTGACGAAACACGCTGTAGGTATTAACTTGATTCGAGTTTTGAGCTGCTTTTCCCTTGATAAACACGGCTCAAACCTTGAGTTGAGCTATTTACCATTTATTGCAATTTTTTTTTTACATATTTACTTTATATTTGTAATGTATTTAATATTTATCACCTATTTTTTGATTCTGAAGTCATCTTAATTTGTAATTTTTACATTTAGTTTTTACGAGATAGCTTTTATTACTTTTATTATTTCTAATTGTGACATGATTTTACATTTTTTCTAAGGAACTATAATGTTAAATGTATTTTTTTAGCATTAGCTTTTTAACATTCCTCTTGCCTATTAAATTAAAAATTTTGCAGCTCAATAAGAAAAATTCTTGACCACTAAGGTCTCTCCCAATTCATATTGTCTTGCTACTTTCGTGTATACATTAAATGCTGTATGATCTTAAATTCACTTAGTGCAAAATCAAGTTACTCAACTAATTTCTGATCAATGGCAATGTGTACTTGCTTTTAATTTAATTTCTTTTTACAATTGAAATTTTGTTAATCATGATTTAATTCAAGTCCCTGTTAAACATTTTTAACAATTTACACTCAAGTTACTTTAAAACAATTTTTGGAATTAAACTTACTAACTACGGATTCTCTTTTTAGATAATTCTACTAAAATCAATCTTAGGAGATAATATAATCAATACAGTCAAAAGTCATTAATCCGGACTCGTCGGGACTTCGCTGATTCTGGATTATAGATCATCAGTTTAAATCTGGTAAGATTGCATGCAGAAATTATAAATATGGCATATTTCACTAACAGAATAAATGCAATTCAAATTTTAGCTAAGCAAAACTTCGCTTTTTGTTGACATAGTATCAAATTATTTAAAGTAAATAACTGAAATTTTTTTTAATGTATAAAAATAACAAAATTGGGCCCAATCATGTCTGTATCTATTAATAGATCTCGAAACAATATGCCATAGTATCTTAAAAGATAAAATTAAAAATGAAATGACAATTTATGAAAGATTTTAAAAAAGCAAAGTATTTTTCTATACTACTTTGCTGTACTCCCAATGTGAGCCACCAGGAGGAAATTTTTGTTTGCATAAAATATGTTACTTTGAAAAACAATGAATTTGGTGTTGAAGAATGTTTCACCAACTTTATACTGAAAACTTTTAAAAAATTATGGTTTAAATACCTAAAGTACGTGAAGACAAGGATACAACAATGGTTCAAATACAAAGAGTGAACACCAATGTGTACAAAAAAAAAAAAAAAAAAAAAAAAAAAAAAGATTTTAGACATTAAAAATGCACAAGCAATATTTGTCCTCTGCTGTAGCCACACTTTGAATTTTGTCATAAAAGCACACTGTGAAATCCAATATTTTTGCTTAACTGTTAAAGAGCTATATAATTTCCCCCACCTCAAACAATTGGTGGTTTGTTTTGAAAAGTAACATTTCAAATTTAACGTTAAAATCTTTGTCAGATACCACAGGATCTAGCAGAACTGATGCAAAAACCCATCTAAGATTCCTGATACTTTTTATGACATTTTTGTTTGGAAATACCTATGAAAACACTACAAAATATCTGGCTACTACTCTAGTTAAAGAAATTTAAAATTACGAGCTTGTATGAGTGTCGTGATACAAGGTACTAAGTAAAGTTGATGTTGATAACAAGATTCTGCAAACTAAAAAATTCAGTATTTCACAGGCTTGCGAATGTTTCACCGTTTGAGTCCGCCGTGCGCTTCACTTGCGTATGCCAAAAATACGGCGCAGCGTGACAGCGCTTTTCTTGTTTTGTATCGAGAATGCAAAGACGCTACATAACACTTGGTAAAAAAATGAAAACAATTTCCAATTCCTATAAAACAACTGCTCTCAATAATTGCGTTAAGTATACTAACCAACACCAATGTCTTTGCATTCTCAATACAAAACAAGAGAAGTGCTATCGCGCTGCACCGTATTTTTGGCATATGACAAGTGAAGTGCGACAGCGCTTCACCGTACTCACAAACGTTTAAACCTGAGCACCTTTTTAAAGGAATATCGATAAAGGCTTCAGTAACATTCTCATACATAGCATAGAATTAGCAGCTTGCTAGGAAGCAGATGCAAAATTAAAATGTCTAGGCCAAGGAAAAACAACTCCGAAAGCAAGGACTAGCCATTTGAAAACGAAGATTTAATTCATCTGTAAATGAAAGATTTCAGCTGCTATCCACTCATTCTGATGTTATCAATTTTTTTTATTGGGGATTTTCGAAAGTATTCTGATTAAGATCAATTTAATTTTTGTAAAAAACATTTAACTGACTTAAGAAACTTTAACTGGCATATATCGAAAAGAAAAAGGATGCAAATCAATTTTTTTTTATTGTGGATTTTGGAAAGTATTCTGATTAAGATCAATTTAATTTTTGTAAAAAACTTTTAACTGACTTAAGAAAGTTTAACTGGCATACATCAAAAAGAAAAAGGACGCAGACTGAATAAAACTTTTACATGAATTACAATATCTGCAAAATTGTGACGTAACCTTTTATGGATATTACGATACTAAGTTCTGTAGACAAAGATCAAGAGATCATTTTCTAGTTTTTTTATGGATTACTTGTGATCCAGAATGAGTCGGCAGTGGTTAGATATCATGCTATCATTCTAGAGTTCGACTTTACAAAGCAACTAAAATCTTGTTAATGAACTTGCCAAAAGTAAATCTAGAAAAGTTCAATTTCTGTAAGTCATTTCCTTTGTTTTCCATCATGCATATCTATCTAGAAACATGGATGGAATTATGTTTCATAACTTTAACACTGTTTTCTGTTTTGTCCCTCATGTTTCGTTGACCAAAAAAATTTCAATAATATTTTTATATGGGTTGTTATAATTTTGCTTCTTATAAAAAAATACATACCTAAGTCTAAAGAACTAGCAAGTCTATACAGTTTGTCATAAATTTCAATGTTTGAGCTGTGGAGGAGTAGATGATAATTTTATTGTGTGTGTGATTCCAATGCCAACTAGTCTCTTCATATGCAATTCTTAATGAATAATTTTATGTATGGGGGCAGATCCAATGTTAAGTTTCTTCTGTAGTATTCTGTAGGTGCAGCGGCTATCACAAATTAACATTTACCATATGGCAGCAGCCACATTGAAAACAACAGACGACAACGGCCTTCCCGTGTCTACATCCTGAACAAAGTTGCAACTTACGTGACATTCTGTAAAACATCTGAGTACAGTAGCACGAGATGAAACCTTCATTTCCAAATGCAAACTGTAGATGTTGAACGCATTCTTTATTTAATCCCACTTTACAGCAAAATAATGGTCTCGTGTCTACTCCATTTTTCCTTCTGTCTAAAATTTATTTTAGGCTGAAGTACTTGGAATCGACCAATAAAAAAATCATATGCTACACTAAAATAGTTGTTTCTATACCTGACCGTTAATTTTTTATTGCCACTTGTTGTCTGGGGGTATCTCAAAAATTTCAGAATGACCTATGCATTGTACAATTGTTTGTAAGTGGCGGATTTCCCCTGCCTCATATTTGGAAGCATAATTTTGTTCGTAGATTTGCCACGGAAAACAAAATGTGCCAACTTCGCTAACAAAATGTCCAGATTTAAGAACATTGGTCCTATACCCACTGTGCGATAATGAAAAATCTTATCAACGCTACACATTCATTACAAGTACATAACACGTCCCTAAAGAAAAGAAACAAGGAAAGTCATATGCAATCTTTGAAAAATATGCAATTCACATGGGCATTACTAGGATTTAAGATCAAAGAAATTAAAATTGAGCTCAAAATCTTTTGAGCTTTCCATCATATATACTTGATTCACCCACACCTTTGCATCACATATACTTAATCAGCATTACCTGCTTATATAGTAAAAATGCACCTACAAATTTTTGCAATTACCATAATTCCCAGAAAAAAGGCTGCATCAGGGTAAACGTCACACTGAAGAAAAACAGCCGGAGGGTGGGGGGAAGGAGGAGGACTCAAATTTTGTAGAAATGTCACAATAAATTAAATTGCATGCAACATTATAGACACAAAATCTTGATTTATGCCCCGATATATGACGAATCAGTTAAGAAATGCATCAAATACAATCATACCTGAGAAATAAAATTGTAGATAAGAAATTTTGAAAATATACTTATGTTCACGTATATATTTACCCACTAAAGAAGTCCATATTTCTAACACTCGTACTATATAACAAAAAATATTGCAACGAGATATTAAACTTGGATGACAGAAGGAAATTTTAATTACAAAAATAATTAAAGCAAACTGTACATCATATGAAGCCATCAAAATCTGATTCTTCACTATCTGAATTAAAATGATTTAATGAATTTGATTATTTATTATTTGAAATCCTGATCCAATAGTCCAAATCTTCCAGATTGTCACATTCATCCTCTTGGCTTAGTGTTTACATGAGCATATAATTTCAGCTTCTTCGAACCCTGCTGTTATTAACGATGTTTTCACGGATTTCCACACACTTTCACCCCACTTAAGAACTTCTTCATAACATTCTCTACGCATTTTGTCGCTTTTGGTATACATATGCAATCCTTCACTCATCCAACACTCCCGCCTTCAGATCTGAAGCATTCATTGACTGATAAATCTAATAGTTATAAGATTTTTTTTTTTTTTTTTGCCAAACCACCAGGAATTAATGCTAATGTCATAGATAGTTCGTTTCCACTGACTCAAGTAAATGAGAATGCATGGAATCCATTATCAACAACCCTTTCGGTTAGAAAAAGATCTCTTATGACACTGCCAAATTTTTTATAGCCACCCATGAATGATTGTTTCGCAGATCCATCCATTCTCATTTGTACAAATAATTATGTCATTAGGAAAATCTACCTTCGGAATAGTTTTTCTTTTAAAAATGATCATCAGCTTTAGCTTGTCACCGTTTACGGCACAAGCTCACACACACATAAATGACGTTCTTTCAAGCCCTGTCGTAAGCACGGATATGGTTTTTACACCAGTCTCATCAGCAGTTCTGCTTGCAGAATATTCAAAAGCTAACAGTGTTTCATCCATATTTATTATCTGTGATGGAGGAAGTTTTTGTCTATCAATAATATATGTCAGATATTGTAGAAAAGATTTATTTTATCCTGCCAGTCCACTGGTAATTGTTGCCTGACTGATGTTCTAGGTTGCAAAGAAATATTTCTCTTGTCATAAATCTGCTACACTAGCAAGGCCCTCTTTTGAAATCATTTTTGTTCCATTTCGTTCGCCATAAATTTTGCTTGTAAGAGAATTTTTACAGTTGAAATTGCAATTCGCTTTCCTCTTTGCTCCGTTATCCAGTTTGCGAGGTCATCCTACAGATTTGGGCACCTTACAGTACCATTTTTTTTGGCTCGTTTCTGTTGTGGGATATTTTTCTTTTTCAGTTCTCCAATGTCGAATGAATCGCTCATCCACTTCAAACTTTCAAGCTCCTGCTCTATTTCCAATACGTGAAATTGCATTTAGCTTAAAGCCAGCAGTATAGCTTCTGTGCTGTTTAAGTGCCATTTTCAAAAATTTTCACTCCCTTCTTACTTAAGAAACTATCCAAGAAAAATCTTTTTTGTGCTGAAGCAGGAATACTTTAGAGTTCATTATTACAAAGCAGGTGTAGTCGTGTTCCTCCTGGAGGGGCGGGGGGAACGCAGTAGATTTACAATGGAAAAGATTCAAAAGATGGAAGAATGGCTATTGTTCTGAGATCCTATTAAGGGGGTAAGTCTAAGTCACATAGGTCCGTTCAAGGTAAAGAATGTAAACAAAATAAAGTTCGCAGAAAGCAACTGAGTGGCCTCTTGTGTGGGAACAGCAAACTATGTACAATGACAAAGTCATCCAAAATAGTTTCTTAAGAAAATTATAGTACATTATCAATAATACTAAATTTTCATTAAAAGAAAATGAAGATGGATTTTTAATCATAGAGCTAAATCAGCTTGAACTAACTTTGCTAGTTCAGTAAAAATACATGCATTTCTTAAGCTTAAGTAAAGCTCAATACAATAACACTGAGTTATAGCTAGCAGCAACATTTCATGATTTAAGAGATGAAGCATGAAGACTGACATAGCAGTAGTAAGCTGTAACAACTCATTTATTCAAGCAACAGCACCACAGGTCTGGGGTTCAATCCCCAGGCTGGACAAGGTTAACCAAGCAAAGTCGTTCTGTCGCCAGCATGGTGTTCAAGGCTCTTCCTAACAACAGACACAACCTTACACTCCTTGCCATGATAAACTTTGTGGGCTTGTGCTGGTGTTACTGTCAGGCAGAAGAACTCATTCACAGAAAATAACTTTGCTTTTCTGACACAAGTAATCGAGGAATGAGGAGTAATATTGTTTCAGATACCTTTCCACTACGATGATGCAATGCAGCCAAACTTTGGTAACCAAAGGGGGTTTTAGAACTTTGTTTGCATCCACAGTACATCCTTGTCAGTGGTATTGTGGTACAATCACACTACAATTCTACACAATAAGAAAGAACACTTCCAATGGAAAGAAGTATTCATTACTGGATGGGTAATAGCAAGTTTAGAGTCGTTTCCGCACAATCACATCTTGGTCATCTTTCAAAAACTTGTAACAGCAACTCTGATTATGAATTTGTTTCATAGAATTCTAAGCTACTGGATTACAAAACTAGAGATTTTAGCCAAAGTTTTATGTAATGTGTAAAGTATAATAAATACCTTTGGGTTCCTTTAAAATGACAAAATACTAATCTAATACACTAGTTTTAAACAATGTTCAGTTTCCTTATCAATAAATCATTTATATTAAATTTTCACATTCGATAGTATATTTGCTACTATTATTTTATATTCCAAATATCAAAATGTTTTAAAATATATTTTTTGTCATCCAGATAATAGTGCAATATGCAATTCACTCAAAATTGCGGTTAAACATATCATTATTTTGAGCTGTTTCCCACCTTCCCCCCAAAAAAGAGTACAATTAAAATGACCTATATTAAAGGTAATAAAATTTTATTTTCTTAAAAAATAAATTGAATCGATAATCTACTTTTAACATAAAAGTAATTTTAAAAATTTTCGAGACAATGTAATAATAGTTGTAATAATGTTAATAGTTGCTCATTTAAAACTCACTTAAGGCTTGTATTATAGAAAAATAATTATTATGGATTTATATATCTCAACTGAAAATGAAATTACCTCAAAATCCTGTAATCTTTGTTAAAATTAATAAATCTATAGAGAGATATGCTAATAACTTTGCCCTTATTTGTATAATATTGTATCCAGAAACATTTGCCTATTCAGTGCAAGGGACATGTTTAGTCAAGGTGATATTACCAAATGAACATGACATCATCGAAAGAGCTTATTAAGAATTTGAAAATCAGGTGATACACAAAAGTGAAAACCTTCGTGTATTCCATAGTAAGAGGTCCTATTATTGATTCCAGATTGTTAAATGTTTCCAATGCAAGTCTTTTTTCACGGAAATTTGAGGTTCATGCTTGGTTTCTTCCCATTCATAGCCAAAAAATGGCATTTCTAAGAATATCTTGATTCTGAAAATTTCAGAAAATCACCAAAGAAACAGAATGAACAAATTCATTTTTTTAGAACATTCAAATTTTCAGAACAAATGTGAACTTTTGTTCCGAGTTCACAAAAAAATTCCTTATAGTGTAATTAAACTTCTTCTTTGCAGCCTATTACAGTAATTGCTTATTTTGCTCTTGGTATTCGGTATCATAATTAAAAAGTGATGAAATGTTGGATTCTCGATTAGTTCACTCTTGGATTCAAGATTTCTCTCAAAAATGAAGAACCAATAATAGCAAGGGAATCGAGTACTGATAGTGTGTACTCTCATGGAAGAGTACTCAGCATGGGAGTTTACTATGCTTATATATGCACAAACAGGCCTTCAAAACAGATTCCAGGTATAACATTTCACAGGTAAGCAGATTTAAAAACTAATTTTTGATACTTAAATTTTCCATTAAAAATCACTTTTATTTTTCATAACAAAATTTAACTTATAGCACTTTTTATATAGTATACAGTGCTCAGATTTAAGAACAATTCGAAGTTTCATAAGCATTAAAGAGCTAAAGTATTTTTTACTGCATCAAGATGTAATTAGAGAAAACAAAGACACTAAAACTGTCTTCAATGTATTATCACATGCTCAAGACAAACTGTCACTTAAATTATTGTTTAGAATTGGATTGATGATTGCTTGTGAGTATTAATAATATTAACATTTTACTTAGAGAACACTCAGATGGTGGATTTCCAATCAAAAGGGCAGAACAACTTCATCTAGCTGGCTCAGTAACAATATATGCATTTCTAAAAAAATCACATTACATTCTTTAAATAGCTGGCATTTAACTCATCCATTAAAATCAGACATCTCAAACTGGTAGTAGCCTAAAGTAGTTTCATGCATCACACAAATACATAGCATTTATATATCTGTTGCAAGTACGGAAATGAAGATTTCAAGATCCTAAGTTATCTCAGATCAGTTATTATTTTCATAACAATTAAAAATAAATACGAATAATGCACCAGATAAATCTACAATGGAGCTAATTAATTTGCAACATGACATAAATCTTCAAAGATTTGAAGACACAGATTTTATTACCTTTTATTTGTATACATTAGAAAAATAAATATTCTCACCTATTTTTGCACTAAGAATAATTGCTTTGTTTGAGAGATGTATGCGAGAGCAAACCCCCCCTCACAGTGTACAAAATTAATAAGATGAGTCTGTTTGACCAACGAGCATCAGCAATCAGTGACTAAGAAAATTTCCAGTTATTTTTGGAAAGGCTTACACAAACTATCAGAATTAAATACCATAAAGTGTCAAGCTGTAACAATTATTTTTAAACAAAAATATATACTTTTATATGCGAGCGAGAAAAATTAATAAATAAGAGACAACTTCTCACTGTTTATTCTCAAATTTCGACCCATTTGTAAAGTTTTTCCAGAAAATGCATAATGTGTAAACGCATTATGGGTTTACGCATGTGCAGAAAGTTTGTAGCTTTGAGGTCCGGATTAAAGACTTTATACTGTAGTGCATTTTGCACCCATTAAACATTTGTGGCACAAATTTGAATGCCTCGCTATTTTAAAAATTTTCAATTTTGAAATTTAAAGTGATTTATAAAATTAAGTGCCCTTTCAACAGCTAAATTTAAATTGTGAATAATTTCCTTGTGCCTAAATTTTACACCAGCATACTTCTCTTTCAATTGGATGTACACTATGTTTAGGAGAAATAAAATATTTATTGAGACAAAGTTAACAAACATGCAGTTAACTAATTAGATATCACTATGTTTGATATATATGAAGAATGATTAGATCAGACAATTGTGAAACCACAATGACATTTATTCTATGGAATACACACAAATACGAAATGCTTAAGGTAAGGAATCATGCACCATCTTGAACTTGCATGTGGAAATCCTCAATACGTACTTTTTTAAAATTAATGTTATAATTCCTAATTATCGCTTGATAAATACTTCCACAAGCATTTTCAAAGCTTTATCTGACACATAAAACTACACACAGTTTTTTTTTTCACATAAAAGTTACTAAAGTGTTTTATGATTGAACTTCATTATAAATGAATATATATATATATATATATATATATATATATATATATATATATATATATAAGCAACAACGATATATGAATTTCAAATCCCATCAAAAGCATGGGCAAGAGTAAAAGCATTCATGACAAACCTTCATCTATTTTTTAAAAAAAGCAAATTTTCATTACTATAAATACAGACATGCTGATTGCTTGTGTGTAGCAGATATGCAGATTAAAAAAAAAAAAAAAAATTCCCCCAAGAGCTTAGATCTTCAGTTTCGGAAGAAAGCTCTATTCATTTACATAAAGTGCTAGGAGAACTGAACCTATACTAATACATAAAGGAATTTAATTTCACACCTATATATATGTTAGACTTCAGGAACAAAAAAAAAAAAAAAAAAAAAAAAAAAAAAAAAAAAAAAAAATTATAAAAATGATGTTGGAATATTATAAAAAATGCTAACACTTAAATCAATGAGTCATTAATCTTTCATGACATACCATATGCAAATTATTTATTGGAATTACAACAGCACTAACATAATACGATTTGACACCACCAGACTTGCAACAACAAAAATGATGTTAAAACTGCATCACATAAGGACAAATGATATTAAAAAAACCTACTTCATTATTATTCATGTTATTTATTCCAATCTGTTTTCTCAAATGTTTTTAGATGTTCATCAGTTTTCATATTTTTCATTTTTATTTACTCCAATACATGACATTTGCTTAGCTTCTGACTCAACTCTTGAAATTCATATATAAAGCAAACACTCGCCTAAGATATATAGATTTGACTTGGCTTTTGGCATTTATCTTTCATATACAGATAAATTGCACTTGCACTGTAACAACAGACACCGGAAAGAACATATTTTAATTCGATGTTGAGTAACAGTTACAGCAGAAAAAGATACACTTCCTAAAATTGGCAGTTTGAACAAAAATTAAATATATATAATAGTAATAAAAAAGCACAGCTTTGCCCTACTTAGGCTGCCAAACATCAGAAAACTGTTTTGTAGAACATATACAGCAATCTTAGCACTTCTTTCACACTTTGAAAGGTATTAAATCATCTTCCTGAACGGTCAATTCAATTAATTTTGATCTCTTATGCAATTAAAGCTCTTACAGATGTAGAAACACAAAAGAAAAAAATGTGAATTTATGTGGCTACATCAGATTAATAACTAAGGATCTCGGATAAAACCATTTTGTTTCCTGTATGAAACGGTAATATTTTAAGCAGATTTAAAATGATGTATTGCTAGTATACAGTAGCAAGTCACATAAAAGATGTGCTTTTCCACTAAAAATTATAGATTAAATCCTTTACATACAAATTACCTAATGGAATAGTAGCCCCCTATCAAGTTGATAATCTGTCTAACAGTACACATCCAACTAAAAAAAAAAAACCCATTTTACCTGAAGTTGCATCTTCCCCAAAACTTTTTGAGGCATTTTGAGGAGTTCAGTAAATTTGCAAAGTTCCAAGCAAAATACGTTTTAGAGTACTCAAATTTGCAAACCACCATTTATATCCTAACAAGAGGTGATAAAACTACACACAAAAACTGAACATTTCCAGACACAATTCCAAGAAGCAAAGTGATTCAACATGTTCATAAACATCTTTATGCATGCAAGTAGTGTGAATATGAATAAAATTCAGGTACCAGATTGCATTCATACTCTAACATATCCATGATAGAAGCCTTCAAAATTATTAAAAAGTAAATCTCCCCTGAACTTTATTCACCTGATGAAATGTAACGTGACAAGTACTTAATAATTAGAACAAATTATACCAACTGGTTTCACTTTTATATCATAAATATTACATATCTGCATATATAGTTTAATATCTCAATTCAAGACAGATTATTGATTCCTACAGCACAACTGTTAGATGCAAATTATCATTTTGACCATACAGGCTGATACAATGCTTTTCAAAAGTGTAAACAGTCGACTATGGCGTGAAAATAGCATACACTGTCTCTGATGCTTTATAATTTTATCCTGTTTCTGGATTGGTGTTTTCCTCTTGTGAATTCAAAGCTGATTGCTAATTATTGGCCAGAGCACTATGTTTCAAATGTGTTTTAAACTACTCTTATTGTGATAAAATGAAAATTTTAGATCTATCTAAACATGATGCAATTTCATTTCCCCAAATTAAATTTTTTCTGCCTTTAGACACACAAACTTAAAAAATTACTTGTTTGTAAAGGATCACCAATTAATTTAATTTAATGTTAAATTGCTATTTTACTTTGTACACTGTGCAAAATAAAAAAAAGGGAGTTCTATATCTCTCATTCTGCTCGGGACATTGACAAAATTCAAACTGCATTCTTCATGTCCCGAAAGCGCGACTTAGAATATGCATTAGATTTATATATAGCATTGTTCTAATACAGTCAAAAGTCGTTAATCCGGACTCGTCGGGACTTCGATTCCGGATTATAGATCATCAGTTTAAATCTCGTAAGATGGCATGCAGAAATTCTAAAATTAAAAATATGAAACCGTAATTTATGAAATAAAGAACAATTATGATCTAAAGGGTATCAAAATTTACAAAAAAGAAAAAAAAAAAAAAGAAAAAAAAAAAAATATTTGTTTACTTTGTTAAACATTTCTTTCAATGTAAGTTGTTTCATTTTTTTTGTACTAATACCTTCTCTTTAATTCCATAAAAAGACATAATTTCTAGTTCAGTTACAAAGTTCTGCTGTTCAAGTCCCGTTAATTGCTGTGCCGAGAATACCGACTAACTTGTCAATCGAAATTTTTTCGTTTTCACTAACCTCTCTGTCACATTCTTCATATCTTTATCCATTTTTTCGCAGCAATTCCACTTTTTGTTTGTTGGACATCGAAACATACTTTCGTTTTGTAGATCCTTTGGAAGTTCCAGCATCGGAAATTCTATTTGACATAATCGAAAGTTCAAGTTTACTTTTATAAAATTGCTCTTACAGTCTGCAAAAAATAATAAGCGGGATCCAATTCGAAGATTAAGGAACAATGCAATCATCAACATTAACTGAAATAGATAATTAGATAATTTTAGCTTACACCGTCCGTTATACATTAGACGTGCAGGTGAAAACGTATTCTGCAGTTGCGGACACGCATATGCGCAGTAGTCAAGGTCTTACGCGCACGCGTGAAACGCCTGTGCGCATGTGCCAACGCGGCGCATGCGCAGAAAGCTTTTAGCTTTGAGGTCCGGATTATAGGTGTCCGAATTAACGACTTTTGACTGTATAGGTATTTTCACAGAAAAACAGACTTTGCTCAATGTTAATTGAATATGGTATATACTTATTAATTTCTCATTTTTATTAAACTTTTTTATTCTTCCTTTTACATTTCGAAATTATGGTTCATTCCAAGTAAAATTCATTCTTTTTTTAAAAATAATTTTGAATTATAACCTATAAAATTTTCACTATAATCTTGAAGTAGGTGTATTTCTAAGCATACTTGAAAAAAATTAGTTTTTTTTTTATTTAAAATTTTCTGAGATGTACACAAATTTAAATATTTTTGTGCTTTGAAATTTGGCATCTTTTGTTTTAAGTGATAGTAATGCCAAATGTGGTTTATGGAATTTTGTTACAGTTAATTGCCACAGCTATTTTTTCCCTCAATAATGCGTAATAAATATTTATTAATACTGTATGAAAAGCTTTTTTTTATAAATTATTGATATTATTCAAATTTTTAACTTTTTTAAATTTCTTATTTTATTTCAATAATATTAAAAGTAAATTTTTACCATCGTCATGTTGTCGTCTGCTACTTCACTTATGCATTGAAATAACTGCTTTTCAATTGAGTTGTCTAAAACTGATAAAGTTTGTTGTTTATTTTCACAATGGGCGATGACAATTTGGGTCATGTCCCAGCTTTAAAATATAAATTTTTACATTAATCATCTTACAAAAAAAAAAAAAAAAAGTTTTAAACAGCTAATTTTTGTGTTATTAGATTGTATGAAAAACATGACCTTTAATATGATTTAGTAGATTGTTTGCAGACGATTTAAGAATCGGGTCATTTGATGGTATAGAATGAGCACTGCTGGTCTGTTTTATTTCTTTGACATTTAGCAAAAAAATCTTTTAATTAAAAGATTTATCCTTTGGACTTTGCTTTAAACTTCATTTAAAGTTAAAATGCCTAGAAAATGGATGTAATTGACTGAAACGCAATTGATTTAAGTGATATTTTAAAAAAATTGACAATAATGCAATGTTTATGGAAGTGTAACAATACAAAAACCTTAATTTTCTTGTGCAAGCACTCAAAACAAGTATAGAAGGAAAGAAGAAAATTGGGGGAAAATAAGCAAAAATTTGAAGGGGAATTAATTTGGCTGTCAGAAATACCAAGGTGTTTCGACAAGTTAGCTGCTTTTGATTATACAGTATAAAGCCCATAATCCAGACTCGTCAGGACTTCAGCAATTCCGGATTATAGATCATCAATTTAAATCTGGTAAGATGGCATGCAGAAATTATACAATAAAAAAACATATGAAACCATAATTTATGAAATAAAGAGCAATTATCATCTAAAGGGTATCAAAATTTACAAAAAAAAAAAAAAAAAAAAAAAAAAAAAAAATTTGTTTACTTTGTTAAACATTTCTTTCAATGTAAGTTGTTTCATTTTTTTTTGTACTAATACTTTCTCTTTAATTCTATAAACAGACATAATTTCTTGTTAGGTTCAAAGTTCCGGTGTTCAAGTCTTGCAATTGCCGTGTCGAGAATACCGACTAACTTGTCAATCGAAATTTTTTTCGTTTTCAATAACCTCTGCCACTTTCTTCACTATTGGAAGTGGTATTGTCTGGATCTAGAACCATACTACAGATTTCGCCATCCGTTAATTTACTGATGATTGGGGCACTGTTGTCGCAATGAAAAACTTCTGTTATATCATCTTCATTTATTACTGCTTCTCCACATTTCTTTACAAAATCCAATAACTGAATCTGCTGCGATAACTGCAATGTCCGAAAACCTTCAAATCCGCAGCTATCATCTTCATCGTACTCATCATGAAATATAGTAGCTGGCCATACATTACGTCAAGCATTTTTTAAATATCTGGAGACGATCTTGCAATGCTCCACACAGCAGATTTTATGCTAAAAAATTTCAGAAAGTCTTGCCATTGTTCAAGAAATTTAAATTGATTTTAAAAATGCTACTTTATATTTGCATTTCAGCATGTGCACTATTTCCATATCCATAGGCTGAATGATAAGACATACAATTCAGAGAGAAGAATAATATAGATACATTATCTACAATCAGGACTATTTCTGAGTCATCAGGTAAACCAACTGAATTCAAATGTCGCTGAGTCTCGGGTATAAAATGACTTTAAAACCAATCATTTATCAACGCTTATGTCATCCACGCTTTTTTATTTGCGAGATATATAACGGGGAAAATAGTTACTCCTTTAAATGCTCCAGATCGTGCATGTTTTCCGATTACAAAAAGTGTTTGCACTTGTGCGTTCCTGCAGTATTTGTGCACGTTAAAATTGTTAGTCTCACTTTGGAATCTTTGACACCAGTTGGAGCCTTTTCTGTAGAGCTTGCAAAGAGGTATTTCGCAGTACATACTGCCAGAAAAGACCAGTTTCAATCATCTTTGTAAATTTGTTCTGGAAATAACTGTTCAGTACGAGTTCAATGAATTCATCTGCAAATTGATCAGCTTCAGTATCATCTGAAGCTTTTTCACCTAAAATTTTTAATTGTCTTATACCATGGCGAATTTTAAATTTGGTTCACCAACCTGTCAAATATGTGCACTCAGTGTTTAAGTTCATTTCTTGATCAAATATTTTGGCTTGAGCCATTAGAATTGGACTCGTCAATGGCACACCCTTGCTGCAACACTGTCTGACCAATTCAATCATCACTTTGTCATGATCGTCACTTTCAGCATAACGAACCCTTTTTCTGTTATTCATCGCACGTGGGTGTCAGAATCCACAAAAAAATTCAAAATTTTCCTTTTTCTTTTCGCTTATGTCGTATAAAGTTGACTTTCCAATGTCATACTCCTCGCATAACTTTGAGACAGATATGCCTTTATCCATTTTTTGCAGCAATTCCACTTTTTGTTTGATGGACATAAAAACATGCTTTCGCTTTGTAGATCCTTTGGCAGCTCCAGAATTAGAAACTCTTTTTGACAAACGAAAGTTCAAGCTTATTTTTTATAAAATTGCTCTAACAGTGTGCAAAAAATAATAAGACGGATCCATTTAGAAGATTAAGGAACAGTGCAATCTGCAACGTTAACTGAAATGCCGTAGAAACAGTAAAGATAATTTTAGTCTAGCGTATACTGTACGTTATACATTAAATGCGCATGCGTAAAGCATACAAAGAAAAAGTTTGTGGCTTTGAGGTCTGGATTATAGATCATTCCGGATAATGGACATCCGGATTATGGACTTTGTACTGTAATTTCAGAATACTTCAAAGAAATTGGATGTTCAACATGTATACCAGCAAATACCATCAATTGAGCTTGTGCTAACAGAAAAGACAAAAATGATATCATTACACATTAAAGTGAAGAGTGACTGGTTTTCGACTACATGTCTTTATAAATTTAAATTATGTTATAGAACATCATATCGTATCTTAAACGGAGCACCGCATGATTTCTTAGCCGAATTATTTGAAGATTCATGAATTTATCCAGTGATGTATGTGGATGCCACCTAAAAACGTTTTCCCTCTTGATGAAACAACTCTTTTCTTTCATCTCATGCCCTCAAAATGCTTAGCCTCTAAAGATTTTTAAAGGTTCCGATCAAATACAGTCAAAAGTCGTTAATCTGGACTCGTCGGGACTTCGGCGATTCCGGATTATAGATCATCAGTTTAAATCTCGTAAAATGGCATGCAGAAATTCTAAAATTAAAAATATGAAACCGTAATTTATGAAATAAAGAACAATTATGATCTAAAGGGTATCAAAATTTACCAAAAAAAAAAAAAAAGCTTAATATTTATTTGTTTACTTTATTAAACATTTCTCTCAATGTAAGTTGTTTAAGTTGCTTCGTTTTATGTGACAATACTTTCTCTTTAATTCTATAAATAGACATAATTTCTTGTTCAGTTACAAAGTTCCGCTGTTCAAGTCCCATAATTGCTGTGCCGAGAAAAACGACTAACTTATCAATCAAAATTTTTTCGTTTTCACTAACCTCTCTGTCACCTTCTTCATGTCTTTATCCATTTTTTGAAGCAATTCCACTTTTTGTTTGATGGACATCGAAACATACTTTCGTTTTGTCGATCCTTTGGGAGCTCCAGCATCGGAAATTCTATTTGCTATAATCGAAAGTTCAAGTTTACTTTTATAAAATTGCTCTTAAAGTCTGCAAAAAATAATAAGCCAGATCCAATTTGAAGATTAAGGAACAACACAATCATCAACATTAACTGAAATAGGTAATTAGATAATTTTAGCGTATACCGTCCGTTATACATAAAACACGCATGCGAAAACATATTCTGCACTTGCGCACACGCACATGCGTAGTCGTAAAGGTCTTACGCGCACGCGCAAACGCCTATGCACATGTGTCAACGCGGCGCATGCACAGAAAGTTTTTAGCTTTGA
Organism: Stegodyphus dumicola; assembly: GCF_044657685.1. Lineage (NCBI taxonomy): Eukaryota > Metazoa > Arthropoda > Arachnida > Araneae > Eresidae > Stegodyphus > Stegodyphus dumicola. The sequence goes on from NC_140780.1 coordinate 103,270,177, forward strand.
GGTCCGGATTATGGGTGTCCGAATAATAACGACTTTTGACTGTACTGATGAAACAGATTGAATTAGATTATTAAGTTATCGCAAAGCAGGGCCTAAAAGAAGGGATGCCTTCATGAAAAACTTTATAAGGGAAACCAGCTGCCATGCACGTTGCATAGGAAAACCACAAAAACGCCCATGCAACCAGCCCATTAACTGGAGCAAACTACTAGTGTTCAGACTTTACCACCTGGCCATTTGTGAGCCTTTATCAAAACGAAAGGCGATAACTTTATTTAAAATAAATGTCAGAAATACCAAGATGTTTCGAATAGTTGGATGCAAGTACTTGCAGATTGCCTGAAGAAAAAGAGCAAGGCTTTAAGAAGAATAAATAAATTTTTCCATAAAAGTTAGTATTTTTTTTAAATATGACATTTGAGTCTTGTGATTTCAAAAAAATATTTGACTAAAATATAAATAACATTTTAAGAAACTAAATGTAGGATGATGATAAAATTGTTTAAAGCAATGTATGCAAGTCATCCCAAATTAAAATGTCGGTTATTACATCAGAAAATCATCTCATCATTATTATCTCATATCATATCAGAAAAGATATATTTTCTGAACGGAACACTGAAAGGCGTGTTAACTGTGCTTTACTGTTATTTTCTCTTTTAATATATGCAGGTTTCAAATGCATCGTAAGTCTGGGTCCAATTTTGTGTCAAAATACCTATATTCAAATAGAGCTATTTATAAATCTAATAAATATCCTAAGTCGTGCTTTCGAGACGTGTAGAATGCAATTTGAATTTTGTCAATCAGCCCAGTAGAACGGGAGATATAGAACTGTCCCTTTTTTTGCGTGTGCAGTGTACATTCAAGTGTGTATTAATATGACAATTAAAAACTGTTTCCTTCTTGTGAAATGTCTGGATTACTGGATTTAAATAGGCAGGAAACCCACAACAAGCGGCAATTTAATATGAAAATTCAAAAATTTTTTCAAGCATAGATGAAAAAACTACAAGAGAATTTTTTTCAAATAAGCAAGTTTGAAAACATGCATATTAAACTTTATGCTCACGGGCCTTTTCACTAAATGAAATTCAATGTGACATGCATTACATTTGCATACTATTTGTATAGTATGCAAACATACATCTTTTCTCAAAAATATCAGTTAAGACAAAAAAAAAAACCTTATATAATTTCTGAAAAATATGAAGATAGCATTGTTTAGTAATAAAAACAGAAACATGCAGAACAACCACAATTTTGTTTTCTCCTCATTGGCAACACTTGCTACATGATTAGTAGTGCCACTCATAGAAGAATAGGAATGGAGTTCATAAAACTATTTTCAGATACAATCTTTGACTGCATATCTGTAGCACATTCAAATGTCTCACTGATGAAACAAACTTGATTTTATTTTACAGATAATGCATAGAAAAATAATTTCCAACACCAGAAAACAGATCAATGAAATGAACTTGATTTCTTTTATAGGGTAACATAAATGAAAACAACTTAAAGATCTGTCAGTTAAAATAAGGAAATATGCATGTTAAATAAAAACTCTAACAAACTTAGAAAAGTCAATAAATATATTCAAGAAAGATTGCCAGGAGTATACTCATAAATCAGGAGAGTTGGCACCTCTGAATAATGCTATGCAGTAAATGCGAGATGTTACTTCATAATTTTCTATGACGTAATAATTTGAATTCACAAGGAGTTCATAACTACAGATAAAGAGAACTCCAAATATACTGCACAAGATGAGATTCATAACTGTACCATCTAACACAACGACATTAAGCAAAAGCACAAAAAATGTTTTTGAAAAATCTTTCAAAAATCAGAAGGGTAGTTTTGTTTCCTTTGGAAGCTTATTTCTGACACAGTAAACTAAAAAATGAAGGTGATGGACAAAAATGACAATTTAGAAACTATATACCCATTTACACAGAAAACTACCAGACAAAAATCTTTTTAATTCAGCAGTATGTTAAACATGGTCATGTAAAAGTCACAATATCAAGTTTATAATCCGAGATAACAGCACTCACTACTTTTATAACATGTTGAATGTGATATCAAAGAATCTAATACTAATATGTTTCCAGTGGCATCTTCAATAGGATGCTGAAGCAGAATACTGCATTTTCTACACTTGTTCACAGACAGAATGGTTCTACACAGTGCTTGGGGAAACAAATTCAATTGCAGGGCAAATAACTTATTCCAAAACATTACTTCAGTTGATAGACAAAGCTTAAATTACATAGAAGGTTGTAATAAAACACATTATCAACAATTATACTGACAATACTTAAGAGAACACAACTACAATATATGTTCAAACATGACAGAGACTCTTACTCCAGGATAACAGACTACAAGGAATTGTAAGGAAAGAATGCTCATCAGTGCTAATGCTAAGATAAAACAGCTATGCAATGGCTCAAAGTTCAAATCCTAGAGAATGGGACGACTGCATTGAATTTGTCTGGTTTTATCTGCATGGTAATGTAAATATATTCTGGTTGCCCTCAGGAATTTTTTATGAGGGTATATCTAACTCAGCCAAGATAGCTGTTGACTAGATAAATTATCCAACTTAAAAGCTTTTATGACTACACAACAGTTCAACTTAAAACAGCTGCTTCTCAAAATTTGTAATTTGTGACAAGGCAGTACAAGTAAATGAACAACTTACCAACTCATTCCTCACTCAATAATATATTAATCACAAAGTTGTGTACAGTACACACCCGTTTATGCGCGAAATTGGGTGGCAGGACCGCCACAGATAATCTGAAAAAAGCTAAAAACGCGTATAGCAAAAGAAAAAATTGTCATTCCAACTTTGAAAATGTATATGTACAATAAAACGTAAGATAAACAGCAGGAAATGTTTAACTAACGCTTAATATTTTAGTACATCACTCAAAACTAACCTAAAATGCATTTTGTTAATGAAAACAGAAAAGTGCTTTGTACTTACGAGAGGCGTCAAGAATACACAGAAAAATTAAAACATACGTACTGTTTTAATACTGTAATTACAAAACCATAACTGTAAAACTACACCCTTTAGAAGAAATCAGTCATTTGTGTTTGCTTCTTGCTTTGGAAGCATTTTCTCTTGATCCGAGATTGCATTTTTCATAACGTAAGTTCCTAGGCCAACTCTGCGTTGTCTTGTTCTTCCAAATAGCTCAGCAGTCCGTGAACTTGTTGAAAAGCCGCTTCCGCATCTGCACATTGGGCTCTTCTTCGCCTTCACTTCACTCTCGGTCTCTTCCCTTGCTTTCTTCACAATTTCGTCATCAGTCAAGTGTTCGAAGCCAGGTTTGTTGACATCACACTCCAACCACTCGTTTATGTTTTCAGCATCGACGTTCTCACCACTCGGAACTGTTTTCACCATATCAGCAAGGTGCTGTGGGCGTGTCTACATCTTCATCCTGTTCTTTGCAACTCAAAGGAGTTAGGTTGTTGTTGGCTTCAAGATTAGGCATGAGTTTTCTCCATGATTTTATGAGGGTTGACAGTTTCACCGAGTCCCATGCAGATGCAATTTCGTAGATGCTGTCCAAGATTGTGTAGTGCTTCCAAAACTCTTTCAGATCATAACCTTCTTCAATTTTGGTCATCAGCAGCTTGGTTCGGTATGTTCTTTTCATTGTTGCAATGACTCCTTGGTCCATGGGTTGGATTAGTGCAGTAACGTTTGGGGGGAGAAACTTTGCAAAAATTTTTCCATCAGAAGACTTTAGCACGCTTGTTGCTGGGGGAGAAGGTGCGTTGTCGATCCATAGCACAGTTTTTTCAGGCAGGTTTTCGATTTAAGATGTTTACGCACTTGAAGAAAAAAGATGTTTTCGAACCATTCTTGAAAAATGTTTCGGTTCATCCATCCTTTTTTTTTTTTTTTTTTTTTTGGTTAAAGTAATCAACGGGCAAATTTTCTCTCTCTGTGCCTTTGAAAGATTTTTTTTTTTTTTTTTTTACTTTCCAATGACAACAAGTCTAAGTTTATATCCACCGGTAGCATTGCTGCAAGACATGATAGTGGTCCTTTCCTTGGTGCTTTTATAACCTGCCGCTTTACTTTCACTTTCCGATGCTAAAGTGCGAGTGGAAAGACATTTTCACAAAAGTCCATATTCGTCGACATTGTAAATTTGTTCAAAAGATAGCTTTCCTTTCAAAACAAATTCTTCAAATTCATGGTGGAAATCGTCGGCTCTTTGTTGGTCACCACTAAGTTTCTCCCCATGAAGTCCAATTTCTCGAATTCCATGTCGCCGCTTACGAGTCAACCAGCCAGAAGATGCATCAAAATTTCCTTTCAGGCCTAACAACTCAAAAAAGGTTTTTGCCTTCGTCGCAATGATAGGACCATTTACAGAAGAACCCTCTTTTCGAACGTAAGCTAACCACTCTGTCAATGCCGCGTCTAGCTCAAAGGTAGAACTCTTCATAGTTTTTGGAGTTTTCATTGCGGAAGCACTGTCAGACATTGATTCAAAGTTCACCAGTTTGTCTTTTTGCTTGAGAATGTACGCACTGTTGTTTCCACAATTCCGTAATCCAATTGCATCTGCTGCCTTTTGCTACTTTGGAAATTAATTCTAGTTTTTGCGCAATCATCATCACAACCTTCTTTCGTTTTCCTGACATTTTAAATCGATAACGAAAAACACAAAACCAAAAAGCACAAGCACTGAACATAATAAAAGATAAGAAATTAACTCCGATCGGTTCGCAAACACTATCTGGCTTAAACTAACAATGGCGAGTGGGAGGAAGCAGACGTATCAGTAAGATTAAGACGAGAGAGGGCCATGGAGCGAGCACTGCAAGGGTGAGTAAGAAATCACTTACTCATCAGAGGGGCCGAGGGGAAGGTTCCGAGAAGGCCTAGGATATTTCTGCCATAAATAAGCACAACGTTTAGCAAATTTAACGTTTCGCTCAGTTTTGTGAACATTTTTATTTTCTTTGCTTTACGCTTGAAAAAAAAACTTTGTGCGGCAGGCGCAGATAATTGGGAGTCTACTGTACAAAAAGAATTTTGAAAGATGTGGGAATTCCCAAATGGACATTAATGACACCTTGTCTGAAAGGATCATACACCAAAACAGTCACAAGAAATAATATCAATCAAATTTTAGTTGCAGTTCATGGCATCACCTTTAAAAACCATTTATTCAATGGCAGATTTAGTTTTTTTTTCCCCCAAAGGAATGAATTTTTAAGAGACAATTACTTCACAATGTATTCTGACAAATTTCTCCATTTAAAGACACTTCTCCAAAATGTTTTCAAACTACCAAGAAAATGATTTTCAGCTTGGTAACCTGTTTTAAGCAAACACTGCGAGAAATGAAGTGGCTTCCTATTTGCGTTCAGAAAAAATAGATGAAGTCGGGAATAAAATGGTGCAATCATCAACAAAGAACTGAAAAAGACAGCATCACAACCAGGTATATGCATCGAGAAGTAATGCTCAATCCTTTAATATTTTTCTGCTTGGGATCTTCAGTTTGTAAAAAAACAAACTGGTTTTAATGCTTAACAGCATAAACTAAAATTACAAGTGATTTTTTTTTGTAATCATTCACAGAAACAATTAGACATTAATATCCATTCTGGAATTTCAAGACATTTTTAATGTATAATTTGTACAAATTTTGGATCACTAAGCATAACCAATTATTAGTCTATAAAATTGGCACTTAAAATACCAAAGCAGGACAAATTTTATACTTGAGTATTACTTCACAATACATACAGAAGTTACTGAAGCTTATAAAGAGGGTTCCTGCAATGTCCCTAAACATAACGAGGAAACAACTTTCTGCTCGGAAACTACATTCCGAGAAACTGAAAACTTGTAAGATGTGCCCTATCCTATTCCAAGACCGCACAGATTGAACATACTCAGGAATAAGATAGTAGTCACCAAGAAGTGTGTAAAAACTGGCACTACAAACAAATTTATTTTTATTCTTATCATGCTCATAATGCTCAAAAACTGCCCCAAAACAAAAGTACCTGATAAGTATAAACTACTCTAATGACAGTGACTCAGATTAATTATTGGCACCAATGGAGTTAAAAATCTTGATTCTGTGCTTTTTACGAATGAAACTGAAGTTTCTTTTAAACAAATAGATATGTCAATAGCCAATGCCCACAAGTCTAAAGCCCAGAAAGTCTGCATGTGTTTCATGTTTGTTAAAAACTGGGAGCTGGTGAGCTGAATGAAGCTCAGTGATAAAGCTCCCCATTTTTTAAACAGACAGTAGATGGAACTGTGCATACTGACATTATGCATCAGCAATACTTTTGATGGTTTCAACAACCTGCCACACATCAAATAAGCCATGACTTAAAGACTTTTTGCTAATGACACTATTTCAAAGGACTCTAGCCCTTAGGTACCCTGATACATCACACCCCCAGACTTCTCTTTAGGGTTCATTCAAAACACTATATATGAATTTTTTTAAATATATATTTTTACAACTAAGTTATTCTATTATCGTTACTGTGAGGGAGGTAGTACATAGATTTAAAAAAAAATTTAATTTCATTTTTGAATAGTGGCTTTTTTTATTAAATAAAGAATAAATAAATCAAAATGAAGAATTTATTTTTAAGCAAAATACTAAATTTGTAACATTCCTAAATTATTTTGATGAAGTAGCCTTATATTTCTCTGACACATGAATGTTTCTTAGAACATCTTTTTCTTTTTGATCTTGGAAGAGTCACTCAATTTTCATCAAAATTTATTTTGGGTATGTACATACCCTTCAAAGTATCCACTTTAATATCACTAGTCCAAAAACTGTTCATAACGCTAAATACTCGTTCAGCTGCAGCACTAGTGCCAGGAAGACAAAAGAAAATTCTGGCAATTTTAAAACATTTAAATATGAAATCCAGTTCTTATTAAAAATGCAGTTATTTTCATTCACCTCTGAACTGGGAACATCTTATTTTTTTTACCATTCCAATATTTTTTCTTCCGTGATATATTGTTTAACCCCTTCGCACCGACTGTCACGTCTACGTGCCAGCAACGAACACACTCACTTCCCGGCCGACACGCAGGCATGCCAGAGCCTTTTCCCATTCAGCCCTGACTGTCACATATTTGTGCCAGTGTCCTGGAACGTATTAAAAACTATAATTTCTGCCACAAGATGGCACTGTATGTCCATATGGTTTCAGATACATGTACATTAGACCTTCTACTTGAAATGAGGGAAGCATGACTCACATACACGTGTTTTTGATTATATAAACAAACGGGGAACTAAATGTTTCCGAATGGCGTGATTTATGACGTCTCTTTAAATCGCACTTTATTTGCACGTGGTAGTTGTTTATTGTAAGTAGAAGTTTTATATGCGCTAAAGCGTTGCTTATTTCCGTTTACAGTTCAATTTTTAGAAAATAATTAGATCTTGTTAGACGTGAATTCTTTCTGTTTTTACCGTTTCAATGCCGAAGCGTCGAAAATGTTTAACAGAGCATGAAAAAGCAGAAATGATGCAAAATATTTCAGATATTGATTCTGAAAGATTAACTGAAAGACATTTTCCAAAACTTTGTTCAGAAGAGACTGATAAGAAAATGAGACGACGATGATGACGACGACACAAATGATGAGACTAAGCTGAGTATTTAACCCCTTCGCGCCGACTGTCACGTATACGTGCCAGCAACGAACACACTTATCTACCGGCCGACACGCAGACGTGCCAGAGCGTTGTTGCATTCTCTACCGACTGTCACCTATTTGTGCCAGTACCTTGGAACGTTTCTCAAACTATAATTTCTGCCACAAGATGGCACTGTATGTCCATATGGTTTCAGATACATGTACATTAGACCTTTTACTCGAAATGAGAGAAGCATGCCTCACATACACGTGTTTTTGATTATATAAACAAAAGGGGAAATAATTGTTTCCGAATGGCATGATTTATGACGTCTCTTTAAATTCGCACGTGGTAGTTGTTTATTGTAAGTAGAGAAGTTTTATTTTCGCTAAAGCGTTAGGTATTTCGGTTTGCAGTTCAGTTTTTATAAAATAATTACATTTTGTTAGACGTGAATTCTTTCTGTTTTTATCGTTGCAATGTCGAAGCGTCGAAAATGTTTAACAGAGCATGAAATAGCAGAAATGATGCAAAATATTTCAGATATTGATTCTGAAACAGATTCTGATAGTAGTGATAGTGATACTATGATATATTCTGATCATAAAGAATCTGGTGAATCTAATGATCATCATTAATCCTTAATTAATTAATGTCCTCATCACCAATGTCGTTATTATGAGTGGAAGGAATGCAACGTAGGACTGTGTGTAGATCTCTGTTTTCAAATTTTTCATACGAAAAGAGAATTTTAAGTAATATATCTAGTTTTCCGATGTATAATGTTAAAAGTCATAAAATGGTGAGTAATGAAAATAAAATGTGTAAAATATGCATTTAAACAAGAAATAAGGTAATTAAAGTATATATAAAAATATAAAGCATAAGCCGTTTAAATACTCTATAGAGCATTATTAAACAATGCATTAATACTTCGGAAATTTCACGGATTTAGGCTTAATAGCAAAAAAGGCCCCGGCCCTGAACAGACGCTCCCGTAAGACACTGCCGGCCTCCGCGATAAGCACGTGTTTGCGTTACCCGCGACACGAAGGGGTTAAACATATTCCTAATACATATCAATTTCCAATAATTTATGATTTTATACCATTTTATTAATTAACAAAAAAGCTGTGTCAACTTGACTCCAAGAAGGAATTTCATATATATGATCAAGCTGTACATTTCTATTTCCTTTTATATTTTTTTGTTTTTATATAAGTTACTTTGTTGGGTCCCCCCCAAAGAATTTTAATATAAACATGGAACACTTTTCTTGAGATTGAAAATAAGCCTTCAGTGGTAAAAACATTTTCAGTACCCTTTCAATCGCCAAGAAATAATGCTAACTATCTTGCTTGTGAATAACTACCACTGTAAATAAAAGTCTATCTTAAAAATAACCATTTCAACATCAACTAGCAAAACATCAGCTTATGTTCTTATGGTTTTATGAATAATATGTGCTGCACATCCAATTCCAATTAAACCATGGTGAACGTTTGGTTTCAGTTTAACAAAAACATTTTCTCCATGTCTATCAGTTCCCCCAAAGTTAGACTTTGTATTATCAGCACAAAATCCAATAACCTTTACTTTTAAATTACTTTCTTCAAGACAGGTAGTTAAATAGCTGCTGACAATATCCTGTGTTTCACCAGGTAAGGATTAAAATTCTAAAATTTAACTCCATACCTCCAATCTATTAATATAACAAGTATCAGAAAGAGTTTTACTTCGTTGTGATTGAACGCATCAGTAAAGACTGAACGAAATTAACATTTTTCCAAATCATTGTGCAAAACTTTTCAAGCATAAGACATGAAAACATTTAGTATTATTGCTTCAGCCTTGGTTTGTGCACATGTAAATTTAGGCTTAAATACTACTTGAATGTACAATCCATAGACCTAAAGCTAGAGTTTGAAGAAACTCTTTAATGATGAGCTAGATGCAGCAACAGTGTTTGACATCTTTACGTTTATTACTATTTATATGAATATCTGTATGTGTACTATGGCTTACCGAATATTTTGAAGAACATGTATTGCACCGTACATCGGAATTGCTTAGTTTTTTTTTCCCCCCCAATAAACGAGTATTCGTCCTGCACGTCTATATTAAATGTGCAATTTCGTTTTCTTGATCCTATTACTAAATCAATGGTAAAAATAAATTAAATGATAGCCTTAGCACGTATGAAATGCACTGCTGATAAATAAACATATGTTGTTGCTAAATGGTGAAAGTCATTATTTTGGCAGATTCTTTTTTAACCCTTATGCTAAATCAACATGACAAAAGAAAGATGATTTTGGATGGATATACCTACAAATTTCAGCAAATGATAAAAGAATTATTTTTGATGCCCTGTAATAATGTGTACGGGAGATATAAATTAATGCATGTAATGCACCGGTGATAATTGAAAAATATTTGTATCTATTATCAATTTAAATCGGTCAAATTAAAATATCAATTACAAATTGCAGTGCTGTCTAGCAAAATTCTGAACTGCAAACTGTGAGCAAAAATTCAGTGTATTGGGAGGGGGGAGAGAAATACAGGAAAAAGAAACTGAACTCCCCCACTTAAATGTTTTGAAGGTAAATACTAGATTAGAATCCCGTCTGTGCAGCCAGTATGGCATGCCTCTTTACTTAAGACTTTCATTCTCAAGTTGCAATATACACTTCTTAAATTATATGCATTTAAACTTTTACATTCTTATACTACTCTTTTTCGGTGCACTTTGGGACAAATGCTATAAATTCGGAACCAAAAAATGAGTTGTAAAAAATTGGGACAGGGTCTGAAATTTCAGACGTATGGTCACCTCATTATTAGGTCAAAATCACACATGTTGGTGAATTCAAAGTAATGCTGAAAATTAAAAATAAACATTTGTTCACTGAGAAATGTAGACTCAAATTTGGGAAAATTCATTCTTGCAAGTATTCAAGGAAAAGGATCACATTTTTATTATCTACTGTGAGAATGGTGTATGATCATGTTTCAAAGACAAATGTTCTTCGGAATTCTGTTTGCTGGGATATTTCACCTCATTTGCATGTTTTTTATACTAGCATTAAACAGATCACGAGTCAAAAAAAAGGGGGGAAGTAAGTTTTAAAAAGAATGTTTCATCAATATTTAATCCTCTAGAAATGTTTCATTAAATCATCTAATTAAGTCTGAAAGGATTAATTAAGGTGTAAAGATTAAATGAACCATCTAACTGATCCATAACAAACTATGCTTACCTAAATTTTAATGGATGAATAAGGAATTATTGCACCTAATATTGAAATTTTTTATGTATTGAATCTCTTATAATTAACAGATGTTGGGAATGATGTTATATCCAACACAAATCAGTGTTGGTCCCAAGTAAAAAAGAGGTTTTGTATAGAGACAATGGAAAATAAATAGCTTCACAGCTTTTAACGAAAAAAAAAAATGCTGAAGTTAATGAGAAATTTGTACCTGCGACCTCTACCAGACATTGAAACAATGCTAGGACTACTAATAAAATGAAAATTTGCTGCAGCTGGAATCAAGCAAATACTCCCTCATAAAATACTTAAGCAGCCACAAAAGGCAAGTAAAAGGTGTTTACTTACACAAAGACTTCACAAGCTGTAAATTGAAACTACAAAAACTTATATGCAACAATTTGGAACTGTTTGGTAAATCAATGCTTTATAAGGATCATTTTATTGCAAATTAAAAAATTATAAATTACGAAATGTATACAAGTGTCAGACACATTCATATTCAACAAAGTGCAAAAACTTCTCCAGACAGTAAATTGGGTTATATAAATTTCCTGTTAAAAGAAAATCACACTATTTGAAAACAATAGAATAAAGTAATAAATTACTTTATTTTTAGAAGCAAGCAGACATAAAATTTTCAGTTATTTACCTTGTTTGCTTACTTTACATATTTATGTATGTATATACAGCAAAGTGCACAAAACATCAATCAGCCAATAAATTATCTTTAATAATCACACATGCCACCACAATATAGGTTTCACTTTAACATAACCAACAGGATGTGAAACATGCATTTGCATTGGACAAAGAAAATTTACATAATGGCATTATTTCAAGATACAATATGGTTGCATTGACTCACAAAATGAATAGCAATACAAAAGTAAACATCTAAATAAAGTAACTTATTTCTGTTGCAAGAACTATTACTAATATTTCTCGTTTCTACCTACAAGTTGGAAAAGGGATGCCAGTACCAGTACCAGCTCCTCAGAAAACTACATACAGTACCACATCTAATTTCAATATTCATTTTAACCAAAATGACAAAATTTAGCATGAAACCTTTTAGTATGTACACTTTTAACTTTATAAAATTATTCTCTACTCAGTAAGTTTAGACATATTTCATTCACTTAAAATAATTGATTAATCAAAAATGTTCTTTCAAAGCAGCTAAGATTATTTAAAGAGAATGTTTACTGATTGGTCTCATTAGCTTAACAGAAAATAACACATAATACACAAACAAAAAAAATTCTCAAACACAAGATCTTCTCTACTTGATGCAGCATAGCTTCTGAAATTTACCAATACTATAAAATTATTTTAATGCAAATTTCATTCAGAAACAGAAGTGGTTAAAACTAATTTTAGATTTCTCAAATTAAAGTGCACTTACAAAACAAATGCAATTAAACAATGTTTCAGACCGTACTTTTTGTTGGGGGATAAAATGCATCCCTTTTTAATTAAAAAAAGATGGTTTTTTTTTTGCAATAATGAAAAGACAACTGCTACTTAAATGTTTTAACAGGTAAAGCAAATTTAAGAAATGGCAAACAACTGTTACTATTAAAAATATTTTAAGCTCTATACGTTTTTCTGATACTGCACTATTCTACAATTGACAAAAACACCATTCTGCATTTCCCAGAAATATATTTAATGCACAAATCTGCCTCTAGTGTTACATTTAAGGAATGTCAGTAGTAGCAATGGAAGTTAATACATTAACATCTGAAAGTTAGGAGGCATTATATTTTCAGAATATTAGAAATATATTATTTGAAAGTGTTCAATAAATTTCCTTTGTGTAGCTTGATACAGAAAATATACTTTCAAACCACACAACACCCCCTCCAGATTTCAACCCTCTTCATCCCAATCAACATTTCATTTTGAGATATGTGGCAGCACATAATTTTAATGAGAACAGAAATTCAAACCTGCATATAGCAGTTAGGTAATAACAGTACCTAAATTTTGTATTCAGAACTTTTTTAATAGTCAATAATTCCTAATACCAACTACGTGTAATTTTTTCCCCCAGATGACTGAATAACAGATTACAACAAAACAGACTTGAGAAATTTCCAACATTTAAGAGGCACACTTAGGGACTTAACAAGAATAATTAACATTTACTTAAAAATGAAATAAGTCAACACTCATTAAACCAAATTCACTACTATTTCCCTCATGCACACCATGCAATGCTCTAGAGGTTATAAAATATATACACAAATCAGGATATAGCATCATCAGATAACATTCATAAGAAATCTTTTCATGAATTTGTTTCCAAATCCAAAATGCTCAATATTTTAAGTTCTAGTGTTTTCTTGAAATTTAAGAAGCAGGAGGAAATCATACTAAATTTACATAATTATTTTCAGTTACTTTTAATTGTAGCCATATAGTAGTAGCATACCTAAAAGAATTTATTAACATTAATGTTAAATACAGCAACAGCTTTACAGTATACCTGCTAAAAGCACCCGAGGATACACGTTTCACAAAAGGTTACACATCATTTCTAAGTAACATAATACATTAAGATTATGCATTTTCACACCTGTATCAGTTCTGCATTTGACATAAACAAATGAAGCAGTATAAAAACAAAATATTTTCACTAAATAGCATTAGCACTGTGTTGCTTTATAATTCTTTGCTCCCTCTCCAGAAAAATTCCTTTTTTAAAAAAGTGATGGGCTTTATTTGTAAAGAAGTTATTGAGGTTCCACTTAACAATTTCCAAAGAAGTAAATTACAGGCTGCTTAGAGAATTCTGAAGTGACCTGAAGAGATGAAAATTTGAGAAGGCAAGGTCTAGTGAATACCAAGATTAAATCTAATGATAGCAAAATGATACAAAATGTTCCAGCCATACTCAATAAAGTAGTCTTTGACATTTACAAAACTCTGAGGTTGAGCACAGCCATGGTGGCAGAAAACACCTTGAAGACTGAATTCAGGGTACTTTTCTTTGATTTCAGCTTCTATAACTGACATTTAGAAACAGATTTAAAAAATCTTTCCGAATTTATAGTCTTGGTTTGGTGACAAAATTCAAAATATACAATTCTTTTGTAGTCCCACTAAACAAAACAAAACAAAACAAAAAAAAAAAAAAAATTTCCTTTTTTATGATAAGGTCCCCCACTTGCTACTACTAAAGGAGGTTCTTTTGGCTTAGCTCATGTTTTTCCTGTAACATTATTTATTGCAGTGTCTGCTTCTCATCTCTAATAACAAGTCATTTCATAAATGAAGATTCTTTATTTTTCTTCGAAGAATCACATTTGGAAACTGAGGCAAGCATATTCTCCTCTGTTTAAAGTATGAAGTACCCATACATCATAGTAGTTTAGATACTCAATTTTCAAATCATGCATTGTACATTTTGCAATACAGTCTACTTGATAGTTCCTGAGCTGTATAATGTAGATTCTTTCCTACAGCTTCTTTTAACAGGTCTTTGTTTACAGAGGATGGTCATCCAGAGTGGGCATCATCATATGAAGGCTGAAATTTCTGCACATCCATTTTCAAAGCGTGCCATCAAAGCCAGGACTTTGCCAAAATACAGTATAAATTTTACAAGCAGTCTAACTAGTATCTGCTCTTAAAAATAAATAAATAAAAGCATATGACAAACATGAACTTTGGGTTTCTCCATCTTTAGAACTGAAACCAAAATTTATTATATGATACTCCTGAGAGTTTCTGTTACAATTTTTAAGTTGATACATTTTAGCAATGGAACTTATCTTGAGCTTTCTATTGAATCAAATTCATAACAATCAAAATTACTCGCTTCCAATTAAATCAAATTTATAATAATCAAAATTACTTATCTTGGCCTAATGTGCTTCTCGCAATACATAGTTGTACTGTTACATACATTGTGATATAAATGCATTGTTTCTTTACTTAAACCGTAATGAAGGTATGGCTAAGGCTGCTAATTTCTTAGAATACAACAGGTTGCTTACATATGTGTTTTTGTGATTTCTACTATTATGTTAATAAAAACACAATCTTGCTTTTCTTAGGCAGTCCTTTACATCTCTCCCCCAAGGCAAGCCAGTTAACCCGTTCAGGCCCAGCGTCGTGCGTAAGTTATGCAACGGTTCCACTTCTACCAGCACAGCATCCTGCATATGCGGCGCAACGATTCTGCTCCTACTAGTCCAGCGTCGCATACACGCGACATTAAAACGAAACGATTTATTTTAATTTTTAAAAGCCAGCAGATGGAGCTATCTGTTTTCACATGGGCTAATTCATACGGCATTTGACTTTCATGTACTGGCATTAGTTTGTTTTGTGCTTCTGGTTTTGATAGATTTATTGAAATAAACAAAGTGGGAATCACGGTTCATTATAAGTGCGCCTGTGTTTCTTCTTTCTTTTTTTTTTTGTACTTAACATAAGCTTTCTTGGTTAATTAAACAGTAACATTACAACATTATTCCAGAAGGGGAAACACTATCAGCTTTCTTGACGCGTAATGAGACTTACTCGCTCGCATTTCTCAGGAGGGAGCCAGCGTTTTTTTCTTACTCGATTTAATAGTTCATTGTATATAATGCCTTGAATGGTCATTATATACTAGACAGGTATTATATTTTGGTATATAATGTACTTACTTTACACATAATGCAATTATATATAATGTATATATTGACATTATCAGTAACGGATATCCCGCGAGTGAGGTTCTTTCCTTGATCACTTTGAGATCATCGTGGACACTTTTCGATTTAGAAAAACAGGAAGTTTCCTAATATTAACCTGATGTCACACAGGGTTTGAGGATGAAATATTTCTGAGTGTTTTTTGAAGAAGTTTTGGGACATGGTATTGGGGTTATATTCAGTTTCATTCTGTTAACCATGGCTAAGAGACCTTACTTAAAAACTTAAAAATTTGTCCAAAATCACCGGACACTCCACCTTTCCGTTTAATAGGAAGACATTATCTGAAAATTTATGTTGATGGAAAGATAATAAAAGTAGAAGATGCGCTGTGCGCATTAAAACCAAGGGAAAAGCGAAAGCAAACTACGCATTTTGAGTGCAAAATGTGCAATGTAGGATTGTTTGTCGATCCTTGTTTTGAATTATTTCACACGCAGCAGAATTTCTAAATTGAAATTTAATTACCTACAAGTAATTCTTATTGTTTTTTTTTTAATTTCGTATTTGTACTTTTTTAATGTTTATAGTAATTTCTGTGTGTATAGTTATTTTAGCATTTTGCCTGTTTATTTCTATTAATGAGTTTTTATATTAGTACACATTAAAAACAAGTACATTAAATACCCAGCTTCAAAAATTGAAGTCATAATACAAAATGCTAATTTTATACGATTTTCCTTGTAAAATTAGGTTTAACTGCTGAAAATGTGTGGGCCAGTGACGGCGATCCATTTCAGAGGGTCCAGTCCCGTGACTGTGTTTCATTCTCCCAGCGCTGGTCCTTAAGGGTGCACAATGGCAATAAATTACCTACCTTCATATTTACACTAGCTATGAAATTCTTCTCTGCTTTGAAATATATCGATTTTTCCAGCAATTTCATAGCAAACATAGTCTAAGATTTCCAATATGCACTGAAATATACTCAAAGCATTTGCAACATTGAGAACTTTTTTTCTTTCACTATTCTTTACAGGTGTATCCAGATTTTGAGCAAAAATGGCACCTGTGGCATACCACGTATTTTATCGAAAAGGACTAAGAACAAATTATAACCTTCAAGGCAACCACACGTGGATAGTGGTGGTAGCCATATCAGAATGTTGTATTTCTCTACTTCATTACCAGTACTTACACTACAGAAAATACTAGTTGCTTTCAGAAAGGGGTCATAAGAATAAGGTTTATATAATTTCAAATACAAGAACTAACAATAATTTTCATTTGAAAACTAATGTGCACAATAAAAGTTAATATGCTCAGAAGAGTTTATGAAAATCAGATAAAAGCACAGTCAAATTGATCATACCATATTTTTTTAATGTGCTGGATATAATAATAAATTTGCTTACAGCACTTAATATAAAAAAGCAGAACAGAATATTTCATAGTTTTATTACTAATCATCATAAAATTACGTATTCCACTTTGTGTCCTTTGAAAACCAATTATCCCAAAGAATATGACAAATGAAGGACATAACAAAAGGTTGTCATGCTAGCAACTGACGAGTATGTTCTCATAAACCAACTTCAGAGGTTGCTAGAATGATGCTTATGATATAGTGTATGCTTTATAATCATCTCCTGCATGAGGACACAAGCCTTTTGTATTGCTGCCTTTACCATAGTTTAAACCTAGAATTGCTACATCAAAATATTTTACTTCAAATTTCTTCACGTAGCACAAGAATGCTTTCATGAAGGATAACTAAAGTATTGCACTAAAAGTTAAATTAATTTTGCTTATAAAAATCACATTTTTTTTTTTCCTTGACCTACCTACATACCACCTGTAGTTAATGTCTATGACAGCTTTGGGAACAGGTTTAAGAGAGCTGACAAAGAACCAACTTTATTTCAGCTCTTTGCTTTCATACAAAAACCTAGCTACATATATAAGTGAGATGCAGTTTAAAAAAAGGTGCTCCTTTTAATTCTGTTGAAGGCCAGGTAAATATACTTCAAAATGTTAGTGCATAAAATGTTAGGGAACTAGTATTTCTCCAGTCCATTCAGAGCCACTAATATAGCTCCAGTAGACTTCTTTGAAATGACTTGTTTAAAATAGCGAATTTGAGGAATTTCTAAAGGCAGTTCATTAAAATATATGGAACTGATAAATAGAATTTAAAATTTTAACATGAGACATGCTATAACCTAGCATAAATACAGGTGAAATTTTGATTTTGCATTAAACGTAAGTTATTGTCATTAATGCTTCAGAAAAGTTGAGCTTTTTTAACAAGGCATGGCATTCATTGCTTTCCTTCCCAAAAAGTGGTATGTTGAACTATAATCTGCAGAGAACAAAAAATAATAATGGAACATCTTCATGTTCTGGAAAGAAAACTAAAATTGAAACTATTAACATAGCCTTTTTCCTAAGCATACGAGTGATATGAAATCAGTCTATAAAAGCTGAAGCAAATTCTTTAAAAATGTATTAAGCTATTAAATATCAAGGCACAAGAATATTATCATATTTCATTTATATTAGATTTGGTTTGGTCTGCTTTGATTATTGCATAGCAACTTAAGGGCTATCTGCCTACAGGGAGGAATGCCTTCATGGAGGACTTTCTAAGGAAACAAACTTGTACTGATGTCACACATGACAGTCAGGCCATTTGTCTGGAACTGAACCCAGATTAAACTAGCAGTGTTCACTACCACTGTTTTGACGCTAGTGGTCCAATTTATAGTAGTATTTTATTCTTAAAATAATAGCTGAATACTAGATACAATATACCTACTTCAACTGCAAAATCCAAGACCATGTTTATTGATAGAAAAAATACTACTTATGAAGGATATCAATTGCTTTTAAATGACAATCCCCTTGAGAGGGTGAATGAAATTAAATATCTAGGCATTTTGTTGCACAGCAAATTTAACTGGAAAAAGCAAATTTAAATTTCCTACATTTCTAATAAATGTGAGAGACTTCAGCGTGGGCTGAATCGAATTGCTTGTAATAGTTTTGGTGTTAAATTGAATGTTAGCACAATTACTTATAAACAAGGCATTGTACCCCTTATTTCATATGGATGTAGAGCTTGGGGATTGTCTCTAAAAAAGAAAATTAACTCTAACACCTGCTTCGAGTTCAAAGACGAATTTTGCTGTGAGTTATAAGCGGTTACCGAACTATTAGTTACAATGCTGTTTTCTCTCTTGCCAGATTTCCACCACTGGATTTGTTTATTCTGACCTTTATAGATTACAAGAATAGTCTTGCAAATTACTCCAATTCTCACTTTGATCGTTTATTGCCCTTGTCTGTTCTACCACATCCTTCTGTAAGACAACCAGTACAGATTCTGGATAGTACGGACACTGATGTAAATTCTCATTTGTGCTGTATACGGATGGTAGTAGGATTGATGATGAAGTTGGTTTTGCTTATGTTATTTTTGAAGATGATATTGAAATTGAGTGTCACCAATTTCGCATTAGAAATGAATGTACTGTATATATTTCTGAGCTTCTGTGTATTTTGCAATCAAGTGGATAATTAGCCAGAATGGAAGTGGTTCCAGCTACTTAATCTGTACGGATTCACTCTCTTCCCTGGAATCTCTTAAAAATACCTCTTTATGTAATGATATTATTGTCAATATACAGCAGTCTCTCGGAGAACTGGAGAAGAGGGGTATTTCAGTGTTTTTTACATTTATCCGCGGTCATTCGGGTTAATTATGGAAACGAGAGCTGATTGGCTTGCTAAGAATGCAACTAAAAATGATATTAACGTTGGTGTAAATATTCCAAAATCTTATTTAAAAAAAACATTCAAAGCTAAAATGATTAAGTGGTGGAACTGTGATTATATCTCTTCTGATAAGGGATCTGTTACAAAAACATTCTTCCCAACTATTTTTGAAAGACTGGTAAGGACTTGTTGCTAAATTTTAAAGTTATGCAATTTTTGTCTGGACATGATAAGTTTAATGTTTATCTTGAACGATTTAAGCTGACATCTTCCAATTTGTGTAATTGCAGTCTTAGCGTTCAGCAAAGTGTTTTCCACCTGCTTTTTGATTGCTTACTCCTTGATAAAGCCAGAAATCTTTTGAAATGTAGATTGAAATTCATTGGAATTCATTGGCCGCCGAAATGTTATGATTTTGTATCCTCGACTTCGGCCTACCAAGCTTTCAATGATTTTGTTGACTTTTATTTTAAACACTGTTAATGATTTTTTTATACTTTTGTATTTACTTGTGTTTTTTTTTCCTTGTTATGATTTCATTGTATTGTTGAAAACTGATGATATTACTTACTATTCTGCCTTTTTTACTTACGATTTGTAAGTCTCGTATGATACTTTGTGGTGCACAAGGATTTCTTTTTCTTTAAATAAAAATATATATATATATACACCTACTTATCCAACTGTTAATATTATAGCAAACATTTTAAAAAACAAAACCCTGAGGTACAACTTCATTATAAAGAAGCAAAATTATATTATCCACAAAGTACACATGATTTAAAGTGACCTCTACTCAGATTATAACTCTCCCCGAAAAAATTACTTCCATTTGAAACACTTTTTAAATAACCGAACATCACAAATTCACTTTGAAGATTTCTGAACACATCATTCACAAATTATGAAATATTAATTACAAATATACCATTAATCTCTGTGTCGTAAATTCATGGTGCAATGGCAGATACCATGTATTCAAAATTTTAAACATATGCGTGTGTGTATGTATTAAGAAACTTGCTGAAAGACTATCTTTCATTTACCATGCAACTATCACATTCAATACAAAAATAATAAACATACCATATGCAAGAAATTTTATGTTTTACCTTAGAAAGTACTAAGAAGCAATACGGATATCGCTGAACAGGATATAAACATACCAGAAGTGCCACAATCACAGCAAACACTCAACTGTCATATTTTAACATGAACATATAAAATATTTTACATATTAAAAAAATAAAACATCATAAATTATTTCTTTTGAAGAAAATGTATGTAAAATACAGTCCAACACAGTAAGACACATCAGGAACCTTTACTTTGCACTTAAATACAGCAGTAAGACACATCAGGACCCTTTTATTTTGCACTGAAATACAGCAACACCTCACTCAACACAACCTCAACATAACACTGATAATACATGACATGTTTAATGTAATACTACCATACATTAAAAAAGAGAAAAAAAGCTAGAGCCAGCATTATTCTTTTTTTTTTTTTTTTTACTAATAACAAATTTCCTTAATATATTCATGGTCCCCGATGAAAAAAAAATTTTATACAGAAACCACACTTTACAGTAAAGTTTTATGCTAGAGATTGTTGCAATTATTTCACATACACATATTCTTCCAAATTCATCAAAACAAATTTAAATGACTGCACCTTGCTTTGAAATTATACATAAAAATGAAAAACTATGGATCACACAAAAAGAAAAACATTATTATGAGTAACAAACACTTATAAGCTACCAGAACTTGCATAATTTAAGCCACATTTATTATAAACCATCCACTTATACATCAGGATGGAACAAAGATATCTGATAAACCATACTGTGAGCTCGGTCACATTGGTCAATTTGATTATGATCGCTGTTGGGATGTGTACAAGATTTGATTTTGCCAGAGGAAAAAGCCATATACTAAGTACCTGTAGCTTTACTTCATCTCTTTAGAAACAAATTGTTAGCATACGGAAGGTCAGTAGATTTAGAGAAAAGAATTTAGAAATGCCAGACAGTGGAAAACAGGTAACATTCTTACACCTTTTGATACATTTTCATACACTAACTCAAAAAATAATTGTAAAATAATTATAAAAGCAATATATAAAAAACATCAGCAAATATTAGAAGAATTGCATTTTCTTTCACTAGAATTTATTACATGCAGAATAAATGACTGAATTTACTGCATTGCTACAAATTTTCAGTGATACAGCTTATGCATATAAAGAATAGCAGGGTATTTAAAAATAATCAAAAAATTATAAAGATAAAAGTTTCATAATTTTCTTAAGCACTTAATATGTTTTCACATTTATCTTGCTGAACAAAGAGCTACTAACACCCCTCCCAAAAACTGCTTATCAAACCATTACTTACATTCTACTAATAGAAAAAATGAAATGTTTATTAAGTAATCCAAAATACTTTTTAAACAGAAGGATAAATGTCTGCATTTGCACACCCTAAAATTCAGTTTTATGCTTAAATAAAAACACACTTTTTTATCTATCTACATTTATATACATATATTATATTGATTCTGAAAATCCATAATTTATGAAAGCTATTTTCTTTAGAATTAAGGAAATCCATAATCTATGAAAGCTATTTTCTTTAGAATTAAGGAAATCCATAACCTACGAAAGCTATTTTCTTTAGAATTAAAAATGCCTTGAAAAATAGTAGATTTACAGTATTCAAACCCTATAAAACAATATTTAAATATTTCAAGCAAATATTACTATTTCATGACAGTAGTGCAATATTTAAAAAAAATATGAAACTACTTTCTCTAGAGAACACAGAGTAAAAATGCTTCATCTATTTCACTCCAGGTTTGTAATGATATCACTTCAGGAATCACAGTCCAGTCTCTTAACAGACTTAATAAAATGCTTTCCAAACAAATTAAGCCATGACAAGAACCTTTTATTACATCATACCAATGCTTTACACGCTTCATTACAACCTGACTTTCTTGCTTGCATACTTCAATTTAAATAACATTCATTGTTAAAATCGAAAGACACGAGAGAACTCTTTCAGAAACACCAAAGCTTTATGATTTTTAATATTGTTATAAGCCAGCAGGATTATTTTGATAAAAATTTTTAAAGCTATGTAGGTTCATCAGAAAAATAAATGAAATCTCTTAGGCATACCACTCTATCGACCCAAAATACTCAGAACACGACATGTTTAATAAAAAAAAAAAAGCAAATTCAATACTTGCATGGGGGAAAATTAGATTATGCTTTAGTGTTTTTAAATATACGCCACTACACTTTTTTTTTCAATTCATGAATTTCTATACAAATTGCAACTACAGCCTAGTATTTTATAAATTACTTAAACATTTTTTTACCAAACAATTTTGCAATGGTTCTCAAAAATGTCATAAAAGGATTTTGCAGATTTTTAAATCAACACATATAACCCTAAAACTACTGTTTTCATTTCACTGTTCAACTTTCCAAATTATAAAAATTTTGCCATCCCTAAACTGGTGCAACATGCGAATGCACAAGTTCTACCGGATCTGGCAACAGCCTCATAGGAAAGCTGAAACAGATAAGATACTTTCATGTGAAGTAAAGGGCTTTGGACAGTTGCAATAAGGGAACTTATTTCCTTCTAAGACCCACATCATACGGCGTTTGTTTCACACGAACAACTGTTTCAGACGATTTTTCTGCCTGGTTTACTATTGAAAGACGTGAGACTTTTCCTTCCTTTCGAAAAAAATTGCAAGTTGTTTGTTTTCAACCAATCAGCTTGCTTGTAATGGGAAACCAGTTTCCCCTGTGTTAACCCCAAAGCAAACTGGCTGTTGTGACGAAGCAGAAAAATTGTTCCAAACAGTTGCTCTTCCGAAACAAACCAATGTGTGATAGCAGTCTACAACTGGCTAAATGAAGGGATTTTAGATAATACAGTACATATTTAAAATGCAGTGGCACTTACGTACTGAAGTAGATATTTCATATTCATAATAAAGAACCTCACACACTTGTGTGTGTGTGGCTATTCCCTAAACACAAAATCTCAATTCCCTAAACACATTGAAGCAAAATGGTTGCTAGCGAAGATTGCGAAAAATTTATAAATGTGGATGCTGGTTCTCTCACCGACACTACCAATAAGTACATATCTCAAGAAATTCTTGAGCATTATCAAAACCTAACAAAAAAAAATTCTTTGGGCTAACACTGCAGGTGCATCTTTTTAATACATTTCAGAGGTACAGAAGGCTTGAGTGAATTAGCTGAGAAAAATAAACTGACAAAAAATATCATGAAAGGTGTTTATTCTCTCAAAAGATGGAACTAAATATTTCAAGATACAAGAACTCAAACTACAATATGGTCTGAATTTTTGCAAAATTAATATAAAAGTGCACTGGTAAGTAGATAGACCTACAACTAATGGGGGCGTGAAGGCAGTCATTTTTTTAATACTGGCTCGAAAGTGTTCTTCCCTAAAGACATCACTTTCTTTCTTCGTGTTTAACCAGACAAAGCATTTGTTTTTAACCCTTTGCGACACGCATATTTAAAATATATTTTAATCTTTAAAAAAATGCCTTAGAATAAGTCAGATGGACTTACTTAAGTGCCTTTAAGGCTTGAAAAAAATTCTGCGCTTTTATTTTTTATGGGGGATACCATTTGTCCTACCATGCAACTAGCACGTCTTACAGCATATTGGTGTATAGCAGGAAAAAAAAATCGTATGTGGAATGAATACACAAAATAAAGCGTGCATTCTAAAATATTCATAATAAACGCACTATAATGCATTTTGTACTTATTGCATACATGCACGACTTGAAAATTTTTGCAAAATGCACATTTTGCATATATATATTTAATATTTTTAAATTTTAGGAACAAAAAATTTTCTTGAATATTATTTTAAGATTAAAATTTGATACTCGTACATATGATACTAAATAAAATATTAAAATTGACACTTGATTCAAAAACATTTATATATGATTAAAATTGAAAGAAAGTCATTTTTCATGAAACTTTGAAAAACATGTTTCATTCTTTTGTAAGCATAGAGGCACTTAACATGTTTCACACGTCCAAAATGTTCATCGTTCTTCTTTCGATGTGCTGCAATATGCACATCTTCTCCTGCTTATTCTCTTTGGCATGTGATGTTTTAGTTTTTTTTCTGGATGTACGAACGGGTTTTTCATTTTTTATTTGAACTGGGGATTTCAGTTTTCTTTTCAGCTGTTTCTTGCCTGCAAGTGCCATTAGACCTTCTATGACTTAGAGAAGAAAATCTTTCATTGTTTTTACATCATGATTGGGTTCGCGAACAAACTTAAATAGAATAAATGCGTTTATTATACTCGCATCTAAAAAGTTAAAAAAAAAAAATCACGTGCCACCATTTCTTGCTTTTGCGATGTATTTCATATAGTCCTTTCAGTTGATCAATCAGTCGACATATCCCATATTCTTATTGTATGAAATAATGCTGTTTGGGCTCAGTACTTTTTTTGTCTTTCCATCTCGTTCTTTTCTATTAATTTCTATCATTTCAGTTGCCTTTTCCAAGCAAGACAGGATAGAAACAGATCTTTTATCCTTCCATTTTATGCAATAAATTGAATCATCGCTAACTGAAAAGTCTATATATTCCCTTGACATAAATTCGTCTTTTAAATTTTTGGGTAGATACTTCTGATTCATATTTACAGTGCCACATGTATAGATGGGTCTGTGTCTTTAAAAAGCGAAACAAATTATAACTACGTCCCTTTCTTCTTCAGCAATAACTTCAACCTCAGTTATTCTCTCCTGGAATTCAATTCCATCTGAATCAGAACTGACATCTGAAGCATTTGAGTCCCAATCGGATGGCAATTCAGCAAAAAGATCCAAAGCTTCCTGAGTTGTTAACTTTTTTCTAGACATTTTAGCACATCAGAGCATACAACTTATGTAAAAGTGCGCGCAATCACGAAAAAAGTCGATGCAAAAAAGGAAAAATAATCGTGAGTGCTGCCATCTATTGAGCGGAAATTCAAGTGTGTGGTGGGACAAATTTTAACCCACTTATTTCAACTGCAAAACTAATGTTATCAAATATTGAATCCAATTAAGATTTTTGAAAATAAAATACCTTTGAATATTAAAAAGAATCATACATATCGTAAATTGTATACCAAAATTTTTAAAATACTGAAAAATGCGAGATACATGGATATCACTCGTGATCCTATTTTGAATATTTTTTGCTTATAAACTTAAAGCCCTGGTATAGTAGTAACATCTACTGAGAAAAATAACTAAAATAGATTATTTTTAAAAGATTAGAAAATTTCTAACGGAAATTGCTAAGTGAGAAAATGAATATTAATTAGGTGGGATATATATTGACCCACCATGCCGCAAAGGGTTAAAGGTGATAATGCACAGCAGTGGGATAAGAATAATATTTAAGAGTCCAACAGAAAAGTACATAGACTCTCTCAACTGCATTCACTATTAAACATAAAATCCTAGCTATTTTACACACATGAAAAACTTCCCTCTGCCCATTGCAGCACAAACTGGGATGATGGTCTAGATTTTTTTAAAAGTGGCTGAAAGAAAAGTAGGACCTTGAAAGAAACTAAAACTTTCTTTATAGTGGAATTATTTCTCCGTTATCAGAATTCAGATATATACCTCCATACTTACACAGAAGTTATCAGAAGACTAAAAACGTTTCTCATACTGCATAATGTACAGCTTATATAACAGTTATTAAAATTTATGATCAAGTGTGAGCTCTTCATACCAAATACAACTTTGCTTTTGCAGCTCATGGATCATGCTATTTGCAGTTGAAACAAAAACAGATGCCAAAAACAATTACATTTTTTTAGAATATCTGTCAGTAATTGCACTTTCCAAGAAATGACTACCAGCTTTTTCTTATTTCCAAGATTTGGTGAAATATATAAAACAAGAATGATTCAAGTCCCAGTAAAAACGATGCCTGGATACAACTTCCAATTTCTAGAGACCTGACTTTTAGCAGATTTTTGAAAAATACTACCAACTTTCTGATTTTTTTTCAAATTGTTATTTTTTTTTTTCTTTTTATCTTCAGATGTTCCACAATCTTTCTCTACCAAGAGATTTGTATAAAATTATATCCACATGTTACAAAATACATATTTCTTTTGCATTATATTCTTTACTACAAAGAGCTTCATCCTTGTACACTTATCTAAAATGATTGCAATATTATTTTTATTCATTTTATCAATATAAATTTCACTCGACAATGTAAGGTTGTCTAAAAGATGCGAGTAAACTTAAAAGATAATTTATCATCTTCAAACTTAATTTTCAACCCGCATGTTAATATTTTACATGCAATTTTTAACCTTGTATTTCCATAAAATTCAGTCATTTGCACAACGTCACAAACAGAATTTTTTACTTCTTTATTATTGGATAACATGCCATGCAGTCAGCCATTTATTTACCTATTTAATTTTAGTTAATGAAAACTATCAGGAGAACAAATACGTCCATTTCAAAGTACTGTCCATTTGCTAACCACCAATCCCCCCCCCCATCTTTCAAGCAGCATACGAATAGCACGTTGGAAGAATGCTTCATTTTTCAAGGCTATACAAAAGTCAAGCCAATTTTTGGTATGTTCATATGATGTGAACAGCTACTTAAGACAGGCATTGCATCAGCAATTGAAACAAGCAACAATCAGAAGGAGTAATGTCTGGTGAATACAGCAGGAGGGGAAAAAATTTTTCATATAAATCTTTAAGAGTAAGTTTTGACACAACATATGGATGAGCATTTTTGTGCAGGAAAATAATTCTCTCATGTCTGGAGTACTAGAGGGCACAGGTTTCTTTGAATGCTCAGCTCAATCACATCGTTTTCATCAGAGAGCTCTAGTAATGGTTTCGTTTTTGTTTGGGCAACCCCTAATACAAGACACCAACCAACTTAATTCCACATATACACAACATGACTGCTTCGATGAATATTCAGCTTGGCTGTCAATGTTGAAACATGGCCTTGGTGTCCCCATTATTTCCTTGTATCCCCTTGCATTTTTTGGTATCATAGTGGATCAATTTTTCATCACTAGAGACTGTACGACACAAAAACCCTTTTGTTTGTGCCTGGCAAGTAGCATTTCATATGTTAAAAATCAGGATTCTACATTTCTTGGCTCAGTTCATATGGAGCCTATTTTCTTCACTTTTGAATCATTTCCAATGTTTTTAAATGATGTAAAAATGTTGAGTTATTCCTGATATAAGTGAAAGTTCTAATAATGTTTGGCAACAATCTTCATCCAATAATGCTTCTAATTCTGTCTTTATAAACTTTCTTCTCACCGTTCTTCAACTTTTGAAACTACTCACTGCTTCTCTTACTTAAGGAGACCACATTATATGCTTCTGAAAGAAATCAATGCCACTCAGTTACAGATTTCTTCAAATCCACAAACAATGCTCATTCAGCTCCCAACGTGACATTTTCGCATGAAAAATATCATGCTGAGGTTATGTTGTTATCAGATGTTCAACCTAACGATATATTATACATCAGAAAATTTTAACCATAACTTACTCATAGAATAACTTTTTTTCAAACGGCGGAGACTTACCCATATACCTAATACTTTTATTCAAATTATGGTATTAATAAACACATTTTCCGTACTTTTCTTCATTCAATTTATTAAATACATTAAAAATAATATAAATTTAAAGAAATGTATATGCATTTTTCTAGTTTTGGAAAGAAGACGGGATGATAAAAAAGGTGCGTGGAGCGAAAAAAAAAAGCTTCAAGAAGCATTGCTACAGATAAATAATGTACAAAACTTATGGTTTGTTGTTGAGATTTATCTTTTAGGTAAAATGTACCCAATAATCTCGAGAATACAAAAAGAATATAAAACACATCAAAACAGTAAATTTATGGTTTTGTAGTTGTGGTAAGAGGCAACAATTGATCTATCCAAAATATTACCAGCAGCCATGTTTAAGCAAATACTTTGCAGTGTCTGCTACAAGACACTTCAATTACTAAAACATGCCTAGATACTTATGCAGTTTATACTTCAATCTATAATCAACTATTAAATATATAAAATTATCTTACAGGCACAAGTCAGGAAAATTAAAAACATACTCGTAATTGAATCAATGCTTCTGAAATCACATAAAGTTGAAATATGGCAGAAAAAGACAAAATCAATAAGGGGAACACAAATGCATATCAATCAAGTGAACAACAAACAGTCGAACTTTTTTTTTTACATTTAATTTGAGAATAGAAAAAGCACTTTCACACACATATGTATTGCCAAACAGCGATAACATCTGCAAAGAGAATTTATGCAGTTTGGGAAAACATTGCTTAGAAATCACTTTCCAGTAATGTTCAGCAACATCACTTTTTAGTCTGGTAGAATGAATCTGCCTGAAGATCACAAATTTCCATTTGAAGGTAGCAAGGCACTTACTTCAATTTCCATGGTGTTGTTTAGCAATAAAAGTTTTGTTTTTAGGGAATCAAAATCCTAAAATCCGTCCTGGAAGTCTTTCTTGATACCAGTAATTATTTCACGACACAAATTTTTTTCTTCTTTCAGCTGCTGACAAAATGGGATGTGCGCCGTATTATTTGCCTTCAGTGCAATTTGCATTACATTACGTTTTTTTGCGAAAGCCTTCAATATGTCCATAAAGCTGGGATATATTTTGTTTCCTGACTTGTAGTTTAAAGTATTTAGATGTGTTGTTAAATCTGTCAGAAGAGCAAGATCTAAAAAACTGGATTTCTTCCAAATTTTCTTGATACCCATGCCCAATGTTTTCTTTTTTGAGGAAAGCAAGAATTTCATTACTTAACCCAAAAAACTGTTGTAGACAATATCCAGCCATCAGGGCACTTGACAGTCAATGAAATATCTCAGCATCCAAATAATCTACAAATGCAATAAACGCTCTGTGCTTTGAATCCCCTTTTTAAATTTACAATATTTACAACAGTTTTCATTGTCTGAGCATTATAATTTTTATTATTTAATTATTATATTTAATATAATTATTTATATTTAGCAGTAAGAAGAGTCTTTCGTTTTTCCTAATAACATTTTTTTTTCCCCAGTAAAGACGGGCAAGTGCCAAAAAAATTAATAAAAGAGCCACATGCAGCCTGCAGGTTTGACCATGCTTATTTAAAGTATGAAGGGATGAAAATTCTGTACCTGGAACCACTGCCATTCAGTTAAATTTCTTAAGCTACTTGAAAAGTGTTTATAACAATATTCTAGAAAATAATTTTATGAATTATTCCAAAGAAACACAATACTACAAAATCCTGACACAGAAAGCATTAACTTCCTTGATTTTATTACATGTTACTTTCCTCTATAAAAGAAAACGGCCTTTAAGATTTTTATTTTGAAACTTGCTTACATTTTTCCTATGCGTGCAGAAAGTCAAGAACACCTTACACACTCAAACCTGTTTTTATGAGATGGATAGGGACTACATAAAGTCTCACAAAGAAAACAACTCAAAACCTTAACTCTTTCACATCGAGAGAGGGCAAAATCTCTATACCCCAAACATCGAAAACGCCCGTATCTAAGAATTTCTCCTGGAATGCTTTTCCTTCCCCCATGACAAATTGAATACTACAGCGCTAACAATAGCCTTACTTAAGTAAAGCGAGAACTTCTTTCTTGGACGCTTTGACACTGTGTGAAGTTCCCCCTTGGGACGGGATTGCAACTTCGGGCAACAAAAGCTAAACACTGACAGTAAACAAAGGAAAGAGAAGGTGCATTAAAATAATAACTACTTTTAGTAGCTTCAAAAGAATGATTGACATGTGATTTAACATCACCTGAAAGCAATGAGTAATGCAGTAACATGATGGCGGAAAGCACTGGGTAGGAAATCATTCAGGCGTTTCGGGCGTCCAGCCGATGTCTGAATGCTCAGGCGTTTAGGGCGACTTTGATGCGAAAGAGTTAAGAAATAGCTTTTTCAAACAAGATCAAGACGCAAGGCTCGGCAGCTACTTGGAATCTCACCAAACCTTTTAGAATGTTACTTAGAAAATACATGTGGAATATTTTTAAATATTTTATTTACATATGTACATATTTTACACATACAAAACTTTTCACAACGTATCAACATTATCCTTTGTAGTCGGACAATACACGAACTTTCTTGTGGTAAACTGGTTCAAAATCACTTTCGTCACCTGAAGATACTACCTTACACTCATTTAGAGTTGAGTTTATTTTTTAGTTAACTATGCAGTCGGTGATCAGTTTTTGCAACAGATTTTTCACTAGATGCCTATATACGTCTCGGTAGCCAGACATAGAAGACTGAAGCTCTTTTTAGGAATTTTGAAGTTCTTTCAGAATTAGCATTGATTGCAAGAAAATAACATTCTAATTTATGGCAAAGTTGGAGGGTTACTTAGATTTTAGCTGCTGTCAGATAATCATATAATTATGTACCAATCTGATTAAAATTTTCATATATCGCATACAAAAAATTCACACTAAAACAGGTTTAAGTGTACACACTGCCAATTCCATTAATATTTAACTGACCAAATTACAAAAATCGAACCTGATAATCAATCTGCATTCAATGATCTTATCCACTGGTTCCTTATCTACATTACACCTAACTTCTTGTTCTTCACAACAGGACATAATTAACTCTTGTTCTCATATACACACGTATCTTATTACACAGCAGAAAGACAAGTAATGATATAGGTCACAGAGCCTAAAACAGAAACAAAACTGAAGTCAAAAAGTGTGTATGCTAATGATTACCAGCGGCAAAACTGGGCTTGTTTGACATACCTTCTCAAGTACATTCCTGACAATTTCTTAGTAGTGCATGAAAGAAAGAATAAAGACTCGTTACTTTTAAAACTTCTAAATTTCAGAAATAATACTAAATAAAAAAAATGATTTCAGCAGTTTTTGATTAGCTACATTACCACAAAAAACACCAACACGTTGCCAAAAAATTATTGGTTCTTGTAGGTCCTGTTCTGTTCCCAATAACAATTTTTTAAAAATTATGCAGCCATTAGCTGCATTTCCACAGCAAAATATAAAGCATATGAATGCACATGTACTCAAATACATGTGGTATCTCTATGCATTAGCTAGCTATTATGCCTCTGCTTGAAAATTTGCCATTCATAACACACCACTTTAGCACACATTGAAACAAAGGGTAGAAAACCAAAAAGCATCAATATTTCTATAAATCTGCAAAATTTTCAGTGATGTAGATGAACACTTAGTAAACTGTACTCACATAAATCCAGCAACCACACATTCATTCGAGTGATCAGCAGGGACTAGCTATTTACACCACTGAATAGATATTTAAACCACTGATTATGAGCACACAAAGCAGTATTAATCATTTCCTTAAGCACTGAGAGAAATCAAAATTTCCATGTATCAAAATACTATCCTGTTTATACTTGACAACAAAGATTTTCTTAAGAGTCTATGCTCTCACAGAGTAGCGAGATTGAATCCTTTTTTTTTATCCTTTTTTACAATTACAAAAATATGCTCACATTCTGCATTACTATAATGTATGGTTAATGTGGCTTTTAGAATTTTAGGGATCTTGTTATATCCACAGCATACATCTTTCCTATGAAACCAATTGAAACACCCACAAACATTACAGACTGTCACAATTTTAATTCCTCACATTACATTGCTATGAACAGTTTTTGGAATTTATTCCATGCTATATTCATCATTTCTACAGTTTTGTCATCAGAAATGGGAATTTATCCACAAAATAGTAAAATCTATTAAAAGAACTACCAATCAGCATGAATTTCGTCTTCAAAAGGAAATTCCAGATTGTGTAATTACACACAGCCAGGACAGCACAATGCATTTGTCCACAAGGAGCAATTTCCGCAGATCCCAAATTATGCTTCCCATGGTGCCTCCTTAAATTCCAAAAATTTTGCCGCCTCAAAATTATAATGCTGAGTGCTTGAAGACATTTCTAAAAACTTTGCTGCCATACTTGACTGCACCAAATATTGTGGTATGGCAGCTTCAAAATACTAACTTCTGCAAAAATTTCTTTTTCCCCTTATTTAACTTTTTAAGGAATTCCCAAGTACAGTTTTCAATAATCTTTCTGATTTTGTAAAAATGATACAAAATTTCTATTAAACACTTGACTTTTTTCATTACTGAGGGTTTAAGTCTTTGCAACAATATCTCATGCATTTTCTTCAGAAACTGACTTTTTGGTAATGCACTCTGTATATTTAATTCTTCAAAACCAAAAACAGATTATGTTAAAAATCTATAAAAAATTTCTGTAGCTCAGATAAAAGAAAAAAAAATCCCTTTTTCTAGAACAGGTTTTTCATGACATGCTTTGTCCTTTATAAAAAATTTTGAACATCATTTAACACCACTTTTTTCTGAATAAAACCATCGAAGTGGATCCCACTGCTACATTACCCCTTTCAATGCTTTGCCCGGTAGCAGCCACCTTGAACATGCATGAATTAGCACTTTTAAAACTTTCTATACGTGACATGGACAACACATACTGATAATATTCCTTTCGATGTTTTTCATGAAAGGCCAATTTTTAACGAGTCATAACGTAAGCATTATCTGTACTGAAAGAAACACAATTTGATATAAGTATACAACTTATGCAATTCATTAATAATTACTCTTGAAATATTCTAACCAGTTGAGTCAAATAAAGAAGCCAAAAAAGTATTGTTTTATTCTTTCATCAAAATGGATACAACTCACAATCACTTTCATTGCTTCCATCAACAGATTTCTGCAAAATACTTTAAACATTTGCCATCTCACTTTTAAGAATGGCAGAAGATTTTGTTCTAGCACGTGAATATTTCTTTGCTATATCTGAATCAGAAAACACTTTCTAAATAGAAAACTAGCATTCAAGGCAATAATATGTTTATTTGAACTATAAGTAAACTAATATTTGACTTAAAAAACAACTTCCAAATCGGCAGATTTTGGATAAATAAAATACTGCTAACTTTCTGATATTTATCCAAATAAATGGCAAGAATTTTTTTGGTTACCTTGTACTTTGCTTGCAATTTTTCACCTTCCATTTCCATAAAATTAAGAAGCACAACTTCACAAAATGAAATTTTTTACTCCTTTATTATTGGTTAAAATGCCATTTTCTGAAGAAATGCCACACTTTTCTCATCGTTTGGCAAATATAATCTCATTACAATTCATTAAGCAAAAAACATTTATATTAGAAATACTAATAAAAAATTATGGACGGTTTTAAAAGTGAAAATCCACATATAATTAAAAACATACGTTTAGCGTATACCTGAGTTGGCACATAAATACTTTTCAGCAATATAATAGGTTGCCACAATGCAATTCAAAGAGTGAAATTGCCAAAATATTAAACAGAAAACTACTAGCTCAATGTTCATTCTTCCAACTTATTTATAACAATGTCACTACATAGGCACCTGCACAGTGATATAAACAGGTTACCACATAGGGCACCCAGTGCAATTTCTCTTATTATTATTAACTGAAAACTACCAACTAATTGCATAAGTTACATTAAAACTGCTTTGGTAAGAATATTTCACCTGCCACAAAAAAAGGGGGAAGAATTTCAATAATTAGGCAAAAGCCAATTTTGGTGACTATCAGAATAATTAAAACAGAAAATATATATTTGATACACATCTACAGCTTTTCAAAATTTACAAAGGACACT
Organism: Stegodyphus dumicola; assembly: GCF_044657685.1. Classification (NCBI taxonomy): domain Eukaryota; kingdom Metazoa; phylum Arthropoda; class Arachnida; order Araneae; family Eresidae; genus Stegodyphus; species Stegodyphus dumicola. Next base: position 103,304,415 of record NC_140780.1, read on the forward strand.
ATAGCGATAATGTACAATTTTAACCCATTTTATGCCTACTGTTCAATTTTTGGAACATCCCTCACATAAAAGTTATTTTTAGCCCACGGGTTCAAGGTCGCACACATGGTTTGATTTGTGATGTCAGCCAGTTTGTAAGGGCATATGGCTTTGCTTAGAACACAGTTTGTCACTCCTGCATATATTTGGCTGCTGTGATGTTTTGAAATTTTGGTCTTCATTTTTATCAAGGTTTTTGTAGATTCATCTATAAACAGATAACTATAACTGTTGCATTATACTTTAAAATTGTAAAAAAAATTGTGTTATTATTCAATTAGTTACTCTTTATTACTGCAAAAAGAAAATAGAAAAGCTATTAGTTTTGAATTAGTTATAGACTTGAAATTTTCAGTGTTCCATTTTTGGAACACTAGGCAAAACCACTACCACAAGAACGCAAATATTTTCTCTTCATATTTTTTTAGCTGAAATGATTTTCCAAGACACAAGATGTCCGAAATAGCCTTACATGAGTTAACTAATATTTTAGAGACGTGTGACAACATAGAAGCAAGTGCCATAATCATAGAACCACCTGACTGTTTCTGATGAGGACTCCAGTGAGGAAGATGGGGGAACAATAAATAATCTGCCCGGTTCTTTGCTGCACGCACCTGCTTATCTTGTTCGGGATGGTTCTTTTGATGCTGACTCTGACCCAGATGATCCTTCATATTTCCCTAAATTTGATTCTCCTGCAGATGGGGTTCCATCGACTTCTACTTTGCAACAATCACTTCTATCAAAGAAGAAAAAGCTCGAAAAGTTGTATTAAAATGGGAAAATGCAGATCTAAATGTCCAACCCATATCAGGAAGAATTACTCAGTTACCAGTTACCAAAGTAAGAACTTCTTCAGAACATTTTGAACTTTTCCTAAATGACGACATCATGGAACTCATTGTAACACACTCAAATTTATATGCTTCAACTAAGGGTGTAAATCTAAGCTTGACAAACTCTCAATTGAAATGTTTCCTGTTGATTCGAACCCTATCAAGGTAAAAATCTGGCAAACAAATATGAGGAGTATGGTGTTTGTGCTTCTGTTGTCTTATGATTTACGGATGCACTAATAGAAAAGCACCCTGGACAATACCATTTTGTTTTTGATAATTTTTTCACAAGTATTGCCCTGCTTGATAAACTTGGTTCAATGGGTCATCAGGCAACAGGCACAGTTAGAAAAGGTCGTATTGATAAAGCACCATTGCAATCGGATGTTGCCCTAAAGAAAATGGAAAGAGGCTCATTCGGTTATCGAGTTGATGGCAAAGGCAATATTGTCTGTAGATGTCATGACAACAGTGTTGTGACTGTTGCATCATCTGGTGCTGGTGTAAATCCACTGTGTCTTGTAAATCGTTATTCACAAGAACAAAAAAAGGAAATCCAAGTTCAGCAGCCAAATGTGATAAAAGTATATAACCAATTTATGGGAGGTGTGGATAGAGCAGACGAAAACATAGACAAATATAGAGCATCAATTCGTGGAAAGAAATGGTATTCAAGTCCATTGTTGTTCTGTTTCGAAATGGCCTTACAAAATGCTTGGCAATTACACAAAACTTATGATGCAAAACCAATGGATCTTTTAGAATTCCATCATCGTGTAGCATGCCATTATCTTGATACTCATGGTCATCCTGCAGAACCTGACAGGAAAGGAAAACCTCTTAGAAGCGAAACATTGATTCACACTATGATGGCATAAATCATAAGATCATAAAGCAAGGAAAGCAAACTCGCTGTGCTCAATGTCATAAAAACACCACTTTTCGATGTGGAAAATGTAATGTGGCTTTACATGTTAAGTGTTCTTCCAATTACTGAATAATGGGACTAACCACATTTTTAGAGGAAACCCACGATTTTATACATTGTAACATTATAGCAATGGTTTTGCCTAGTGTTCCATTTTTAGAACACCATATAACTTGTAAACTAATTAAAATAAAAAAATTTCTTCTCCAAATCATTGTTTATTATATTTTTTTACCTAACATATAGAAATTTCATGCAAAAATTCAAATTTTTTAACCTTCGGCATAAATGGGTTGAAACTATTGCAATATCCAGTAACATTATAGTATCGTTTAATGGTAAACTGCCCTTACAGCAAAAATTATAACAGAAAGCAATAGTTTACAGTATTTCACTTCCCTTCATTGTATTATATTAAATCCACAAAACTCTGTTCTACAGCCTGACCATCATATAACAGGCTTTGATTGATCATGACATTTTTGGTAGCTTGCTTTTGTATTATAATTTAAAACATTTTTCTTTCTTTGTTTCTTTAATTATGTAAATAACTTAATGAATTCAAGTTGATGATAACAGGAATTAAATAAATAAATATAAAAATTCAGCATAGGTACAGGTCTTCGTAAGCAGATTCAAAAAGCTGTGCCACTCGGAGGTTTAAGAATTTTAACTATATGTGTAAACCACAATTTACTATCTGCTGCAAAATATATGAGAATGCCCATATAAAGTGTAATCCACTACTTGTTTAGCTTAGTGAGGCTATCTAATCAATGCTGCCAAATCAAAACAGCATAGCTCAACAAACACAATATTCAAAGAACATGATTCATAGCTCTAATTATGCTTTATTGAGACAATTCAAATTAACCACTTACGTTACCACTAAACTTCATGGCTGCGGTGCCGTGCGCTACAATATAACAAGTGGGCACTCCGCGTCTGTGAGTGCAATCCAAAGCTGTAACTCGAGAAATAAACAATCTCGTCGTTAGGCAACGTGTGCACCACGTTAAAACAAGACAAAAGCATCTCATCGTGCGTGGCACGTCTTTTTTGTGCAAGTGGTTAAGGTTAGGACTTCCTCAAAAAAAAAAAATAATAATGTTTTTTAGGCATATTAATTACTCTGATTTTCATCATGATAGACCATATGGAAAAAGCAGCCACCTAGTTTATATAGTAATCTAGATCGTATGGGAAAACCAGTCACCAAATTCTTAAAATTACTCTAATTTCATGATAAGCAGCAAAAATATCATCCAAAAAAAGTAAACAAACACACAAGAAAGAAAAGAGGTGGGAGTCATTATAATTTTGGAGATGTCAAGTTTTGTATTCAGTTTAGACAAAAAAACTATGAATAGGGATATGCATATTCCATTATTGGTAAGACATGCAATCTTATAAACATCATTCATATTATAATGGGCCTTCTTAAAGTATTATTAAACACCTTTAGGGGTTTTTTGATCCAAGCAAAAACTAATTATTTCATCACAGCTGTTGTCCTAGGTTAACACATCAAAACTTTTATTACCTGCTACCAGATCTACACTGACCGTTAAGCAAAACAATGACATACACAGGCCATGAAAAGCTGCTTATAGACATGAAAATTTCTCCTTACTGATTTCAGCATAGAACGCACGCAGCTAAACCATGGATCCGCAGACGGAATGCTGAAAAAATTTTCAGAGCCCCAGCCCGATCTACTAGTAGAAACTTTAATCACCACTAAGATAACTGGCAGTACGTCATACACCACTGAAATACAGATGAATACCAAATTTTATTTTGGAAAAGCATTCTAATATTTTATAACACTTGCCAGTTCAAGCTATGCTTGATAAAATTTAATGGATGTTAAATTTTGCACCAACATTAAATAAATTATATAGTAGCTCAATTTCTTTCAAATCTGTTTACAATGAGCAATTTTACTGCATAAAAATCAGAATATTTAACTATTTATAATATCCCATAACTTTATAAAAAGCAGACAGCTCCCATTTTTATTATTTTGATAAATTTCATACACCCATTAAAATAAGCTTACAGTCCTTCATATTTCAGAACACTTAAAAACACAGCAAATGCTGAGGAAACAATTGCACCTAACAAGCAGCTGTTAATGGGCAAGTAAAAATTTTTTACTGCCCCTTCTCCCCAAAAAATATTAGCATTTATCAAATTTTATACACTCACTGACTGGAATAAAAAAAAAAGTTAAAATGCCTGCTTTACACTGCATTACACATTTAAAAAAATTATTCGCCCTTACATAATTAAAATCCTTTTACATAAATATTCAAATGCAGACATTTTTTTCCCAATTACAAAAACCAAACTTTTTCTTTTTAGTATTCAACCAAAATATTTATGCATTAACAAATAATTTGATATTCATATAAAAATACATATTTTTATACAGCCAGCAATAAGGAAAGGTAAGAAAGACTTTGCACAGTTAAAGAAATTTAATTCCTATACAGTTCAAAACCCATTCTTTCCTTTTAATAGATGTTAACTTTTGCACCAACATTAATTATACAGTAGCTCAATTTCTTTCAAAAGATGTTAAGTTATATGGCCAGGCAAATTTCATCAGTATGCTGACATATATTAACACTTTCTTAAACAGTCTGCATTATATTTCCTCAGAAGTTTTTTTCCAAGTAACTGAAAAGTAAGGAAAAAAAAAAAAAAAGATCACCACTAACCTCACATCAGTTTCATTTATTGTGTGTGTGCTTATATATGGAATAATTACATTTTCAATACATAAGCTCTCAAATACTTGCAGTTATCCAAGCAATATTCAATTCCTTAATCGTTTTTGCATGCAGGATCTTAAATCACTTGAAACAGCTCAATAAAATTTACAAAATATTCCTCAAATAACTAGAACAAAACCACAACCAAACAACATTTTCAAATAAACTCCACATCATGCAAAGGGCTATTCATCAACAATTCAGCCATTAATATTTATCAATAATTGAATGCAATGAAATAATTGAGCATGTCCTTTTCACTGGAGTTTGGGTGGGTATTTTCAAAAATTTCCCAGTTTTGAAGGTTATTCACACATAAAAAGATGTAATTTCTATAAATAAAAGAATCACTTCTTAGCTTCCTGCCTAATATTTATTTGCCAAACATAATTGTTTTATTATATGCTACTTCAAACCCTGGATTAAAAAAAATGCCATAAATGAAATGACTGACTAAGGCATTTTAATTTTATTACAGTGATCATAAGTTTTCACCACACATCACCATCAGTAACAACACAGACTTAAAATCCTAAAAATATTCCAATCCAAAGATCAAACGAAACTTCCAATTTTATTCTATCATAACAACTACAGTATTATTCTTAACTCCTAACCAAGACTACTTATTTCCAAGTCATTTATAATCTACATTTGTTAAAGTTGCCATATACTATTTTCAATCATATGGAAAAAATCTAAAAGAGCAACATCAACTAGCATCCCTATACAAGTTTAAAATACTAAATGTTTGTACTGTTTTAAAGTTCAGTAATCTCTACACAAAAACAATCAGTAATTCTATTTTGCCACAGTAACTTTTACATACGTTATTTTTTTCCAAGTGATAAATACATTAATATGGTTCTCATGTTGCAAACAACTGACTGAAATTAAGATTATTATGCATGTGAGCAAGAAACATTCCTAAAATTGAATTTTTTTTTATTACAGAATGTGTGCAAATTTCTATTCTTAATAAAAAAAGTAAACTTGGCCTTCATAGCTTTCTATTATTTTTAATCTTCAAATGTATTGCTCTGAATTGCTGTAGCTTCATTATCAGCATCAAATCATTACAAAGAATGGAAACATAAAACAGGCAAAGGCCAAAGAAGTTTAAAGACAAGTCTAATAGTGGACAAAAAAGTATCAAATATATGTTTCTTTAAATAAGGAAAAACACCTAAAAAGAAAATATTTTTTCCCTTTGCTGTATTAGATATTCATGTTTGAGAAGTTAAAACACTGAAATTCAGAACAGTTAATTTTTTTTTTTTTTTACTTACTTTACAAAGAATATTCACAAGTAACTGGATGATAATTATATAGATTTTAAAAGCAAACAAATAAAAGCACATAAAAACATTTTTAGACAATTATCACAGCAAAGGTTTATAAAAAAGAGGCAACAATCTATTTGGCTGAAACTCGCTGGTTTACACAACTTGTAATTATGCTTAAATGACCACCTACCTATGCTTTTTGCATTTTACCTGCAAGAATCTGCTTTAGGAAAGTTATGTAAATAACTAGTACTGATTTCTTAAGACACAGTAGCTGAACTGGAAGCTGAACTGTGTTAAATACAATATACTAGATAACATTAAAATCACAGCTTTTAATTAAAACACTTGCTTACAAAATTGAGAATGCCTCAAATAGTGAACTACACGAAGCATACGGAAGCCAACGTTAAGGAAAATATTTTAGTTCAGTAAAGACGGGAGATAGTTTGAAACATTATTTCCACAAAACTTACATCAATTTGACAGAAAACCTCAAGTTATGGATAAAAAAAATCATGAGTAATAAAAAAAATGAAACATCTTTTCCAAAATATATATTGAATTAATAAATTACTTTAAAAAGATAATTTAAATGAATTTTAAAGTTTTTTAAACTACTTGAACTAGTGTGTTAAAATAAAACTAGTGAAAGAAAATGCAACGCAACTCCTGCAGCATATTATACAGAACAAAACATGTTTATATAATGAAGGTAAAGAAAAGAATAAAGTTTTCATTTGTACTTACTCTTATGATCAGTCTGAAAATAAAAGAAAAACAGAAATTAGAAAAATACTATATTATTTATTAACAATAATATTTTATTCATTTCATACAAGTATTCTACAACTACAGAAACAGTTAAATAATTAAGTCTAATTATCACAATTAGCCTCTGCCCTGAACATAGTACACACTTCACTTTTGCTCTTGAAGGCCCAATGCTTCATATTCGATATTCTGAATGGAAATGTTTTATGTGCATCTGGCAGCAGAATGTCATCAAGGATGGGTGTACATACTCATTTAATTCTTTGTTGTGACTGGATGTAGCTGTATGTCTGTCAACCGATCTGCATTTCTATGCAATGTTTTATATTTTGGGGAATGAGAGATTTGCAGGTATTGAGTGAAGTAATGGCTCTTTAACTACCTTAGTTGACATAAAAAATTCATATTGTCAATGCTCTGTATACACTTTTAAGGCTGATATAGCAGAGTACATGTTCTACCTTTTTAGAGGTTTTACTTCTAGCTCTAAGATTTTTTTTTTTTTCCTAGCATAACGATGAATACTTTGTATCATTTACCAAATTAATTTTATACCTAAATGGCAAACCAAAACCAGTATTTAACAAAAGTGTATACTCAAATGATAAATGAAGTCATTTTTTCACATTATTATATTTTTGCAGAATTGGAAACTGATTATAGCGATTCTAACACGGATATATTTATTTAAGCTAATTATATATGCTGATTTCTTGAGAGCTTTCAAATAATTTTTGCTAAAAAAATGTGCAATTGGATATTTCTGCTACATGTATATTTGAGATGTCAAAAATTATATTAATCTAGAACTGATTATTTCATAAATTTTTTTAAAAAAAGATAAAGTTTTAAAATTAATTCTGATAACTACCTGATTGCCCCTCTCATAATATACCAACAACTGGACAACAAATTTAATTTATGGAATTTTTTTTTCAAATTTTAGCAACATAAGCTGCCCATCCTCCAAAACAATGTATGCAGTGAGAACGCCATCCCATGACAAAAGTTTAATGACTGAGGTGACCATCACAATTGGGTTAATTTTAAATGCACATAAATTACATCAAATGCCATAAAACTTTATGATGTAAACCTGTTGTGAATATTATTTATTACTTTATTCTACATATGCAAAATGTGCAATGCTTACAAAGCATGTTCAATAATTTAGAAATATATCACACAGAAGAAAGAGCTAAAAATTTTATGTAAACATGGTAATAAAAAGGACTGATTTGAACTTTATTCTATTACTATATGGAAATAATTTAAATATGTAAACATTCCTAATATTGGAAATTAACTTTCAGCTAAAAAAACTAAACTCAGTGGTGTAAAATTTGCCTGCAATGCCCTGAAATCATCTTTCTTGACCTTGGCATATGCCCTGGACAAGTTGTCAGCTTGTCGCAGATCCCCCAATGAACTTGGTACTTACTCGTTTTATCGACCCATTCAAAGGATGAAAGGCTAAATCAACCTTACTCAGCCCGGGGATCAAACCCTGGACCTGTGGTACAGCTGCATGACACACTAGCCACTTAACTTTCAGCTGTATTTTAAGTATTAAGATTTTATAGAAAATTATACTTAAACAATATATGTAAGATTCCAAATATTTCAATAAAAAATAGACTTTACTGGAATTATTTCTGTATGTTTGCAAAACACATTTGTGCACACAGTGATGTTTCAGCACTCTTAACGTCACAGGAGGATGGGAGAATTTCAGTCTCAATGTTACGAGCAAAGAGATTAATAATGCTAACTATAATAGATGTAAAGAAGAGGCTAATGTTAAATTCAGCAAAATTTAAATTTCCTTTTAGTTTTGGGAAATGCTTCAAAAGAATGAGATATCCGTTTTCTAATCAGTAAAAGCATTCTATTTCACAAATGTATACAGCAACAGGCTCCTAAGCATTTCTTTTATCAACTCCTCACATTTTTCTCTTTAATAGAGAATGCAATATATTGTAATACAAATAACTGCACATAATCAGTTTACCTTTCACACTAAGAACATGAACAAAAGTTTACTAAACTCATGTTTTAATTTTTATATTGCAATTATTTTTATTAAACAAATTTTTAGAAACAAAATCCAGATTCTGACTAAGAACATGAACAAAAGTTTACTAAACTCGTGTTTTAATTTTTTGTATTGCAATTATTTTTTATTTTACAAATATAAACAAATTTTTAGAAACAAAATTCAGATTCTAACTACACACAAGTTTCATTTTAACTAATGCAATTGATGCACTTCATGGGGATTTTTTTCCCCATATTTTGTAATGTTTGGCATAAAATTTCTTAAATCACCTCATTAAAAAAAAAATCACAGAGGCTAACCTTGAAATTCTAAAACTCAGAAGCTATCTGTGAAAAAGCCAGGAAGTTCTCATGCTGTGCAGTGGCATCATTTCAAAGGAACAAAAGTTTTAAGAGTGACTTAAATTTACTTTATAATGCATGGTTCAGATTATTCATCTATTTGCATTCATTCTGATGCAAAATATATTAGCTTTTAATTGAATATTCTAAAATTCTTTTTGGCTAAGTAACCTTCTTACAATTTTATATTGAAGTAGTGAAGGAAAGCTTTTGTTAAATACCTTAATATGATAAAAATAATTATTAATGTATAGTATTTGTGTGGATATACTTATAAATGTATCATATATTCAAACAAAATTAAATATAAATATCAATTAATTAAACATGACCTGAAGCTTCATATAAAAGTTCACAATTATTAACAATAGATTAATAAAACTCAAATCAAATGATTTTTAATAAGATTAATACAATATAATATGAAAAAAGAAATTTCTGATGATTACAGTAGATTAAGATGACTCAGATCAAGTAAAATTTATACCAATCAAATGTAATAAAAATAAATTTACTCTGATGAATTTATCTCAGTTAAGTTTCATTCATTCAATATATTTTACTTATTACTCAAAAGCATTTTCCTTAACAAAGGCTAAAACCTGGAAGATTCAGTGATCTAACACAAGATTAAGAAATAGGATGAAAAACTGGAAGAAGTGGCCTAATCTTACTCTATCAAAAACATGTATAGCCCCTCTCTTACTCTAAAATGGTATTTCACTAACTTTTGATGCATTCTTTCTTAAATTTTTAATTGCAAGAAAAAAAAAAAAGGCTGCAACAATGTTTTTTATAAGGCTGTAACTCTTTCCCATATATCAATTTATTTTACATAATATGCATTGTTCCGCACACATTTTGAAACAATTGCTATAAGCCATACTTCACTGTTACAATAGAGTCAGTCTAAAAAATTAACTACATAATTATTCATCATCCCTTGAATGTATATATTTGATTAGAAGACAGATAATTTCCTTTAAAAAAGGAAAGGGGAAAAAAAGATCAAAAGGGGAGGAAAGTAACAGATATTTTTTGTTTTTCCAAGACTTACCTTCTGTACTTTTTGTTTTGCCTCTTCTGTGCTGTTAAGCTAAAATAAATAAATAAATAAATACAATGTAGATAACTGCAAACAAAACATGTTTAACTAATTAAGATTTACATATTTAAAAGGTTCAAAACTAAATTGAAAAAATTTCTCATACTGTCATTAAATATCTGTCAAGATTTCCAGTTTCACTATTTAGAGGACTGGGTTTGAAATGACAGATATTCTTTAAAGTGACTGTACAAACTAACAATTTCATCCTTTCTGTGACGTCCCCACTTGCTTTTATGACACCTACATCCCATTATAGAAAATGTTTAAGGTACTTTATTACCTGTGAAATTTGCATAAATCAAAAAATTTGACAATCAATATTTGAAACCTCAATGTTCCTAAATTTATCGACAATAGTATCTGGAGTACAAATAAGTGCTAGCTTCTTTTTAAATCAAAACTTGGCATTTATTATTGTGAAAAAAAGATGAAATTTATTCAAAGTATTGTCCATCACTTGATATTACTTTTCCCCATCTTGCCCGCAGCATATGGATAACACACTGGAAGAATGCTTTAAAAGATATTAATCAACTGACCTACTTTTTGGTACCTTCATATGATATGTAACACTGCTCAGACAAGCTGTGCGTCATCAATTGAAACTAGCAATCTGAAGAGCAATGTCTGGTGGATACAGCAAGAAAGCGGATTACTTCCCATTTGAGTGTTTTAAAGTAGGTTTTTCTCCTGATGCCACAACACATAGACAAGCTTCAATGTGCAGGAGAATAATTCTGTCGTGTCTGTAGTAGTAATGGGCAAACTTTTCCTTAACGCCTTTGAGCCGGATAGCGAAAACGCACGCTTATCGCGGAGGCTGGCAATGTCTTCCGCGAGCGTCTCTCCAGGGCCAGGGGCTTTTTTGCTACTAAGCCTAAATCCATGAAATTTCCGAAGTATCAACGCATTGTTTAATAATGCTCTATAGAGTATTTAAACGGCTTATGCTTTATAGATATTTTTATATATATACTTTAATTACCTTATTTCTTGTTTAAATGCATATTTTACACGTTTTATTTTAATTACTCACCATTTTATGACTTTTAACATTATAATCTGAAAACTAATACTTAAAATTCTCTTTTCGTATGAAAAATTTTAAAACAGGGATCTACACACAGGTTTACGTTACATTCCTTGAACTCGTAATAACTCATTTGCCGTTTTGGAGGATTTTTCCGGGAATGTGAACAAACGAAGCATTGCCGTCTCATTTTCTTATCAGTCTCTTCTGAACAAAGTTTTGGAAAATGTCTTTCAGTTAATCTTTCAGAATCAATATCTGAAATATTTTGCGTCATTTCTGCTTTTTCATGCTCTGTTAAACATTTTCGACGCTTCGGCATTGAAACGGTGAAAACAGAAAGAATTCACGTCTAACAAGATCTAATTATTTTCTAAAAATTGAACTGTAAACGGAAATACGCAACGCTTTAGCGCATATAAAACTTCTACTTACAATAAACAACTACCACGTGCGAATAAAGTGCGATTTAAAGAGACGTCATAAATCACGACATTCGGAAACATTTAGTTCCCCGTTTGTTTATATAATCAAAAACACGTGTATGTGAGTCATGCTTCTCTCATTTCAAGTAGAAGGTCTAATGCACATGTATCCGAAACCATATGGACATACAGTGCCATCTTGTGGCAGAAATTATAGTTTGAGAAACGTTCCAAGGTACTGGCACAAATAGGTGACAGTCGGTAGAGAATGCAACAACGCTCTGGCACGCCTGCGTGTCGGCCGGTAGATAAGTGTGTTCGTTGCTGGCACGTATACGTGACAGTCGACGCGAAGGGGTTAAATACTCAGCTTAGTCTCATCATTTGTGTTTGGTACAGAGCCCCAGTAATAGTTTCCTTCAGTCTAATCAACTCATAATACAAGACACTAAGGTGATCCCACCATATACACAATTTTTTCCCACGAATATTCAGCTTGGCTGTCTATGTTAAAGAATGGTCGGCTCCCATGATTTCTTTAGGATATCACAGTGGATCATTTTTCAACACTAGTGAGTATATGATGTAAAAAACTCATTTGATCCAGCAAGTAGCATTTTACATGTATAACACTGGCATTGAACATTTTACATGGAAACTAATTTCCTTGCTTTTAAAACACTTCCAATTATTTTAAATGATGGAGTCAAGTCAGTACTAAAGGTTTCAGTACTAAAGGTTTCGAGACAGTGTAGGCGTAACTGGTATTTATCTGCTGCTTCAGGATACATTGAGCACACTCTGCATTGAGTAATACAATTTTCATATAAGCTATTAAACTCAGTGCATCTCTACTTTCCAAACTGTCTCTTGCTTTCACCCCTTTTAACATCATGGCTAAAATCACTTTTTTTATATTCATTTAGCAGTCGATTAAAAATTATATAAAAAGGTGGTGTATTTTTCTTCTTTACCTTTTTTTCCCCTTGTTCACTCATTCTCATTTCTTTGAGCCCATGAGCAATAGAGAAAATTTTTGCATGAATTTGGCAACAAACACTTTTATCACAACTCATTGGCCAAGTATCACATAGTATGATGTCGAAATTCTCATATACACATTTCTTAAAACACAGCGAAAAAACAACTTATTTTCAATAAATGGCTACTGAAGGATTTGATACGATATTTCATAAGTTCATGAATAATTTCACATGCAATTAATACGAAGTGACAGCACAAATGGCAAGACAACCTTTTTTTATTTCCAAAAATTGACTGCATTGACAAACAACAATCAAAATGCACCTTGAAAATTGTGTATGTAAAGCTTCAACAGTGAATTCTTTGCTTAAGTACCATAGATCATATAATACAGAAATTTACTTTGTATTCAAAGACAAATAAGGCACAACTTTAAATAGAACATAGTCTGTTAACCTACCAAAAAAGAAAGGAAACTGGAGGAAGTAATAACTATGCATTTCCAGGGTTTGCATCCCATTCGCCAGCTGCAACCGCTTAGTCACTACTGATGGCAAGCTTGTGATAGCTGTTCCAGCCATGGTCATTTATGAAATAATGAATCATTAGTGACCTTAAGCAAATCAAAATTTTCAAAAAATGCTCAATATTAATTCATTAAGCATTTTTTAATGCAAGTCGTTTAAGCTGCTTGTTTTTTCTGCTAATACTTTCTCCATAATTCTATAGATAGCTATGATTTCTAGTTCAGTTCTGAATTCTTGGCATTGCACTGTAATTTTCAATGAACTGTCAATCAAAATCCTTTTAGTCTGAGCAACCTCATTGTTATTTTCCTTGGTATCGGTAGACATATTTTCTGGATTTAAAACCATACAGATTTCACTACACATTAATTCACTGATGCTTGGGCACTGTTATTACAATGGAAAACATATCTTTATATTGGTTCATATAATTTTTTCACTAATTCCATTAACTGGAAAATTTTGTCTTCCAAAAACCTACTAATTTGAAAGCTATCATCACCATGAAACAAGGCAGCTCACATATTTTATACCCAACATTTTTAAAAATATATGTAGGCATGTCCTTCCATGACCTTGCAATACTCCATCCAGATGTTACAATAAGGTATTTAAAAAATTCTTGAAATGATCTCACCACTATCTTCCTTAAGATCACTCATCTTAAGGAAAATCTTTATTCCTTGAAATGCCTGAAGTAATACATTTTTTCCAATTACGAAGAATTTACATTTATATGCCCTTCTAGCATTTGCACATACCAAAATCCATCAGTCGTCTTTTCTGCAGTCACCAAGGTATTTCATATACACTCCCAGGAAAACCAGTTTCATCATAGTTATAAATTTGTTCCAGAGATAACTTTTTGGTTTTGATGGGTTAGATGAATTTACCTCTTAACTGTTCAGGTTCTTCAATTTCAGTTGAAGTTTTTTGCCTGAAATCCATGATGGTACATATTCTCTGAAATCCATATTCCATGATGATTTTTAAAACTTTTACTTTTTCTTGTGAAATATTCTGGCTTGATCCACTAACATCACACCCATCAATGACATATCCTCCCTACAATGACATTTCACCCATTCAATCACAATTTGTCATGGTCCCTTTTAGTACAATAAATGATTTTTCTGTTATATACTGCAAGTAGAAATCTACAAAAAATTAAAAAGTTTTACATACAGTCAAGTCTTTAATCCGGATGTCCATAATCCAGAACTCAAAGCTACAAACTTTCTGCGCATGCGTTACCGTACGCATGCACGTTTAATGTATAACGGACGGTATAAGCTAAAATTATCTATTTCAGTTTAGAGCAATTTTATAAAAATAAGCTTGAACTTTTGATTATGTCAAAAAGAATTTCCGATTCTGGAGCTACCAAAGGATCTATAAAGCGAAAGCATGTTCCAATGTCCATCAAACAAAGTGGTACTGCTGCAAAAAAAATGGATAAAGGCATATTCTTTGATTCTCTAATCATTCCGAAATATGTTTATCAATTTCACGCTGCTCTGCGGGGGGGGGGGGGGGGTGATTATAAATATCACAAATACACATCAAATAGTTTTCTGGTTGCAATTTTCTGATTTCGACTCTGTGTAATATATGCTTTACGCATGCACGCGTTGAAAATGTTTAATAAAGTAAACAAATAAATATAAAGCTTTTTTTTATATTTTGATACCCTTTAGATCATAATTGCTCTTTATTTCATAAATTACGGTTTCATATTTTTAATTTTATAATTTCTGCATGCCATCTTACCAGATTTAAACTGATGATCTACAATTCGAAAAAACCCCTAATCCGGAATCGCCAAAGTCCCGACGAGTCCAGATTAAAGACTTTTGACTAGTTCCTCACTTCTGTTAAATTAAGTGTCGAGGAACCTAGTGAACTGTTAAGCAAATTATCGCTTAGTTCAAATAACAAAGCATAAACTCAAGAAGGGTTAAAATACTTTATTCACTCAAGATTAACAGTCCGTCCCTGCTTTTCGGCTTACAGAAAAGCCTCCATTTGGGCTTAAAAGTAAGAACTATCACTGAGAGATTTAGCCGAAGCTAACACAATTCTAAAGTAGTTGGCCCATATCTTTAATTAACCAGCAAATGATCAAAAGGCACCTAATAATAATGCCAAGCGTAACGACAGCTTAGAGAAGCCCAAAGGCAAACACACGCTACTCAGAATTTCTCCTTCTCTCTCGAAGTCAGTTGAACCTTCCTTTAATACTATCTCCTCATTTGCATTCAATGCATTTCTAAAAACTGATTCTGGCAGGAAGTTGTAAGTTGAAATGAGGTAAGGCAGGAAAGGTTCACTAAATTAAAATAACTGTTATAAAATTGAAATATACTTTACAGCTTCTTTTATGCCATATACTGTTAACCTTCCAATCTATAAACTATTTTAAAAGTAACTGAAAATTCAAACTTTAATTTTGATAAGATAGCTATAATAATAACGGCCTGCAAAAAAAATTATAAGCTGTATCAAAATGTTAAGGAGCAGCATTATTTGCTATGTTATCTAAGCTTCAGTTGCTCAGAATCTTTCTCCCTGCTTCATTGCTATGCCAACAAAAATATACCAGTACAAGGAACTTCCGATAACAAACAAATGTCAAGAAGCTTTATGTATTGTTCAAGTCACATGGTTTAATTATGACAAAGCACTTGAGGGCTAACGGCCCAAGGGGAGGGTTGCCTTCACAAAAGACGTTTTCTACATCAGATAAAAAATACCCCTAACAAAAGTTATTGTGGTCATTATCAAGCAAAGGTCACAGTGGAATTTCTTACCCCTTATTTATTGGCAAATGATGTGCAGGAATTACAGTTGGGAGATAAATCTTTTTACGGCACAAGTTTTCTTTTCCTTAGTAATACATTTTCCATTCTCACCCATTTTAAAGGAAAACTAATTTTTTTTAATTGGTGGTGTGGGTGTGGATTTGACTTTGTACTATATTCGGCTTTGTCTGGAACAGATCAGCTAAAAGATTTCAAATCAACATCAAAGTTTTTACAAATTTTTTTGCCATTTGACAAAGCTAAAAATACACACATAATTCATCATTTTACAATTATGCAATATCAAGTAGCTAACTATATTTTTATGCAATTACTTCACACTATAATTTAGAACGCTTGGTAGTATCAATTTTCATTTTAAGACAGTTATTTTTTAAAGGACCAAAAAAAATTCCCTAGATGAATATGAAACAACAATATGCAATAATATAATAATGTAAGAGTTATAAAAACCATACAAGTTTAGCTTTGGTACTTATTAACAGCACCTTAGCATAACTTGCCAAGCTTTCAATACACACATAACTCTGGCAACAATAAGCAAACCAATTCTTCAGTTTTAACATGTAATAACATGATTTTCATAAGATTCTTTTTGTTGTATTCCACATTGCAACAATTTCCATAGACAATTTTGAAATATCTGCTCATAGGATTTGCCTGCAATGGAAAGAATTAAGGTAAAATTTCTAAAGGTATACAGTATTTTGATAATTACTGAAGGCTTTCATTTCTGCTTTCAGGATTTTGGTATTGTTTTCAGTTTTCTTAGTCTATGGAAGTAGTTACCCATCAAATTTCTATCAGAACAAAAACACAAAAACGATCACCCTGTGGTGACTACATTTGATTATTGACATGTGTATTTAAGTAAAAAGTCATTCTTTTTCTTCTGTTAAAAGTCGTCAAATGGTGCCAAGGTAGATGCACTAATATGCAAGTATCTCAATTTACTTTTGCTAAATTCATATAACAAGACAGACTAGCATAGAATTCCAAAACAGTAGGGTAAAACTTAACATGAATTTCCATCTAACGTCTATTACGAATTTTAAGAAGTTATTGAGAGAATATCCAAGGGAATGAGAACAATATTCAGAGACTGGTTCTTGAAAAGGTCTGCTCAAATCAGACTGACATTTTCAAGCATTTCAGGCTAAAGTACACAAATTATTAAAGAAAAAAAAATATATTAAACTAAAAATTGCTGCATGCTATAAAATTTTGCATACTTATAGACTAATGATGTTACAAGAAAAATTGAGTTTGTACTCTCAAAATACTAAATTTCAAATAACAATAGTTTTCATGAATACAATTACAATTTTCTTTGAAATGGTTCTGCAAATTCATAGCTCTACACACATAGAAATGCTACATGGAAAATTAATTACTACAGTCATCAAATTTTAACAAATACCACAGCACAATGCAATTTCCATAAAAATACATTTAAAAACCAACTAGATTTCAACTGTCTTTTAATAAAGAAAAGTTTTACAGTAGTGCATCAAAAAATATGAACCTACCAATACATTCAGCTACCAAACGTTCTGAAATATTCTATACTTGTTATAAGCTGTATATCAGCTAAATGATTCAACTAAATTACCCTCCAATTAGCAACTCTATTCAAAGTTAAACTATTCGCATTTCCCCCCTACCACCTTCCTAATTAGTAGCAAATCATCCCCACATCAGGTAGACATCTGAGAAAAATAACCTGAATTCTTGGCTTTTGCACGTTATTCCATCCCAAATCCTGAAACTATTTTATTGAAATTCTAAATTTAAAGTGTCAATGAAAGTGTAAAATATAAAGCACTTAGTGTCTTTAAATAAACACTAAAAAATATCTACAACTTGGGTCTCTATTCCAGCTTTAAATAAAATCATTTTAGAAACGAAAAAAAAAATCTTATAGCTTTCTCCTCCTGATAATGGAAAAAGGTTAAAATTTCTCCATTCTACTCTACCTTACCCTTTCTTTAACGCGCGCTTTCAGAATAAGGTATACATCATCCCATGATACATTAGCAAATCGTCAAAAATACAATTTTTTTTAATATTCTCGTTACTTTCACTCTTACTAATTATACACAAAACGAAGAGGGTAAAATGGCGAAGCCACGGAATAGCCAATATCAGACGTAGCTGAGTATCTTATGGCACAGCATTCTTTCAAAATTATTAATTTTTCTCAAGATATGAATAAAACTAGTGCTTTTTAATATTTCTTTAATAACTTTAATACAACGCTAAATCTTCCGAAGACTGGGAAATTAAAAATCCCGAATTTAATCCTTCCCCCCCCCTTCCCAAATTTCTAAAACTGCCATTTATATCCCGCTTTTTCAGATAACAAGCGTACATTTGCTAATTTAACACATAAGTCATCAAAATTATTACAATATTAAAAAAAGAGGCTTTCTAAAATTCTATAAGTATATTGGACTAATGAGAAAATGAACTCGCTAGGAGTTTGCGAAGAAATTATGGTACCATATTATTCAGTTATCGCATCTCATGTGTTATACAATAGCGAAATTAAATTCTTTTAACGAAATTAAATTCTTTTAACTTTTTCATACCACAATCTTATTAGACTCGACACAATAGCTTAACAACCCCCCCCCCACACGCAATAAAAGAGGAAGAAACAAAACCAAATTTGTAAATTCTTCGTTTTAATTTTTTTGTACAAGTTTAAAGTTACATTTAAGACTTCTATTTCATATGCTTTTTACGAAATTCTTATTAAGAGAGTTGGAACATGTACATTAAACAACAACTGTATAACATGGCCGCCATGCAATGAAGAAACCGGTATCACACTTACCTCAGCAGCAGATCTTTTTTGAGGAGAAGAATCTGATTTTACATCATTTTGGACCTTTTCCTTTTCAGTTAAAGAATCCTCCTTCCGCTGAACAGATACTTCACTTTGTTTATCGCTAGCACTCATATTTAATTTGACTAATCCGTCAGCAACAAGAAACACGCCAATTCCCTACTGCAAGCTTTGTTCAAATGAAACAAAATGGCGCGTCTAACGTTACATAAAGGGTCAATTTCTCATTTTTTGAAACTTCAATTATAATAACTCATATGTAAATATTATTACATATAAAGTGACTAAAGGAAATAATAAAAGCTGTAATTGCCACAAATAGCTAAATTCATTAAATTTACTTTAAATTTACCGTACACCGAAATGCAAGGTGTTGCCATATAGAATATCATAAATTTGTTTCCAATATTTTCGATCGAAGGCCTGCACGCCAGTTCGGCTTCAGTCACGGACATTCAACTACTACGCAAATTTTAAACGTCATTGAAACAATAGGAGAAGCCTTTACTAATAAATCATGCATAGCAGCCTGCTTTTTAGATATAGGAAAAGCTTTTGATCGGATCTGCCATACCGATTTAAGGCCTCATTCAATTGAAACATTTAGTGATCGTTAGTCGTCATACGTCATCAGTTGCGATTGATTTTGCTGTTTTGGTATTCAATTGAAACGCAACGATCACTCTGAGCTCGCGATCGCTCGTTCTCATAGCGATCACTTGGAACCCACCATTCCGCGGCGAAAAACGATCGAATCAATATGGCGGCTGTGTTGTTTGTGCTTTCACGAGGACAGAAATCAAGTGTGCTAAAGAAAATGCTTTAGATCTGCTGAGTGAGCAGCAACTTATATCAAAGTATAGGGTGTATAAGGATTCTAGCATGGGCAGCGGACACATCATCTGTGTTGTATCCAAATTAAGTGCACTTGTTGCTAGTGGACATTGATTTAGCGTTGTGTTGTTTACATTTGTGTTGATGGATTGCTACCTAATTCAGAGAAATATGCGTGGATGCACTGCATCAAATTATTCATATCGTTCCAGAAATAACTTTAGTATGTTCTGTTTCCCGAGAAATAAAGAAATACGAAGAAAATGGGTAATTAATTCTTGTCCATTGGAATAGATTCCGATCGCAAGACCGTGCACTTTTGAAGTAAGTTCAGCTTCGTATGTTTTCATAATTGTTAAAAAAATAAGTGTTCATGTTTAAGCGAAATGTGTATTATCATTTAAGTATTACTAATTAATGACAAACTGATTTATATGTACAAAATGAATATCAGAATGTGTATAGTCAATACACAATTACCGACGGCGATAAGTAGATGCTGATGTGATTTTCTTTATTGTTATTATCGCGAAAGGACAAAGTTTAAATAATTATATTATACATTTGATTTCAATTTTGTGCGTGATTATAACTATGAAGTGCACTTTTTATTTAAATTTTAATGCGGAATTCATGGTTTAAAATCGTATGTTATTTTTCTACCTTATTATATTGTCACCAAATCTGTCAGTCGGCCTCCAATGTAAAAAAAAAATGTAAACATTGGATAATATGATTGAAATTATGCATTATATAATGTTTCCCTTAAAGTAACATTAATATATCGCATTTATATTCATTTTGAAGAAGGTAAGCATCAATTTAGGTATTTAACGAATAATTTTGACTGTATTTATACATCATGTAGACTGTATTTCCAGCTCTTTCATTTAACTGCGATTGCTGTCAATTTATTTCCAATGTATCAACATAAAATATGTTTTAAAATGCTGTACAAGCTTAGTCAGTGATTCTTAATTTAATACAGACAATTTTTTATGTGTAATTAAAATAATTTAATAATATATGTTACTGTAATTTACTATTTTTGATTTTAATGTTTTAGAAATTTGCTAAATCAAGTTTATTTTTGTGTGACCTTGCATCAGAGGCGCCAATAATAAATTTGTTTTGGCTTTCACTGCTAGTTTTTAATGAAAAAAGTATTACCGATGTAAAAGAATGAAAAAATGATATTTACTTCCTAATCAGTGCCTTATGATATTGCAATAACTTAAAAGGCTTCTTACTGTTTCTTAAGTTGCATAACGTGTTTTCATAACTTCTTGTCATCTTTATATTTTATTTGTCTATGTTATCAAATAAATATAAAAGGTATGTTTCTAATTAAAAATTCTTCCTTTCATAGCAGTGTTATGTACCATGATGTGATATGTGTTGGCGTTTATTATATAGTTATGAACATTAGAGTCATTATAGAGTTTTGTGTATTTATTAAATATATGTAATCTACATGATTGTGTATTATATAATTTTCCTTTTAGAATATATTACATTGTATTTTTTGAGTTGTTAATCGAACTAGTTACATTTTTCTTTTCTTTTGCTTTAAAAGGTCCTTTGAATCACTTTTTTTTTCAGTATGCAAAACTTACTTGACCTATATTTTTCACATGTATATGATTTATGTGAATGGAATGTGTCTTTTAGGTTAGCTGTTTTCATAAAGGAATTAAAATAAAATAATACCTTTGAAGAATTTTCATAGATAAAACTTTGAAACAATAGCGCTGAAAAGCCAAAGATGGCACACCAAACGTGAACTGCAACCCTAAAGAACGGTTACGAGGAGTCAACCTGCACATCTGGTAGCTCTTTCATTGGTTATTTCGAAACAAACGCAACTTCCGACCACGTGACAAACAGCATCGCGCATCAAGTAACCTCTAGCAACCCCTACGAGTTCGACTGGTAGGGAAGTGTTTCAAATGAATACAAAAAATCACTCGTTTTCAAAAGTGATCGCTAATGCTGGATACAACGATCGCTGTTTGAGCGATCATCGCTGTTTCAATTGAATGAGACCTTAAATTTACAAAATGATACCTCAAGGAATTATTAGATTAATCACTTCATATATAAAAAATCAAACATTTCAGAAAGCTCTGGCGTAAATTATGGAAATTCAAAATAAACATCAGCAAGAGCAATATCCTCCTATTTAGAAAGTATCGTAAAAATCAGCCAGTTAATATTCCCATTACAATACATAATTCTCCACTTCCAGTTGTCAGTTCAACAAAATATCTAGGAATCATTCTAGATGAACAATTGAACAATTAACGTTTAAAGACCATGTGGCATATGCTTTGAGCAAAGCCAACGCTGCCTTCCTGTCCATCTACAATTTAATAGGGCGAAAATCAAAATTGAATCACAATATTGAGAGAACTTTATATCTAGTGCTAATTCGGCCAATACTTTTTTGTGCAGCACCGTGTTGGGCCACCGCGCCAAAATATTATAGTCGAAAGATTACCGTCCTCCAAAATAAAATCCTTAGAAGCCTAACAAATTCACCGTGGTTTGTCAGAAATCAACAGTTACATCAGGATTTAAAAATTCCTCATGCCCAAGATTATTTACTGATGGCCGCGAATAATTTTTTCAGAAGTGAACAAAATTCAAAACATCATCATATAGCACAACTCGCAAACTATGATCCAACAATTGTGCATCCATTCAAGCATCATCTTACTATTCATCATAACCCTGCATATTAAACTTCGCCAACGCAGGCCCAAAGTGCAATAACCTCATTTTTCTTCCTGGTCATAGTTAATAAATCTCATGAAAGCAATAGAGCCTGAAGACTGTGATTTAACTGGCAAAGTATTAGGACTTTTGTTTGAATTCTCCAAAGCGGGAACAGGACTTTGTTGTACCTTACTTCAATCCATATTATTACTCTCAACGCATTTTCATAATTCGAGTATCAACGCATTTAAACTTCGAAAATAATTTTCAAAGTCCTCATCGCAAGAATACAAATTCTTGATATATAATTTACTTCTTCTACGTTTATTAAGTTTCAACTTCATTATGCATTTCTCATATACCAAATAACATTTTCGTGTTTGCTTAGCTTAGATACTAATCTAAGTTGTGCAAAAGCGCTTATTCTTCCAGCCAAAGGCCTCAGAGCACAGCGCCAACTAAAGGTCAAAACTTCTAGCGGTTGATGCTTCAAAAGCCACCAGCGATGTCCAATGTCCGACGTTTGATTTCTGTTACATACACCGGTTAAGGCGAGTTTAACGCAAATTTTGTGCCTAAGAACCACACGTACCAATTTAAAGCCTCGTTTACACTAACAGAATTTTGGACCAAGAAACACAGGCGAGCTTGATGTCTTTGCTGACGGGATATAAAATGCACTTAATCTTTTCGATATAAATTTGAGTACCTATTCATTTATTGCATAAACCAAATAAACAGGTTTGACGGTAATGTCATTCAAAATTTCGAGAGTAAAATAACTTATCAGTGCGTCAAATTAATTCCATTAAAAAGCCGTCAAGCTGAACCATCAAGTTCGTGCATGTTTCTTGGGCTCAAAGTTCCGCTAATATAAATGAGTCTGCCGCACAGACGGTATAGTGGTTAGGGGAGCCTGACTGCGATGACGAAAGACCAGGGTTCGAATCCCGGAGAAGGCATGGATGTAAAATTGTCTGCCGCTTCACAGGAGGTAACAGCGGCCGCCTATTAGGTGTCTCTACAGTAAAATGGCTACCACCTCTAACCTAATAGTGGCCAATGCCGGTATAGGTAAGTGTCTGCCATTGGGAGAAAAATAAAACTTAAATGGTTAAGGCGGTTAAATTAAGGCGGTTTTTGACGAACGTAAACATAGGCAAATTTCTAAACACATAAGTATATAAAAAAATGCAACGAAGTGCTCAAAATGGTCTGCTCTAGCAGAGAATATATCCCCGAAATTAGTCGAAGTTGGGAAAAAAAAAAAAGGTGGTTTAGATCACATGAATAATAAATATTTGCCAAATATCTTTTTCCTTTTATAACCTTTTTTTAATTAGAAGCAGTCTTGGAAAATTTTTTGTCGATGTAAATTAATTTATCTTTTTATTTATTTATTTATTTATTTATTTTAATTTCATAAGTTTACTAAGCCCATATTTTCAAAATATGGCCAGTTTTGCCTCCTCTGTGGTTTTGAATTCCGCATGTGTCTTTCTTTCTTTCTTTCTTTCTTTCTTTCTTTTTTTTTTTTTGGCATGTACATTATATCATTTCTATTTTCCAAATTTTTAATAACTTTTTAATTTAAAATTAATAAATATGCTTTCTCTTATCCTTCAAAATCTTCTGAAGAAGGCGCGTTAAAAATACTTCAAAAGGCGAGTCTAGTCTATTTTGTCATTTATGTATTCAATTTTGAGTCACGTCGGAGCAAGTGATATCGTGATAAATACTGATTTGAGATACTTGCAGTTTATATCATTATTTTAATTTGCCTCATCTGTTGTTAAATGTATAACACTAGCGAAGACTGGGAGTTCGTCTTGGCTTCTATTCCAGACGAACGGTTTTGTTGCGTAGTTGGTTTCCGTGGTTTTCCCATGAGTAGCATGAATACGAGCCAGTTTTCCTTAGAAATTCCTCAACGAATTCATTCCCTCCCTTAGGCAGATATCACTTGCATACTTCGTTATATTCGAGTATCCTTAAATAATCATTAAATAATTTTTAAACAGTTTTAAATTTTTTGAAAATTTTTAATTTTTAATTAAGGTTTTGGTCTTTTAATTCAAAGGATTCTTTGATTAATTGTACAATTCATCCAGATATAATTTGAACTCTCTGTTTATAATTCTGTTTTCTTTCGGCTGCTCTTTGACAAAGACCGAAGATATTTTTTAATTCTTTAAATTTCATGCGAACTTTGTTTTATTAATGCATTGATTTAATTTTGCTCCAATTTTGTTTTTCATGTTTTTGATTCATTCGCTTGATTTGTGACTTATTGTTACAGAGTTCATCATTTTGGGTTTATATTAACTCTATTTGTTTGAATTCACAAGTCTCTCTGTATGTATATATATATGCAAAGAAGAGGAAAGTTCAAAAGCTTAAAAGTACATTTGGAAGTTAAAATTTTAAAATAAAGAAATACCCTCACTTCCAATATTTCACTTAACATGATCTTTGAAACTAAATCGGGATTTCAAAATACATAAAAATCATATTCAAAAAATTTCAATGATTTTTTTCAGGGACTGTATATTTTTCTTCAAGTGAATTTAACTAAATTCAAATAGTGATATTACAGAGCGTGCTAATTTTGTATTTCAATCTCGAAAATGATTGCTTTAAACGGCGACCATTTCGAGAGCATTTTGACATAACTGACGATATATGAAATTGAAGCGCAATTTGTTGGCGACGTTTGGTACTAAAAACAATTCTTGACCAATAATCTTCTACAAGATTAATTTTAGTAAGTGTCACAATTTGCTTGCTATTTCACTTTGAAACTTTGAAAAACCTTCAGTCATTTCTAGGATAACCCATATTGATTTTTTACTTTATATTTATTAATATATATTAATATATATGGCATTGCTTATTAAAAGTTTTTTGTGGTTAAAATTGATCAGATCTATTTTAGTAGAATCTAATGAGTAAGTATTATGCTGCTCTTATGTTGCTGAGAAAAGAAGACCAGCAACGCAAGAGCTCACTAGCAAGTAACCGGCCCGGTAAAGGCTTGATTAAGTGGGAGTCATAAAATGAGTGTAGAATGTGAATAAAACTGGTGAATTTAAAATATACACAGTACAATAAATGAGTAATACAAAATTAAGAATGCGAATAAACACATTAGGTACATTATTTACAGGTGGGCACTAGGTGGGAAAGTTCGGGTCCCTGATAAGGTGGGCCGCAAGTGGGCACAGTTTGGCGTCCTCATTCAATATTTCGTAGGTAAAGATATCAAAATTTCTCATATGGTCACAGTCCAGAGCTTTCGTGAAGAATTTCCTCTTGATTTTATTCAGGTGCTCTTCTAGAGTGCCCAGTTTTAAGTCACAGGGCAGTGTAGCATTGCTCACAAAAAAGTGAGCATGGGTGATAAGCCTTAAGACTTTGTTTTGCATGATTTGAAGTCTTTTTATATCCTCCTTGGTAGCCGTGCACCAGCCCGGCGACGCATAAGTCATCAGTGGCCTAATTGCGTTGATATAAACTAGCCTCTTTATCCTGAGGTCTAAGCTAGAATAATTACCCAATATAGGGATGAGACTATTTACAAAAGTGAAAATTTTTCTTCTGACCTCTCTTATATGAACTCCCCATTTTAATCTTTCATTTAGCATTACTCCTAAATATTTCGCCTTACTAACTCTAGGAATCTCTTCAGAGAATAAGAAGAGCTTGCTATTAATAGTCAACTGTGTATTTTTCCTCCTTATCATTAATAATTGCGACTTGCTGGCATTAATAGCAATCCTCCAAGTCGTACACCACTTTTCTACCACTGGTAGAAGCTCCTGTAACTTCTTGATTGCATGGTGTGCGTTTGCGGACTTTACGGTTAATGCCGTATCGTCCGCATAGCACCCAAGAAAGTGATTTCTGCCAATATGAGCCCTAGGGAAGTCATGAACATAAAATAAATACAGGACGGGCCCTAAAATGGACCCCTGTGGGACGCCTGCATTCATGGTGCGTAAACTGGAGATGTCCTTTCCAATAGCCACAGTGAATTTCCTATTAGTGATGAAAGACATAATTAGCTGAATCAGCTCTCTCTATCCATATGGAGATTTATAAGTTTATAAATATGCCCCTCATGCCTCATGCGGTCGAATGCCTTCGCCACGTCTAGCATGAGTAAGGCGACATTTTGTTTCTTGTGAAGCGCATCCCCACAAAACTCGACGAGCCGAACCAGCTGCTTCGTTGTTGAAAGCTTTCTCCGGAAACCAAATTGTTTCGGAGGCAGTAATTCAGTATAGTTTTTCAATCTGCTGTAGATTATTCTCTCAAAGACCTTTCCTTGTCCCGGAAGCAAGCTAATGGGCCTGTAACCATCTGGCTTAGTGTTATCCTTGCCGGGCTTAGGCAATGAAATAACTTTTGCGATTTTCCATTTTGTGGGAAAATAGCATTGACTAAGACACGCATCGATAATACTCGTGAACAATATTGCAGGGCAGATTTCTAAGTGCGTGATTATTAATACCGTCTATGCCACGGGCCTTTTTGACTTTAAGCTTTTTTGTGATTTCTTTGATCTCACTGGGGGTAGTAGTGGCCATGTATCTCTTAACAGTGTGGGCATTAAGCCATTCCCTAACAAAGTAACATGCCTCATTGACCAAAATTAATGTCTATGGGCGTCATGTTAGGTCTGAACTGCTCTTCTAAATAGTCCGCAAGGACCGTCGATTTGTCTTTATTATTGAGAGCAACAGAGTTTTCAGTATAAATCTGCTTATTGCATGTACGCTGCCTTTTCAAGTTACGTATGAACGTCCAGAGAGTGCCATCATTCGGACTAAGATTCTGAATTTTTTCCTCCCATACATCTCTCTTATGCTCATCTATTTTCTTTGTAATTAATTTATTTAATTTGTTCATATCTCTTTTAACGTGAGGGCTCCATGTAAGGTGCCACGCTTTTCTCATCCTATTCCGGTCCTTAATAATTTCTCTAATTTCCTGTGGCAGAATGCCAGCGTTATTATTTCTCACTTGTCTAGATGCATTTTCAATAGCATTATTCATTGAATCAGTGAGGGTATCAACTGCATCATCTATATATTTTCGCGAGTTCAGAGTATCAAAGATGGGCGGATTCTGACTGAGAAACTTCTGGAACTTATTCCAGCCAGTCGTGCGGATCATTTCATTTTCTGCCTCTTTAGTAGTGCCTAGGTAATCAATGACCGGTATATGGTCAGAGCTTAATTCGTGCTTTACTGCAGTATAAATAGGGATTGAAGTATTTGTCAGAAGAATATCAAGAAGGTCTGCATTCCTTGGGTTCTGTGGTCTGTACGTATACTTCTCAGTAACATGCAGGAAAACTGGGTGATTCTTTATAAATTCATAGAGGACCTTACCATTTTGGTCAGTATTACGGCACCCCCACTCGGAGTGCTTTGCGTTGAGATCACCCGTTAGGATATACTCATTAGTGTCAGAGAGAAGTTTGGAAAGAACACTTTCCGTCAGTAGTTTCCTGGGCGGATTATAAAATGAAATGAAATTCAAATTACCATATTGCGGTAAGTACACTGAGACTGTGACCATCTCATGTCCGTTGTTTCTATCTTGGCTAATCAAACAGGACTGGAGCGAGTTGCGCACATAAATTGCGGCCCCCATCCCGGTGATTCAAACGATCGCGCATATATGTGCGGTAATTATGCAAATTTATACGCACGCATGGCGTGGCAAAAGTCCCTGTTACAAGAGCAATATCAATATTGTGATTGTTAAGGAAGTTTAAAATAAAATCCGTCAACTTGTTCTGAATGGCATGAGCATTCCAGAATGCTAATTTTACAGGATCTCCTTGTGTGGTGTACCTATCCATTAAGATCTTGATTTATGGTAGTTTTATCCTTATGAGTAGGTACATTTTGTCCTATTTGCTGTGTTAAAAAAAAGAAAGCCAGAGCTTTTTATGACCGATACAAGCTCGGCCAGGTGTGCAAAAACAGGTTTTGCTTCCTTGATCATGTCTGCATACAAACCAGTAGATAGGGCTAGTGCAAATGATTTATTTTCCATAACCCTACTAGTATAGACTTTGGGCTTATCCTGTTTCTTTTTAGGGAACATCTCACATCCCCTAAGTTCGAGGTGTGAGATTGTTTACAGTTCGCACAACGTGGTGGCAAGTCAGAGTTTTTATTAGGGCATTCAAAGGACAAATGTCCCTTTCCGCATCTCACGCACTTGGGTGCATAGTTACAGCCAGTTTCCGTATGATGACATCCTTGGCACCTATAGCATTGTTGCGTGCCCGATCTACCTTTATAATTTTCAACTTTAATTCCTAGGTCACATAAGTTAGTTTCGTTGTGTATATCTTTGGATTTGGGTTTCTTAGGCAGAGTAACTAAAAATAGCAGGAGTTTAATAACCTCCCCTTTTCTTCTGCGCGTAAGTTGTTTAACTTATTCAACTTTGTATCCTAAATCCTCTAACTCCTCTTGTATTTCTACCCTATCTGTATCTCTTTAAGAGACCTCTTATCACTACTTTTATGTCTTTATCCTCAGGAAGCGTGAAAGAGTGATGTTCCACTTTCCTGTCTTTTAAATAAGTAACAGTCTGCCTGTAATGTTCAGGGTTTCTGATGAAAATTTTAATCCCTTTATTATTCTTATTAAACTCAATGTTTCTCTGTTTA
Organism: Stegodyphus dumicola; assembly: GCF_044657685.1. Classification (NCBI taxonomy): domain Eukaryota; kingdom Metazoa; phylum Arthropoda; class Arachnida; order Araneae; family Eresidae; genus Stegodyphus; species Stegodyphus dumicola. The sequence continues at coordinate 103,333,454 of NC_140780.1, forward strand.
AGTGCCCTAGCTATGTTTTTCCAAGTAGGCATAAAGTAGTTACTACTTTAACAGTTATGGGTGGTATCCGTGACTTTTTCACAAATTCCGCGTCTATGTTTTCATCTGAGCTTGTATTTTGTTTAGACGTACTAGCGTCCGTGTCCATAATATTGTTATCCTCACCATTAGTGGCATTTTCACTAAGTCTCTCCTGCATGGTGTTCATTTGAGTTGCGCCAGCCTGGGGAATATGAGCGTCAGTTCGCCCAGTCGGCACGTGACCTCATCTGGATAACTGACTGGTAGCGCTGCGTTTTCGGTTTGAGACCTACTCGCTGCAGCCTGTTTCTCAGTTCCTTCACGAGATGGCGCCACATTACCATGGCTGCTGACCGCAAACTCAGAACTCAATGTATGTGTAATTTTACTACCTATGTCCTGACTAGGCGAGATTTTTAAACTTTTGGGAGCTTTCAGTTTGGGATTTCGTTTCAATCTAACATCACCTTCATGTCTGGTACTGTGCGTGTACTGTTCTGCAGTGAGTGCGGAGTCATGATCAGCTATGTTCGCAAGAACATCAAATTTGTTTTGTACCACAGTAGGGTCCGATTCAATATCGCTCAGTGTACGTTTCGTACTTTTGGTAACAGCAGTCCAATGCATATCGTGTTGGGAGACATCAGCAGGATGGGAATCAATTTCATTAGACGCTAACCGGTTAGAACCCACTTGCGCTAAGCCTAGTTCAGAGTCATGTGCAGAGTTCAGACTTCCTCGTACTTTATCCGATAGGTTAGGGAGAAGTTTTAATAGAAAATCCAGATCAATTCTTTCATCCTCAGTCAAAGGTAAATCCTTCTCTTTGGAAGTTAATTCCGCATATCGAGCGAAGATTAGTTTGACCAGTGGTGTGGTGTGGTGTATTTAATTATGGCAAAGCACACTAGGGCTATCTGCCTAAGGGGAGGGATGCCTTCGTGGAGGACTTTCTAAGGGAAACTGGCTCGTATACACGTTACACATGGGGAAAACCACGAAAACACCCATGCAGCCAGCCCGTTCGCGGGATTCGAACCTTGGACCGAACTACCAGTGTTCAGCGACTTCCCCGCTCGGCCGCTGGTGGGCACTAGTTTGACCAGTGACATGTTGATCAAGTCTTTAAACCAGTTCTGTCATCAGGGGAAAATGGATGCAAAGAATCAGTAAAATCGCACAAGGCCTTTTTACTACTCTTTGGTCACTTTATACCGGTGAGCAACCTTTTATGTGCTAACAACTGATCGTAGAAGAAAAATAAAATCGACTTGGTAAAACCGAGAGCCGTGCTAAGAGAACCTTCACGTGCGACTGCTCGGACCAGACTCCTGAATCCAAGGACTATCACATAGTTTAGTGATTGAATGTTTTATAAACATTTCAATGCCGGGGGCATGTTTGCGCATGCTCTAGTTGCAGCAGCGCCCTCGAGTGGAGAGCGGCAGAGATGAAATGAAGAGAATGGCTGAGAACCGCTATGTGAATGATATGTGAACTCAGAAGTTATCAATAAACAGTTAAAGCTGTGAAAGAGTAAATGTGATTATTTTGTGTAAAAGGATCCTTAACAGATGTATTCAAATTATTTTTATATTTGCTGCGTAATCTCATTATATATTACATCAGCATTTTTATTCTCATTATATATTGAACACGCTAATATTAAGAGCAACTGCAAAATCATTTAAAATAGCCTTCAAATAAGAGGGGCTATGTGCAGTTTAAAATAACAGATTCGTCAAAGTGAATATTCCCACATTCTTTAAAAATTGTGCCTTCCCAATAATTTTTAATATATGTTAATGCTTCTTGTTGACTATTTTAATATTATTTTTTGCATCATATTTCAATCGGTTAGTTATTTCATAGCTGGGAAAATGGAAGGAATTCAAAATTAGTAAAACTGTCAGGGATATATTGCAAAATTTGATGAACATTTCGCTTCTGAAGACTACCACTTACACTTCCAAAATGCCTGCCAGATACGAAACTTTATATCATATTTATTTTCAGCCAATTCAAATTTTGCCAGAGTTACAACAGATCAAGGTATCGATTTAAGCTGACAGTTTTGTAATATGCTATACCCTATATATTTAGGGATTTTTTTTTGTTCATTTGGTATCTTCTGTCATACAGACATGATTTAAACTTAGAAATGGTTGCTGGAGAAGTTGGCAAATATTAAAGTTATTTAAATATGAAAAACAATCTAAAAATTTCAATAAAAATAAAAAATAGTAAACTAGGGCTTAAATTCGGGAATTTATTCCCATATCGTTACTTATTTATATGCCAGTAATTACTAAAAATCCCTCAAAATTTGGGGTCTTCGTCTGGACACCGTCGAAACGAAACAGCCAGTCGTTTCATACGAGCAGTCCCATGCAGAGCGAATCACATGTTATTGTTTCGACCGTTATAGAAAAGTCGGAAATTATTTCGACAGCTACCTAACTGCCATTTAAGCTTTTGGCTGTCGGTTTAGAGCTCAATGAGATACATTCCGGTGACGTCGGAGGTCACGTGATGTAAGAACTGCTAATGTAAACAAACAAGCTTGTGCTGTAGTAGATGTGTTGAAAATTCGGAAACTTTGTTTATTTTTAATTAGTTATGAAATTTTCATTTCATCTTTAATTATTATTTCATCCATTAATTAACTCTTCATTCATTTGGTTAGTATAATTTTTGTAACTCATATGTTATTGTTATTTTCATGATACTCTTTTGCTCGCCGCTTTACCATGTTTTGATTGTTAATATTTCTTTATGAATTCTTTCCTTGATCTGATAATTAATTCATTTATAAAAAATGTAAAAATGAATACATTAAATCATGTTTACATAGAGTGTTATTCTACACTGAAAAGAAAGTTACTATAAATATATTTAAGTTATAATTTTAACAGCTTAACAAGCAGAACGGTAAATATAAATAGTTGGTTTCTGAAAATCGTAATAGTCAAATTTCCGGAGCACTGTAAATGCAGTTGGCCCTTAAATCATGTAAGAATAACGATGCCGATGTTCTGCGCAGTTAAAAATTAATATATAATTTTATACAACTTAAAATTTAATTTTTAGCAACTGATTATTATCCTATTGATAGTATAAACTGCAAATTAAAACATTTTGTATACTATAATATAAATGTCGCAAAGAAAAATATAGTGATTTGTGCAACTGAGTTCACTGCAGTACTACTAGCTGTGAAACTAATAATTTTTCATAACACATTTTTCTTCATTTTATAATAATAAATAATAAAAAAGTACTATCTGTATACATTTTAACTATTCAAAAAAATAAATTTGAAGTTATTTTTAATCTTATAAGTTACATAATTTATGTGCAGACTTTTTTATTTTAAAATCGTGTATCTCAAAAAGATTTTTAAGTATATTTATTGAAAAGATCTACCATAGGAAATAGACTAGTGTAAAATGTTATGGACTGACACAACCACTGATTTTCAAGGACTAAATGTACATGCTAATTTAATATTTAAACTAAAAAACTCAGCAATCTCCCATGAAAATTTAGAATTAAGGTAAAAGTATAGTTTAGGGTACCCTTTGGCGAAACTTGGCGATGTTTGGCGGTACATGGATACCGATTTTGTGCAATTTTTTGACTCGTTATTTTGGCTTGCGAAATTTTGCGCCAAAAATCGCCGCTACACAAAGCTAAAATAACAAAACAGACAATTGCAGAAACTCGGTATCCATGTACACATCGACTTATTTTCACTTAAAAAAAACCCCGAATTGCACAAAAATGGCATTGCGCACTCCTTTGACTTTATCCATGTACACGTCGACCTATTTTCACTTAAAAAAAATCCCAGAATTGCACAAACTTGCATTGCGCACTCCCTTTACTTTGTCCATGTACACATCGATATATTTTCACTTAAAAAGTCAAAGGAGCATCAAAGTCTACAATACAGGCAAACAAAAAATACATAATCTCAATAAAATACATTTTTAACCAAACAATAAAATAACATTAAAATGGAAAAACATGTTATACATTTAAGCACTACCAAAAGCAAATATTCACTTACCATGATTTTCGAGTTCGCTTCGTACACCAGAGCCACGTAAAAATCAAAATATCAATCATACTCAAATGATTTTTTTCAAACCAGGTAACCTTTCTGATTGAACGCTTCACATAGTGACCATCTGAACCTTTCTTCCTACAAACCCATTCAAATCCATCTAAACGGTTTTAACACATACCACAAAAACGCTTACAAAACATCCCATGATTCAAAATTTCCCAGAATAATGCACCCGATTACGTCACAATAGGGTTTCCATAACATTCAACTACTCAGGCTACCATAAATGAAACAACAACTTGGCGATAAATCAAACAACAACTTCGCCATAATACAAGGGGTACCTTTAAAGTCTACTCTACCTAGAATTAAATATAAATTCTTATAAAAGCATCCTTTTATATTAAAATGTTTCAGTATTACTGATGTTTCTAATATTACAGTTGTTGTTATCCTTAATATCTACAATGGAAGGTATTAAAAAATTAATATTCCGATATTTATTAAAAATCGATTACAACAGCTAAAATATTAAAACATACCCTGATGAAATTAATAAAGTTTTAGCAGCATAAAATGTTCTATGACACTAATTAATATTAATGAGAGAAAATTGGCTTTATATTTATGTTCTTGCAGATAAACAGATCTTTCCTGAATTCAGCTATTTCAGTAATTTAGAGCAACTATTCATGAACTATGAATATACTATTATTACACTTACATTTAAAAGTTTGGAAAAAGGTTATGCAAGTTCTTGGGAATAGTTTTCAATTAACTGATATACACTTAATATTCTTAATAAAACATTATTAATACTGGTAAGCATCACGCCTAAGAAATATTTATAAATCTTACCTCGTTTTCTGCAGAAATTTGCACAGATGTTTCATAATTGATTTCTTCATTTCGGCCTTAACGCAACTTGTTATAAGTACCGTGATATCCGGCATTACTTTGAAACAAATATTATTCACGTGTTTTTCCTTGAATAACAAAAGACCCTACTTGTTGACATCAAGAAAAGAGAAATAATTTCCAAGCATATTTTTTAATTTCTCGCAATAGCCATAAATTTCTAAATTCGAAAAATCAATTAATTTCAGCGGAATATCTGCTATCGACTCCATTGTAAACGTAGCACATGCGGATGTTGTTGTTCTTAAACACGTGACCACATTTCTCCTCTTCTCTTGTGGAATGTATCTCATTCAAGATGCCGCAGGTGATAAATATTTTCTGGAAATCTATTTAATAGTTAATGTATCAGATCATTACAGGCGATGTTTTCTGTAAAACCTAACGAAGATGGCGCTCAGGTCTTGAACACCTTAGCAGATTCCGTTTTCGGACGAGCTGCATATATTTACTATACTGAGATTGTGAAAACATTTGGGAGAGTTTAATTTTTTATTTGATCCTCCTAACATACAGAAAATTGCGTCTAGTCAATATTAAGTTACTATGGATTGTAGCATGCAAACAAAATCCAATTTGCTATTTGAAATAAGGATGTTTTATCTTAAGAGATACACCCTTCACGTAAACGCCTGTGAGAAGCTGTGGTTCTTAGAGAAAACTGGACTGGGAACAATTCATCTGCTGTTTGGAATAACCATTTTATTATGGGCAGGTGATATTTAAAAGTAATTTATGTCCTGTTAATGGGTATATAAATGTAGATATAAGCAAAGTATGTATTGTAGCTTTGACAAAAATTATAAAGACTATATCAATGCTATTTGGCGATACTTTGGCGACGAGTTTTGCCAGCTAAGGTTATCTTAGTTATCTGGGAAATTAACAATTCCTCATGTATAAAAATTTTTCATTTCTGTTACATGATTTGTTTTCAAATATTAAGCATCTAAAGATTTACGAATATATTAATAAGTTTAAACGTTTACGTTCTTCTGACCAGCTTTTGAAGAAAATATCATTTGCTGATATTTGTTTTCAGTAACTATACTGGGAATTCACATGATCTTTGGAACAAGGGATAATATTTATTTGGCATTTGTTAAATGTATTTTAACTGTTATTTGCATTCTTATCTTTCTTACAGCATTCTTTAGGTATCTTTTAATCTATTTTATGAAAATTTCAAGATTTTATATAGAGTACATAGGAAAGTTTTAGTATATAAAATGTCAAAACAGAAGCTAACACTATTTTTATTCCATTTCGAATCCTGCATTTTTTAAGGTTGTAGGGTTTATATTTATTTTAACTAACATTTATTTTAAGTTTAAACTATCTTTCCTGTCAAGCCTTACTTTCCCCTGGAATTGCCAATGCCAGAGTATGTAAATTTTAGTAGAACGCGCAAAGTATTCAGATTGTCAGCGGAAGTATTTGAGTTAAATAGAAGGGAAACGAGTTCGAAAGTGTGCTTTCTTGCTTCACGAGCGTGGAGGTGGCTAGGTAGAAATTGAAGAACCACGCGTTTCGGCCTGTGTGCTTGCCTCGGCAGATAGTTGAATCTTTCAACTTAATATTCAGAAGTTTGCTGAAATATCAGCGGTATCTTAGAACGCGGTTAGGTTAGTTACCTTTAGAGAGCCTCGTAGGTAGTAACTTGTTATTATTCATTTTTAGTTTCTTATTTTTATTTTACCGCCGGGTCAGCGTAGTTTCTGAGCGTCAAGAGCACGCATCTGTAATGTCTAAAGTTGAATAAAAAGGGATTTAAACCCTTCTCAAGACTTTGTGTACTTTCCAGTTCATAGCAGTCACTACTATTGTTGCGTGCAGGTTGGGGCCGCGCAACATTACACTGGCGCCCGAACACTTGTCGAACTGAAATGGCCGAAAACTGGATGGAAGCTGCTGGACAACAACACGAAATGCCAAGCCAATTGGAAGGATTTGGATACCTGGTCCAGACGATGAGAGCGTCAATCAAGCCAAACGTCATTTTCGACGGAAAAAATTCGGTGGCGATATTTCTAGAAGCCCTCGAAAATCATTTCCAGATCTACCCTGTGCCAGAAAGACAAAAAGTTGCCATTGCCACATCTGCACTAAGAGGACAGGCCTCGCTATGGTGGAAGAATATAGGTAAATTTTTATTAGGGGAATTCGGAGGCCAAACATATACATTTGAAAATTTCAAAAAATCATTATTAAAGGCCTTCCCCATAGTGAAAGACCGAGCAAGGCTAGAAGCCGAACTGTATAGTTTTTATCAACGGAATATAGAAGAGTTGACGGACTTTATTCTGCGAAAAATTAAACTGACGGATATGCTGTATGGGAAGAAACCCGACGCGGAGATTATTGAAATAATCTTACCAAGATTGTTACCTGCTGTTCAAGATTACTTCGAAATTAGAAACCCAAGCACATTGCAGGAACTCTTTGAATTGGCGGTCAAGTTCCAAAATCGCAGAATAGCGGAAAAAGCTAGAGGGGCATCGTATTCTCAAAGTATCCGAAGGCAATCTTCAAATGAGCAAACCAGAAACGCAAATCGCTCTTATGGGGGAAAGAGCTATCAAGCTAACTCATCGAAGCTCGAAGGTCAAGGCCCAAAAAGGAAATTTGAAAACAACCTTCCGCGTACCCAGAAGGCAGAAGTTGAAAGGAAAGCTTTAAACGAGTAGAGGGGCTTGTAAAAGCGAGGGTCCAGAGCACGGAAGTTTCGAAATAACCCTCAAGAAGGTACTTAAATACGGTCGTCGTAAAAAACTCACAATTGCCGATTATACAAGTCCTGGTTAGCGATGTACCAGTAGAAGCCCTCATCGATACAGGAGCAGAGGGTAATTTTATGAGTTTTTTTAGGAAGAACTTTAATAGGTTACGATTATTTAAAAATAAAAACACAGAAATCATAGCAGCGCAAGGACAAACTTGTCAATGTATTGGAAAATTATCTTTAAAAATACAGGTTCAAAACGAAAGCCTTAAAGTATTAATTTTTGTAGTAAAAAACTTGCAAAGTCCACTTATTTTAGGTATGGAGTTTTTAAAAGCCCCGAAGGCCAAACTGAATTTTCAGGAAAGTTCTATTGTGCTGGAGATGGATCGGAGGGTGGTGGAACCAGTGGAACAACCTCAAGTCGACCTTAGCCATTTGAATGACCATGAAAGCTAAGCCATCCAGCAAGTGGTGAGTTTGTTCAAACTTGTTTTCAGAACGGCCTGGTAGTTGTCAAATTGTTACGCATGATATTCAGTTAACTGCCGACAAACCCTGTAGGACTAAACCTTACCGCTATGATAAACAGAAAGAACAAATCATCGAAGAACACATTCACGAAATGTTAAAGAACCAGATAATAACGCCCATAAATAGTGAGTACGCGAGTCCAGTCATACTACGTAGGAAAAAGAACGAGTTTCGTCCTTCGGATAAAAGGGCTTGGAGGTTTGCTATCGATTACAGAAAACTTAATAGTGTTACTAAATTCCCAGTTTACCCTTTGCCGGTTATAGAGGAAATTATTAGAAAGATTAAGTCTACGAGATACATGACTACGTTGGACTTAACGTCTGGCTACTATCAAATAGCTATGAGACCCGAAGACATACATAAAACCGCGTTTATAACAAAATCGGGCACTTATGCATTTTTACGCATGCCCTTTGGGTTGTGTGGGGCCCCGTCAACATTCCAGAGAGCTATGGACATTGTTCTAAAGCCTGTCCTAGGAAAATCGACTTTAATCTATCTAGATGATATAATTATAACGAGTAGTACGTTGGAACAACATATTAAAGACCTAGAAGAAGTTTTTAAATTATTAAAAGAGGCCGGTCTTACAATTAACGCCTCAAAATGCAAGTTCGCAACTAAAGAACTTAAATATCTGGGTTATAAAATTTCGCAAAAGGGTATAGAAACTCAAGATTCAAAAATAAAAGCCATGAAGAATTTCCCACCTCCCAACACCGCCAAGAAACTTTCTTCTTTCCTTGGGTTATGTTCTTATTATCGGTCATTCATAAAAGATTTTGCTAATATTGTTGAACCCTTGTAAGTAATTAAAAGAAAGAAAAGTAAATTCACGTGGACAGCGGAATCAAATACCGCTTTTGAAAGGTTAAAAGAAGCGCTCATCAATGCCCCTGTTTTGAAATTCCCGGAGGGGGACGAAAACCTGGAAATTGCAGCAGATGCGTCGGACTTTGCTGTAGATCCTGTTCTCATGCAAAATGGCCATCCTTTGGCATTTTTTAGTAAAACGTTGAACCCTACGCAAAGGAATTATACAGCTACAGAGAGAGAAACATTAGCCGTGTTAATGGCTGTACACAAATTTCGAGTTTATTTCGGCAAAACGCCAGTAACAGTCTTTTCGGATCATGCGGCTGTTGGTAGACTTTACTCGGGGAAAAACCTAACGCCCAGGTTAATAAGATGGGCTTTAAAACTCCAAGAATATAATCTCATAATCAAATATAAACCGGGTAAGGAAAACAATGTAGCTGACGCACTTTCTCGTATAAAACTGGACGATGAAAGCAATGAACTTAAATGCGCTGTGTTGACTTCAAAAATTTTAGATTCTAGAGATACAATTATTGCTGAATTGAAAGCTGATCCTGAATTTGGAAGTATCTATGCATATTTGAAAGACCCCGAAAGCTTTGAGCACACAGATATCGATGCAATAAGAAATAGAGCAGAAAACTATGAAATAATAGATAATTTATTATTTTATACGAAAACAACAAACGAAAATCTCGAGTACAAACCAGTCATCCCAGCCTCGCTTCGATTAAGCATTTTGAAGGAATTACATGACGCGAAAACAGCGGGTCATTTAGGGGTCAGAAAGACTTTAAAAAGGGTACGCGAGGCGGTATATTTCCCGCAATTATACAAAATAGTAACTGCGTATGTCAGGTCCTGCAATCAATGTCAGTTAATAAATGATATTAATTACAGTCCGGCCGGGTACTTAAATAGCATTCGCGCTACATTTCCGAATGAGATTTTAAGCATAGATCTTCTTGGTCCTTTCCCCCAGAGTGAGTTAAATAAAAATCGTTTTCTTTTAGTAATTCTAGATCATTTTTCAAAATGGACAGAAATTGTTCCACCTAAACGCGCGTCAGCCAAAACAGTCGCAGATGCATTCTTACACAGATACATTTTAAAATACGGTGCACCGATAAAAGTCATTAGCGATAACGGTAAACAATTCGTTAGCCAAATATTTGAAAACATTTGCACTGGACTTGGCATATGCCATATCAAAATGGTTCCGTATAGACCACACGCAAACATCGCAGAAAGAGTTAATAAAAATATTGTAAGAATAATTCGAAGTTATGTTAGCACACATCACAAGCGCTGGGATGGCTACATAAATGAGTTAGCTTATGCTTTAAGAACAGCAAATCACGATACTACGGGGATAACTCCAGCAGAATTATTTTTAGGACGGAAGTTAATTACGCCATTAGATAAATTATTCTTTGTGAAACAAAGAGAGCAAGAATTTAAACAAAAAGATGTGCAAGAACTCATTGACCAGGCGGTTGAAAGCTCGGATACGGCAAGAAATAGACAAAAATTGTACTATGATAGAAAACGCCGTGAAGCAGATTTTAAAGTTGGAGATAAAGTGTTGAAGCGGAAATTTTCTCTAATAAACGCCCCAGACAATTTTACTGCAAAGTTAGCTCCAAAATTTGAAGGCCCCTATGTAATTCAGGAAATCAAGGGAGTCGTATTGTACCTTAAGAACGAGAGAGGGGAAATCTGTAAAGCAAGTCCCGACCAGGTGAAAAAATATTATAATCAAAATGATTTTGAAATCCTTAAAAGTTTCTTGTTGGACTCAAGCGTAAAAGAAGTAGAAGGTCCAGAAGTAACGTCACCCGTTCCACCACCCAAGAAGCAGAGAACTGAAGAGAAACCTAGCCCTTCTACAACCCATGCGACGGTACCGAAAAGATGAAATGAAAACTTTCAGACTCCAGCATTTAAGAAATACAAGAAAGCAACGCCGCCGTGTAAAGAATCTTTGGTAAAGAGGAAAAGACCAGTTACAACGTATCGGAGTAGAAATTCTGCATCGAGGAAAACACTTCCAGGGCCAGATAGTCAGGAGCAAACAAGGCCGCCGTTCCCGAGAACGAAAAGACAGCAGGAGGAACGAAAAGACCACCACCAACAGAAGAAATTCAAGCATGACTCCAGACCGGAAGACGCCAAGACCAGCCGTCCAGGGAAAAAACGGAAAAGACAGCAACCCGACGACTACCACTCCAAGAGGCCAGCATGCAGTGGGCGAAAAAGAAAAAGCAACGTGGACGACACTCGGAGGACACTAAGGAGAAGACTGACGTCGATGAAACCTATAACGTGGGAGCAGTTCTGCCAGAAGAGGATGTCGGAGTTCCAATCATCGAAAACTCAAAGATAAGTTAAAATCTTCTATAATTTTTTTTTCTTTTATTCCGAAATGTTATGCGTAAATACGAAGTTCTATGTTTTGACCGAAGTCAATTTGTCTCGGTTGAGACTTAGTTTTGTTTTACTTTATTTAGCTAAGGCAAAAAGTATTATTTTCTTTAAGTATAAAATCTAAGAACAAGCAGTTCCTGTTTGTCGAAAGACTAATTCTGTTATGTTAAAGCCAAAATTGGGCCGAAAGTAAAATAACTTCGTATTCTTGTATTAATGAGAACTTTAGTTTCAGTGCCGCCAGCTTGGCGAAGAATGCGTGAAGTAAAAATTTATTTTTCTCTTATTCATTTTATGGTAAATTGTAAAAATCATATGGATTAGAATTTTGTAAATATACGTAAATACTTGAAATTTATGTAAAATTAGAATTTAGTCTAGAAGCATAAAATTTTAGATGCTAAAAGTAAATGCTCAAAAGAAATGAATTCAAATTTAAGTATTAAACTGTAGATAAAATCATGCTTTAGAGCGAAAGCATGCATGTCTAAAGATGAATGAGGGGGAATTTAGAATGAATGTGTTTTGTAGGGTTCTCCACCTAAACTTGAATTTTAAGAATGTTAAAATAGCTCTTCGAGTTTTAAAATGTCGAGTAAGGTGTGTCTATTTGGTCGTTGAATTCTAACAAATCACTGTGGTTAGGGGAAGTGTAGCAATACTAAAACACCAATATTCCCGTTTGACACCACATATGGTGGAGAGCCAGGGTAAAGTTAAATTCATGTTTGAATACTTGAATGAATGTGAATTAAGCAGTAATTAAGGAAAATAAATCGATCAAAAACAAAAACTTTATTCAGTGTCAAGAAAGTGTAAACTATAATTTATTTAGATAGATACTGATACTTATTCCTTCCAGATGCTGGAAGGAAGAGAACAGATTGATTGCTGAAGTCCAGGAAAGGTTGCTGTAAGAAGAGAGGGTAAAATAATTGTCTACAGAAATTTATTCTAACTTTTGTGAGAAAACAGTTTTTTTTTTTTTTTTTTTTTTATGTAAACGAGGCTTTTAAATTTTAGTTCAGAATATGGAAACTCTTCAACAGGTCGTTTCTAGGACCTGCTTCCAAGTTTACCAAATTCTGGCAGCGGCAAATGTAGGGTTTATATTTAAGTTTAAACTATCTTTCCTGTCAAGCCTTACTTTCCCCTGGAATTGCCAATGCCAGAGTATGTAAATTTTAGTAGAACGCGCAAAGTATTCAGATTGTCAGCGGAAGTATTTCAGTTAAATAGAAGGGAAACGAGTTCGAAAGTGTGCTTTCTTGCTTCACGAGCGTGGAGGTGGCTAGGTAGAAATTGAAGAACCACGCGTTTCGGCCTGTGTGCTTGCCTCGGCAGATAGTTGAATCTTTCAACTTAATATTCAGAAGTTTGCTGAAATATCAGCGGTATCTTAGAACGCGGTTAGAAATTGAAGAACCACGCGTTTCGGCCTGTGTGCTTGCCTCGGCAGATAGTTGAATCTTTCAACTTAATATTCAGAAGTTTGCTGAAATATCAGCGGTATCTTAGAACGCGGTTAGGTTAGTTACCTTTAGAGAGCCTCGTAGGTAGTAACTTGTTATTATTCATTTTTAGTTTCTTATTTTTATTTTACCGCCGGGTCAGCGTAGTTTGTGAGCGTCAAGAGCCCGCATCTGTAATGTCTAAAGTTGAATAAAAAGGGATTTAAACCCTTCTCAAGACTTTGTGTACTTTCCAGTTCATAGCAGTCACTACTATTGTTGCGTGCAGGTTGGGGCCGCGCAACATTACAAGGTAAACCACCTAATTACGCTAGTTATACGGATTATGTGCCTTAAGTTTTTATTCATAATGTCAAGACAAACACCGAGGAAAAAACGTTTCTCAATTTCAGAGGTTAATAAAGTTATTTATGAATCAGTTGTTGCAGGATATGAAAGTAAATAAATGCAAGTTAATTTTAAAATTTGATTATATTGATTTAATGTTTTAAATTAAGTGTGCCCAATTTTTCAGACCTTAGCTATATTGCCTAAAAAAAGATGTGCTGTGGGCTGTGTTGTTGAACATATATGTGTCAAGATCCAGATACCGATTTTAATATTTAAAAACTGTCAGAATATGATCTATATTAGTAACGAATCTAATAAATTACATTTAATGCTATAAGGTATTTCCCCCGCCTTCTTAACATGCCTTCGTGGTGTAATGGTCACCAAGCTCGGCGTGTATAGAGAGGTCCGAGGATCGAGTCCTGGCAAGGGCATTGCACATTTTTCATCTCTCCTGCTTCGAAATAACCTAATGTATCTACAGTGGCGCCCGAACTAAAAAAGTGGTGGATGATGATTCTTTACCATCAGGATTTGGTGATTGGGTCGCCTAATACTCAGTCGTCACAAAAGGGGAAGTATATAAGGTACTTCTCCCGCCTTCTTAGCATGCCTTGGTAATGTAATGGTCAGCACGCTCGACGCGTATTCGAGAGGTCCGATGTTCGAGTCCCGGAGAGGGCGATGCTCATTTTTCATGATTTCTGCTTCAAAAATATCCTAATGACTCTACAATTTTTCAAAAGAACTTAGATTATACTATTAGAACATAGATATTCGAAAATGGGTTACAAAAGTTCTACTGGAGTAGCGCTGTCTGCCTGGGTGCCTGCATCACAAACTCCGTTTTGCCTGAGCCAAGGTCGAGAGCACTGCATATTTTTCATTTCTCCTGCTTCGAAATAACCTAATGTATCTACACTATATTTATTATATATTTATGAAAGAAAATGTATATTTATTAAAGAAAAAGTATATAGCCATAACATTTTTAATGCTATGATTGATTTTGAAAAACAGATCCACTTGTACATCAAGTTTGATAGACATGGTATCAATGTTTTAGTCTATAATTGAGATTTTTGCCTGAAATTTTATTTTTTGTCTGTTTCGTATGGGATAGGAGAGCGTTCTCATAAATGCATGTGCTTTCAAAAAGATACACGTAATGTATCTACAGTGTAGTTCATGAAACAATGAATACGTTTCTTTAGCTAAGTAAAATTAACAAAAACTCACTTAAGTTAATTTTCTGTGTATTTAGTATCTAGTTGTAACTTTATACATTCCATTTGTAATAATCAGTTCCTATGTCTCAAGGACTGAAATTTTCTCTGATCAAATAGTTTGTATATTTTGGTGCTTAGACAAGGGCATACATTTTATTTATGTAGTCCAATAAAAGTTTTATGCTTTCTTAACCCTCTCAGATTTTCTAGAGAAAGAAGGTATTGTTTTCTACAGCATTCGAAATTTTGTCAGCAAAGTCTTTGAAAAGCATCAAATGTTTTCTTCATTCTATGCGCCGAAAGCGTTAAGCAGTTTTTATTATCCCTCACACATCCGAGGAATCGTCAGACAACCTGATTAGTGTCAGCTGTGGGGTTAAACAGAAGGGCTAGCTCATTCCTTTGTGCGACTCCTCGCCGACGCGATCCTCGTAGGGGGTTAACAGGAAGTAGTCTGATGTCACTATGTTGCATCTGCTCTGAGTCCGCATTTTCCGTAAATTAATTAGCATTATTATGACAAGAATCTGAAGAAAAAGTTAAGATTTGAATGGTTTGAAGCCCAGTTTTACGTTATATTCATTACCAAAAAAAAAAAAAAAAAAAAAAAAAAAAAACGAATGTAACTCTTCGGAAAATCTAGAAATAGAGCTTATATCGTAGAAATGAGGAGAATACGACCCGATCCACCTGGTCTAAAAATAGTTCCCTCCTTCAAGCATGTCTTCGTAGTGTAACGGTTAGCACGCTCGGCGCGTATTCGAGGGATCCAGTTTCAAGTCCCGGCGAAGGCACTGCACATTTCTCATGTCTTCAGCTTTAAAATAACTTACTAACTCTACAACCTAATTAATTTACACTGTGACATAAATCTTGTTCAAGTATTTTAAGATACAAATTTGATAACTATTAACATGTTCAGCAATATTTAACTGAGGCCTGTAGAGAGTTAATTGTGTGTTTAATTTTTATTCCTTAAGTGTTTAATTTCTTATTCTGTGCATATTTTCTCAAAAATACTACTTAACTGCGGTCCGTTGCCAGATATTATTTTCAATGGCGATCCGTATTTTAGGACATACTTCTTTAAAAAGGAATTTGCTACTATACTCGCTGATGCGCACTTTAGAGGAATTAATTCATACCATTTACTAAAGTAATCAACAATAACTAAAAAATAACGACCTTTATTCGCCTCATTTCTGGGGCTGCGGACCTAATAGGACCTTTCTGGGACTCCAAGAATTTGATTTGGAAAACTTGATTTTGCACTGTTTCCGTTGTGGCGAAATTTACTTATTTACGTTACGATGTATTCTCTCGTAATTTGCTGTAATTTCGTTTTTCTAACTCTTTGAACAGTCTTCTCAGATTCATGTGTACTGAAATTGGGTTATCGTGTAATTCGCCCCACAATGCCAAAAAGAAAACAGTTGGAGTAACCGGCTATATTTCCGAATTCTCATTTACAACTTTCTTGTAAAGCAAAACATTATTGATGATCTCCGTATGTTCAGTTCTACCTTATTTCAGTTTACATTTACTCAGAGAAAATTTTTATTTATTTAAGTATACATAAATTTGTCTGATCTCTGGATCTTTTTGTAGTTCCGTAATTAATACTTCCCTTGAATCTAAGACCACAGATGTTACTTAATATCCTTATTTCTTTCTTATGGCTTTCCCCAAGCTGATCTGACTCCACTTTTGGCAAAGGTTCCGGTTCATTACGTATTTCTGTTATGTCTAATGCTATTAAATTTTCACTGAAATCTTGTTTAGATTTACCTTTTTTAAAAGTCGACTCATAAAATTACATTAACTTGCAATCCTTTCAATACTAAAAAGAACATTTTCTGCGATTCATTTTTAACATTGACAGTTATTATTAAGCTTTGGCAGTTATTTACCACCTCCTTTCCAGTCAGTTTAGGCATCCTATATTTCCGGAAAGACTTTGAGAAAAATCGAGCGGAGGCAAAACTTCTTTCACTTCTGGAATCATTTAATGCATTAGCTGGTATAAAAAGTTCCTCTGATTGCTTATTTTCTAACATTCTACGAGTACTTCATACTTCGTAGACAACACGAAGAGCTCATTTAATGACAGTGGATTTCCCAATTTCAATAAAATCTTGCACTTTAGTATAGTGCATAAATAGATTTGTTTAGATAAGAATTTTGGCATCACGATTTCCAGAATTTTATCTTCATACTCAACGGGACACAACAATCTATAAATTTCAGTCTTTCTTACAATGAATTTTCTAGCTTTACTTTATTACGTGCGGGCGGAAATGCTTTTAACAGGTCTTGTTTAAAATCTTTTTATGTATGAGTCAGTGAACGGAGAGGAACAACTAAGGTTTTACCAATATACAGGGTGGTGATTTGCCGATTTTAAAAAAAAAAAAAAAAAAAAAAAAACTTTCCTGATTATTAGATTATATATAAAAATATTGGTACTTCTAGTTTTTTCCTTAAATTACTTAAAGAAAATTATCACACAATTTTAATAACAGACATGAAATTCTTAGCCTCATTATGTTTCTCAGCTTCAACAAGCAAAGAATTTTCATTATTTCCCTATTCCAGTTCAGGCATAATGATCACCACTGAAACCTGCATTTAGTTTGCCTGTAATTTGATTACACAAGTTCCTTGGCATCACAACTTAAAATGTCTAAGTGAAGTCCATGTTGTAGTTTATATGCAGTTTCTAAAATATTACAGGCAATCAACCTGCATCTAAAAATTTCATACATCATTCAGCTGTAATCCTCAAAATTCAGATATTTCAAGTACTGACTACCAAGGAACATGACCCTGTTAAAAATGTAATTCATGCCATCCTTTTTTTTTTTTTTTTTTTTTTGTACGCAATATGAAAAATTAAACATTATACACAAGCACAGAAACATAGTAAAAGAAAGAAAAAAAATTACTGTTTTATTTGAAAACTCGGCTAACAATTCTCCAAGAAATACAACTACACTTTTTTAATCAAGAATTCATATTTTATTTAAATTATTTTGGTTATTAAAACTTACTTTACGCACAATTTTCTTTTCAATAATTTCTCTGAGAATTACATTAGTTTCACATATAAAAACTAGTTGGATTTTACAACTTTTCTACGGGGTTTCACAAAGTTCCAAGAAAAATAAAACTGAAAAATATTCTTCCATAGCATACAAAATCATAGATGATCCGAATTGTACAAAAAATGACATTATACACAATCACTGTTTTAATGCAGTGGAGAATATTTCTTTATGGAGTTTTAGAGGGAAAAGTGAATAAAGATGAAAATACATACTTTAATAAAAAAAAACAAAGTTTTGAAATTCTCATTATAAATTTTAAGTACTCTATTTTTGTGTTGATAAACGTTGCTTTGTAGATAATGCATGCAATAAACTGCCTTATGAACAACTAACATACATTATTTCAATGCTGAATAATGTTTAAAAGTCATAATTTATACTGTTATTTTTTTAAATTTCAAATTCTTGAATTTAAATAATGTTTAAATTTTTTTAATTAATCATTAACTAAATTTTATCAGCGAATCATACTAATTCATCAATTTTATAACTGCTTTCCAAAATTCGTCTTCAATAAAATTTTTGTTAAGACACCGTATAGTTCACATTTAAGTTTCTAACCCATTATTTTATGTTAATTTACTCTCCTATCCTTCTCATTTCCATTTTCTCTGCCAGAATGTAAATTTCTGTCTCATGTGGTATTCAAATGAGGTAGAATAAAGATACTTTTTAAAGGAAGGTTTTAGAGGGTAGAATTAGAGCGTGTTCAACCTGCTTGAAGGCCACTTTGCTAATTTGATTCTCTTGTGAACAGCATTCTGTGGCACCGAGTTATTTGTTTCATTAGGCTTATTACGCCTACCTGACGTCAAAGCCAGCTTGCATGTTATTTCAATGGTGCAGCTGTTAGGCTAAATTAATTGTCTTAGTTTTAGTTCAATTGTTATATTTGATTTACGCCATAACAGTTGGCTTCTATAAGCACGAGTTGGTGTGTCTGTTAATCTTTATTTAAGTTAATAAAAGGGTACTTTACACCATTTCCCTGTCTCTGCGATACTTACAAGACACAGTGAAAATTTACTTAGCTCTTTTAGAGTTTTAGTCTAGTTTATGCTATCTAAGAAGACCAACCTCTGTATGTTCCTGAATGAATATAATTACATAATACATACTAGAAATATTAGTTCTTACATTTTGTTCATAACTTATGTATGAAACATTGCATAAAATTAATGGAGTAACCATTTTTACTGTTCTGCCATGTTACAAAAATAAGCTACATTAGCTTCTATAATGTTCTATGTAATGGCAGCTTCTACAGAGTTCTATTTAATGGTCCTTAATTTAATTTCATTTACAGCTGGTTCAATTACCTTTTGTATTAGAACCTTTTTTCTCAAGCTTTTTTCCTTAGATAAGACACAATTTCAAGCTATTCAAAATAAATTACATTTCATAAATGAATTTGGTCAAAGGTGGTCTGTTCAAAATGAATAAGACTATCAAAAATAGGGAAGAATTATACATCTCATATTTAAGAAAAATGCTTACAGATACATTTATGAGACAACAAAAACTGCCAGTAAAAATATATAAAATTTTATACTATATACACGAAGAAAACTCCTTTAATAATACAGTGAAAAATCCATAATACATTGACATATGTGCATTTATTTACCCAGGAACAATGAATTATCATTTATATTAAAGCCAAGTCATATACAGAGCAAACGTGACTTAAAATAACATGATGGAATTAAGCAAAGTTATTTTAAGTCATGTGAAATATATTGCAAACATCACACATAAGGAAACATGCATAAACACGTATTTCTAAGACTAAACAGAACACAGATACATGCAGATGAAACAAAGTGTTATGCTGTAGAAGTTCACAGACTGAAGTGAATACATATAGTACGATCTTATTTCTTCTTCTTTTCCAACATAAAAATATTGTGATATCAATAATTTAGACAATAATGTTTCACATAACAGATTCAACTAAAAGCTGTATACATTTTCTCTATTTTATTTTACAGCTATTTATTTCAAATCCTTTAGAAAACTGGTTGACATAATACAGTGACAGATATGATTTATTTACCCAGGAACATATAACTGCAATTACAAAGAGAGCATGCTATTGGAACAATTAATTATAAATCTGACTCATACAAAATTTAGAATAGAATCTTATATAAATGTTACACAAAAGTTACTAAAAGAATGCTAGCAAAATATTACTAAAAAATGAACACCTCTATTACATTGCCCAAAAATTCAAAAACAAAAGCCTCCCTCCCCCCAAAAAAAGATAATAATAAAATGTCTTACAAAATCAAAATTCACTTTTCAGAATTAACTTTACCTATATCTTTTCTGGGGGGGGGAATCCATCTTTTATAGAAAAATCTTCTTTCCAAATGATTTTAGCCCTGAGATCATAGCTCGAGATGTTATTAAATTCTTAAACTTTTCAAACAAGTAATACTGATGCCAGAACACAACTATTTTTTAGATAAAACAGTAAGATCCTATTTCTTTCTTCTTCTGCAACAAAACAGATATTACTTATTTTTAAGGGAACAAAATGTCTGTCACAATGAACACAGCTGTCTGTCACTTTACTGAAGCATTTCTGAAATCATTCACTGCTATGCACAATATCAGGTACCATTAGGTGAAATTTGTTCCATTTTTATAAGCACATTTAGTAATATTTTCTATAATAAGAACATCACTTGGACATTCCAGTTACTCTTTTAATAACATAGTAACATTTCAAGAATGTGAAAAGAAATAGATTCCGATTATATAGTTCCTTCTGTTTACTTATCTGCACACTTAATAAACACTTATAAATACATTTTATTATTTCCTTTTTTAAGACAACAAATGGCAGGAAAATGTAAAAAATGTAATGCTTTTCATATTTAAAGATATGTGTCATTTAGACGGTAACAGAACATAAGAATTCAAAACATCAAACTACTTGTGTTTTACATTTTTTTGATTAAAGGAAAAAATACAAAAGCTCTTCCTCCTACTTATGAACAGTACAAGACATCTTTGTCTACACATTTAATGTATACACTGAAATGTTTCACAGCTTTACCAGTTTCATTGTTGAATGACTGATTCATTTTAAGCTCAACTAGAAATAATAAATAATGTATCCTAACATCAAATCTAAAAGACCGATAACATAGACATAAAATTTCATTTATTGCCAAGCAAAGTAGAAAACCTGAAATGTTGAAATTATTCCATTTTACTTTTAAGCCAAGAATTTCAGAGAATGTATGTTCATGTTGAGAATATATCACATACTAGAGAATTAATATTTTGACAAAAACTAATTTCATATTAACCCCAAAATTTATCCTAACATTCTTAATCAACCATTCAATGAAAATATACAGAAACGTAATAGTATAACAAATACAAAACTTTGGTTGAAGACTGGTTTGTACAACGATTCAGAAATAAGTAGCAAATGTAAATCCATTTTCAAACATAAAACATTTCTGGAAAAGCGAGGTAAATGCCTCTACATTTTATTGACTTCAAAAATATGAAAAGAAAAATATATGAATTTCAAAATATTATTTAAGATGTTCAGCCTATTTTCCATTTATTAAATAAAATATACCAAAAGGTCTAATTTTTTAAAGTAATGCATACATACATACATGTATATATATAATAAATGTGAAGAGGAAAATCATCAAAATTCTTTTCATTTCATCCAATTATACTGAAAGAAATCTTAAAAGGAAGAAAGTTTTAACTACGTTTCCCCAATGACTTGACATTTCTTGTACACGGTAATGCCATCTTTTCACAATATATATATATATATATATAACAAGGATCATTGAAAATTCTTAATAGAGAAGAGTTTCACTTTTTGAAATAAAAATACATATCTCGATGCAGAAATTAATAGTCTGTTTTAAGTTTCATAACAAGAAATATATACGAGGCAGGTCCAGAAAGTAAGTTCCGTTTCAATTTATCTCCGCTGCAGCTCTGCGATCGCAGTTCCGCACATGCGCAGTAGACGCTCTGTATCAAGGAGAAGAGACTTGCGTTATTTGGAGATCGCTGTCAGTCACGTACGCTTTGTTGTGCTTGTTTACAATGTCGGTATTGATTGAAAATCCCGCCGCTTGTGAAGTCAGATCTGTGATTCGTTTTCTGAATGCGAGGAAAGTGAAACCTATTGAAATTTATCGGCAAATTTGCGATGTTTACGGACCAAAATCGATGAGTGATTCAATGGTGAGAAGATGGGTTCGAAAGTTCAATGACGGACGTAGTGATGTGCACGATGAAGAACGAAGTGGGCGTCCATCTTTGGTTACAGAAGAACTGGTTCACGGGATTGATGACAAGATCCATGAAAACCGAAGGTTTACAATTAGTGCTCTCGCTATGGAATTTCCCCAAATTTCACGATCACTAATGCATGAAATTGTTACCGAAAAACTGAAATTTCGTAAACTTTGCTCACGTTGGGTACCAAAGATTCTTACTGAGCAACACAAAACAAAACGGATGGGTAGTGTACTTCAGTTTTTGACCCGTTATGCTGAAAGCGGCGAAGAATTTCTGACACAGATAGTCACAGGAGATGAAACTTGGGTTTCTTACGACACCCCTGAAAGTAAGCGGCAATCAATGGAATGGAGGCACACTTCATCCCCAGCAAAGGTTAAGCCGAAGCAAATCTTGACACCTCGAAAAATGATGTGCACAGTGTTCTGGGACTGGAAAGGCGTCTTACTCATTGATTTCTTACCGCGTGGTCAAACAATCAGAGCAGATGCTTATTGCGAGACACTTCGGAAATTGCGCCGCGCAATACAGAATAAGCGCCGAGGATTGCTGTCAAAAGGTGTTGTTTTTCTTCACGACAACGCACGACCACACACTGCAAATGTGACGAAAAACCTCCTACAGGGATTTGGCTGGGACGTGTTTGACCATCCTCCGTACAGCCCTGACCTCGCTCCTAGCGATTTTCATCTGTTCTTACATCTTAAGTCTTTCCTTGGCGGTCAACACTTCTACAATGACGACGAGCTGAAAGAAATTGTTTCCAACTGGTTGAAGACACAGGCGGCAAATTTCTATATGAAGAAGGTATACAAAAACTTGTGCCACGCTATGACAAATGCCTGCAATATTTCGGCAGTTATGTGGAAAAGTAGTTTAAGAGTTGTTGAATTTTGTGCAATAAATAACTTTTCTGTAGCTGTACACAATTTACTTTTATTACCAAACGGAACTTACTTTCTGGACGTACGTAGTATTTTCAAATTTATTTCTAAGTCCTATATAAATATTTGCCATTTTCAAAAACTAAACATCTTTAATACAAACACAATGAGTTTAAGATCGGTTTCCATAGGGCTAAATACCACAAGCCTCTAATCTTCTTTCTCAGACAAAAAGATCTTACCATTGCCAAATTTTACAGAATTACTTGATAGATTGAAAATTAAATTACTTGTCTAAATTGAAGAAACAAATTTTATCCATAAGTGTTAAAAATGCATCTGAGAAGTGATTTCTGCACTTACAAATGATCAGTTTTGCAATTAATTTAAAATATTTCTTGTTAAAACTATTTCTAGTGAAAACAGACATTTTTTCATTAATATAAAATGTTATGTTACTTTCTTTATATTGAAAAATATTTTATAGAAATTGGCGCAAGATTAATTTTGCAAACAAACTGAACAGCTTGACCATCATTACCCTTTCAAAGAGGTTCAAAGCATAACAGATACAATAAGTATAATGAAATATACTCTTTCTTCTGAGAAAAATAAATCCAGTACAAAGTTTTTAATCCGGACTCGTCGGGACCTTCGGCGATTCCGGATTATGGGTTTTTCCGCATTATAGATCATCAATTTAAATCTGGTAGATGGCATGCAGAAATTATAAAATTAAAAATATGAAAGCGTAACTTATGAAATAAAGAACAATTATGATCTGAAGGGTATCAAAATTTACAAAAAAAAAAAAAAAAAAAAAAAAGGCTTAATAGTGACTTGTTTACTTTATTAAGTTGCTTCTTTTTTGCGCTAATACTTTCTCTTTAATTCTATAAACAGACATAATTTCTTCTTCAGTTCCACTGTTCAAGTCCTGTAATTGCTGTGTCGAGAATACCGACTAACTTGTCAATCGAAATTTTTTCGTTTTCAATAACTTCTCTGTCACTTTCTTCACTATCGGAAGCGACACATCGAAACATGTTTTCGCTTTGTAGATCCTTTGGCAGCTCCAGAAACGGAAACTCTTTTTGACATAATCGAAAGTTCAAGCTTCCTTTTTATAAAATTGCTCTAACAGTCTGCAAAAAATAATAAGCCGGATCCAATTAGAAGATTAAGGAACAACGCAATCTGAAACATTAACTAAAATAGATAATTAGATAATTTTAGCCTAGCTTATACCATCCGTTATACATTAAACGCGCATGCGTAAACGCAAAATGCGTTTACGCATACGCAGAACGTTTTTAGCTTTGAGGTCCGGATTATAGATCATTCCGGATTATGGACGTCCAGATTAAAGACTTTGTACTGTACTTTGTTCTCTTAAATGCTTTAAGAGAACAAAATATTTATTTTTCTTGGCATGCTGAAGCAATATGTTGTATTAAAGTATTAAAAAGCATCTTTAACAATATTGTTTGTATATATTTGTCTTTTTAAATGATTTATAAATTCACAGTTTGAAAGCAAACTTTAGTCAGAAAATAAAAACTACTGTGAAATATTAAAACACCTATTGCACACAAAATCCTGACATGCTTTAAGAAAGAACCATTCCATATTCAACAGTCAAAACTCAAAATAAAAAGTTTTGGATTCTTTAACTATTGCAAACAGATCCATTTATTCTGCAACTTTTCAACTGATTATAAATATCTTCAATATTTTGTTTTACGGCAATTATGCGGAAACGTAAAGCATAAAAGAAAAGAAAAAGACTACAATGCACATTCTCTCCATATTCAATACAGCCCTACAAGATTTCAAGCATTCTTAGACTCTAAAGGAAATCAGACTGCCCCTGCCACTAATTTCTATGCAGAATTCATATCACCTCCTTCAAATATCGAGAGATTCTAGAGTTTTGCTAATGAATCTATCATTTTCAAACTGTTTCAAGAAATTTTATCATGAAGACCTTCTCACTTTGCATGATCTTGCCAGAATGGAACGAATAAACATTCTACGTATCTTTCTTAGATTTTACTACCATGCGTGTACACTCATTAAAGTATAATTTCTTAAACTGTGTTCCACGGAATTTTAAGAACCATGAGGTTCTGTGGAGATCAGTCAGGGGGCGTAGCTAGATGGGGGCAAGGGGGGCATCTGTCCCCGGGCGCAGAATCCGAGGAGCGCCAAACTGATGTTACGAAATTTTAGAATTAAATGTTTTCCATTCTTGGCAAGCAGTAGGGGGCGCGAAATCTTCAGTTGTCCCTGGGCGCTGAAAACCCTAGCTACAACTCTGAGATCAGTCAAGGGTTCTGCAAAACTTATATGCTTCTTTCCGCAATATTCATAAAAGTAACTTGAAAAAACACCCAATAAAAATTAAAGCCTTTAAAAAATTAAAAAAGTAGAATAAGAACTAACCATTGCTTACTAATCTGGATAGTCTGACGAAGCAAGTTTTGACGGTACCATCGTGACACGTTTTGGTATTTGACAGCAGCTGCATTGGGGAATCACTCAGAATTCCGGTATCAGCGATTCACTGGCTCATTTCTTTATTGATCGTTGCACATAGGAAATCCTGCAGGTCTAGAAATGCTGGAGAATCCTGTACATTTGAATATAAAAGGGTGCTGCGAGTAACCAGGCGTTACAGTCACTGTTAAACCGTGTCTTAGAAAATATAAATTGATTGAAAGTTTTTGCTTATTAGCATACTGTAATGGTTATTAACATCACATCACATATACTCTTCCATAAGAATAGAAGTAAAAAGACAACACCTTGGCCATAATGTAAATTATAAGGAAATCTAACCAGGATAATAGACAAACATTTATTTTTCAACACTTAAAGAGATACGAGAAGAATCAAAATTGCCGCTACATTCTACGGCGTGCACCTTCCAAATGAAAATGTTATCCTGTCATGTGGTCTGCAGCAGATGTTAAAGCCCGCTCTGCAAATCCATTTAAAATATGAAATACTTAGGAAGGAAAAGACCTATGTACTTATGTAGCTCATCTCCAAACTGATTTAACTTTTGCAACGTCAAATTTTGCTCATGCATTCGTTTATATTGTACATAGTTTATATTTTGTTTCTATCTCAAAGTATTGCTTGTTTTTGTGTATCTTCTTTTGTGGAAACCTATTAGGACTTTCATTCTACATTCAAATTCTTATCTCCTGATTAGTTCATTAACTTTGTTTGGGTACAAAAAGGCATGTAATATTTTCTTCCTTCTACCTTCTATTTTCAACGTTTATTAGTTTTCATTTAGGGAATTCAGCTGATGTATTTCCATACATGAAATGTCCTTAAGGCACAAATTTATTAGGCTGGATGCATTGCAAATCGCGCGATATTGCGGTATAACAAATTGGATACTGTTCCATTATTTATCAAGTACCATGTAATCAGTGCAGATGGAGATGAGCTGTTATATTCTGACTTTGAGCTTTTAAAACTTAGAAATTGTATTAATAGATAGTTTGTGTTTTATATTCCACTGTTACGGTTTATAAAAATATCGCCAAAAATTATTCATCCACTGGCAGTCACTTGCTGCAAAAATTTATCCCCCAATTAGATGCAGCTGTTCTTACTGTTCTCGATGAGGTTGTCAAAGTTATTAAATTCATAAAATCTCACAGACTAAATAATTGTTCATTCAAAAGATTACATGAGGACATGTGAGATGTACACACATCTCTTGTTTTACATGCTAAAGGCTAGATGGTTATCTCAAGGAAATACTGCATATTTAAGCGGCATTTTTACAAAGATCAATGAACTTAAGTCTTCAGGAAATGCTTGACAATTTTAGCTGGACATAATAAACACGGGAGGTAATTAACACACAAATCTAATGAAACTTTCATTTTAATATGTCTTTTACACAAAATATACAACAAAAACAAAAATTTGCAAATGGCAAATTTGGTAATGGCAAAGTTCTCATAGCTATGCAAATTTTGTTATGTTGAGGTCACGCATTTAGACTGATAAGAAATCCTGTTAGTATAAGGTCTGCAGGGCTCTTTTAACACGTTATTTTGCTAATACTGTGATAAAATGACTTCGAAGTCGAAGGAGTTGGATGTTAATAGTAAAAACATGATTATTTGGCTCAGAAATGAGAGTTTATATTATCATACTACAGTAATACAACTGAACATGAGTTTAATTACTGTCAGAAGCCTGTTATATTCTGACTTTGAGCTTTTAAAAACTTAGAAATTGTATTAATAGATAGTTTGTGTTTTATATTCCACTGTTACGGTTTATAAAAATATCGCCAAAAATTATTCATCCACTGGCAGTCACTTGCTGCAAAAATTTATCCCCCATTTAGATATAACTGTTCTTACTATTCTCGATGAGGTTGTCAAAGTTATTAAATTCATAAAATCTCACAGACTACATAATTGTTCATTCAAAAGATTACATGAGGACATGTGAGGTGTACACACATCTCGTTTTACATGCTAAAGGCTAGATGGTTATTTCGAGGAAATACTGCATATTTAAACGGCATTTTTACAAAGATCAATGAACTTAAGCCTTCAGAGCAAAAAAGCAAATACACAGTGGGTAAAAAAATATTGGTAATGTCCTATAACTGATCCTATTATCTAACAAAGGAAATGCTTGACAATTTTAGCTGGACATAATGAACACAGGAGGTAATTAACACACAAATCTAATAAAACTTTCATTTTAATATGTCTTTTACACAAAATATACAACAAAAACAAAAATTTGCAAATGGCAAAGTTCTCATTGCTATGCAAATTTTGTTATGTTGCGGTCACGTATTTAGACTGATAAGAAATCCTGTTATTATAAGGTCTGCAGCGCTCTTTTAATACGTTATTTTGCTAATACTGTGATAAAATGACTTCGAAGTCGAAGGAGTTGGATGTTAATGGTAAAAACATGATTATTTGGCTCAGAAATGAGAGTTTATATTATCATACTATAGTAATACAACTAAACATGAGTTTAATTACTGTCAGAAGTGTTGTAGGAAAGTTCAACGAGACAAGATCAACATAAAATAAAATTAGAAGTGGATGGCCTTGAATATTTTCTGCAAGTGAAAATAAGGCATTATCAAAGAGGTTAAGAAAAACCATAAACTAAGTGCACCCTAGGGGGGGGGTCAGCCAAAGATGTTGCTAATACTTTGCATAAAACTTTTAGTGTAGATACTATACGGAATTTTTTACATGAAGGAAGCTATTATGGAAGGGCAGCAAGGGGAAAAAACCTTTAATTTCAAAAATGAACAGGAGAAACAGATTAGATTTTGCAAAATCTCATGTTAATTTATCAGGCGAGTTTTGGAACAGTTATTTTCTCCCACGAATCGAAGTTTAAGATTTCGGGAGTGATGGACAACAATATGTGTGGAAAAAACCAAACACCGAACTCGAAAAACAGCATTTAACACCTACTGTGAAACATGGTGGAACAAGCACCGTGATTTTTTGACTGTATGGCAGCAACCACCAACCCACCCACGTTAAAAAATGTGTTGGTAACTTGTGCTTCATTGATGGTATTATGATAGTACGTACATACATTGACATATAGCGCCATGACTTGAAATTCAATGCCCAAAATCTTAGCTTAGGAACATCATTCGTGTTTCAACAGGACAATGACCCTAAGCATACAGCAAACCTCACCCGAGAGTGGTTACCGTGTAAGGCTCTTCACCAGTTAAAGATACCGCCTAAATCATCTGACATAAATCCAATTGAAAATTTATGTCCCAAATTTAACCTAGACGTGAAAAAACATAAAATTTCGTGTAAAGATGAACTTAAGCTTATATTCCTGCAAGAATGACACAAAATTCCCAATAGTACAAACAAGGTTTTTCTCTATGAAAAACAGATTACATGCTGTTATAAATACAAAAGGTATGAATATAAAGAATTAAACGTTCCCACATTTTGCTGTATGATCTTGCTAATACTTTTTTGACATACAAAGTTTACATTTTATTTGTATATTTTGTGTAAAAGGCATAATAAAATGAAAGTTTCATTAGATTTGTGTGTTCATTACCTCCTGTGTTCATTGTAATAGCTAAAATTGCCAAGCATTACCTTTGTTAGCTAATATGATGAAATATAGGCAAGTGCAAATACTTTTTTTACCCTCCTTATTTACCACTCTTGAAAAAAATTCTTGCTTAACCCATTTATTGTCAATCCATGACCTTTGACGATGTCAACCGAAGAATATGAAGTTTTTATTGAAATGCAATCTAATTTATTGTTGCAAGAAAAATTTATATTCATGTCACTAGTGTAATTCTAATGCAGTTTAAATAATGAATATCCTCAATTATCACAAAAGGCCGTGTTGGCACTTTTACAATTTGCAACTACATATATGCAGTTCTCAGCTTATGAGTCGAAAAAAATTAATATTGCAACAGACCTGATATGAAAATTCAGTTTCCACCCATAAAGCCTAATATTAAATATATCTGCGATAATAAAAAGCAGTACGAATTATCTCATTAAAACTGAAAAGTCCTGTTTGAATATGATATTTTAAGAACTGTTGGGAAAATTTTTGAAATTCCTTTTGAAGTAAATAAATATTATTCTAAATAATTGTAATTTTTGTTGCAAATGATCCATTTACACAATACTGCATTAAAACCATGCTAATGAAGCAAACTAGATTTTCCCAAATAAAAGTGGACCTTGAAAATTTTACTTATGAAAAAGATTAAAAAACACTGGGCTAAAGCATCGAAATATGCTAAACACACATACCACTTCATAAACTTCAATTCTGCAAAATATGCCGAACACTTCAGGCCATTTTGCCTTTCTGTATCCAATACAACTGAATAAGTATTTGAACAACAATTTCGACAAAACTTATCAGATCTGTTCTCAGTCCTTACTTCTCACTCAGAAAGACAACATCTTAAGCTTTTTCATACACTTATGCCTCGTTTACTCATATATATAGACAGAAATTTACTTTTTTAGGTGGACAGCAAGGTACATTATGTTTCAATAAATTGTATTTAAAATTGTATTTAAAAGATATTTGTCCCATTCATTCTTGCAGTCTACTGTCCTATAAAAATGAGTGCTTTTTATATATTGCTTATTGATTATCGTATACTCATTGATTAAGGTAAACCAATAAAATATTGAAATGCCACAAGGCTAAATACTAGTTTACTTAGCAACAAGATTGCTGAAACCAGAATTCGCTAACAGAATCCAAGAACACCTATTAGCGACTTAAGTAATCAAATGGA
Organism: Stegodyphus dumicola; assembly: GCF_044657685.1. Lineage (NCBI taxonomy): Eukaryota > Metazoa > Arthropoda > Arachnida > Araneae > Eresidae > Stegodyphus > Stegodyphus dumicola. The sequence goes on from NC_140780.1 coordinate 103,363,612, forward strand.
AGCACTTTTATCATTGGTCACTAGGAAAAAAATACAATGGGACATACAAGAAACAAGTTATACTAAGGGTGAAGAATGTTTTTTACTGAAGCTTGCTTCATATTTGAACCAGTTCAGGATGGGTAATCAATACCTCTTCTGAACACTTGAATAGGATATTTTCAGTCATACCTTAGAAAATTATTTTCAGAAAGATAACTCAATCCATTAGTTACCAGAATAAATACAGATATATAACAGGCACTGCTGAAAAGCTATTTTTACAGCAAAATCATATTTTTAAAAATAAACATGCATTCGACTACAGTTTCAATCAATGTTCAGGAATAGCCATATGCTCTTTCAAATTGCATTTACTTAATGGCTCCATTATACTCCCGCTAGTTCCAGAAAATTTGCAGTTGAAAGTTTCTATCAAATGACAAAAAATTTTGGTATTATTAAAGTTAGCATCTTCCAAAAAACCTGTATTTTAATCAAGAGATTACATACTGCAAAGATATACATTCATGTGAAGTTCTAAAAATAGCTCAAATTGATGAAATAAATCACCTCCGCTTTACACAAGAAAAAAGTTTTGGGTCTCTATAAACAGTGTATTAAATCACAACAAATGACACGTAAAAACCTAAAATAATATTAAAAGCAGGATTGATATAATTAATAAACAGCTTCATAAAAATAATAGGTATACAGTACAGTTTTAGTGTCAAAAGTTAGAATTTGTGATTCACAGGGAAAGCTTGATATGTGACATTTTATTCAATTTGAACTGCGTCTTTTTTTTCTTGTTGCACATAGACAATCATAACATTATTCAAATTAACCCACAGTTTGTACTCAAATTAGAACACAGCTAGAATAATCACTTCCAAACCAAAGTATCTTAATTTTTTTCTTTGACATACAGAAAGCTGCCAATTGAAGGAAGACCACTGAGCTGCAGAATACAGTTCACACTGAACGAGACAAAAAGAATAGCATAGCATAAATTCTATATTGGATTTATTAAGACGAAACTTCTGAAACTACAGTTATACAAGTTTTATCTGGTAAATCGTTTATCATTGTTCAAAGACATTTTCGAGCAAAATTTGTAAAAAACCACCGCATCGTGAAAACATCGAACGGTGGTGATGCAGTTTCAGGACACAGGCTACTTATGTAAGAAAATCAGCCCACGACAAACAGCAGCCAAAACCGAGGTGGTTGAAAAATTTCGTGAAACATTTTTATGAAATCCCACAAAATAAACGCCTCGTGCGAGTTCTGAAATCAATGTGCCTCATGTAACTATGTGGCGTGTGTTACGGAAACGTCTACAATTCTGGCCACACTCCTTTCAGATTATGTATGCGTTAAAACCTTCCGACAAACTGTTGCATGAGGCTTTCTGTGATAATTTGCAAGATAAGCTGGAGGTAGATGGTTTCGAGAACAGACTTGTTTTTACGAATGAAGCCACTTTTGTGTGTCTGGAAAGGCTAACTGCCATAATTTACGACTTGGGGACAAGAAAAATCCACATGGTGTAATGTATCATGAATGTAATTTTCCAAAGGAGAACGTTTCCTGCGCCATTTTCAACAGTTGTGTGTTCGGTCCTTTTTCTTCATGGAAAAATCAATTAAGGGGTGCATTTACCAAGATATGCTATCACAGTAGTTGTTCTCTCAGTTGGAGGAAGCAGTTCTCGTCTTCATTCTGCAGCAAGATGGTGTTACATCAAATTGGCATAAAAACGTACACCAGTGCCTGAACGATAAGTCTATCCCATTGCTGGGTTGACGGTGGTGGGTTAAACGATACGTCATTGCTTTGTTGGCCACTGAGATCTGCAGAACTAACCTCTTTTTTGATTTTTCCTATGGGGGTTTTGTTAAAGACAAAGTGTTTGTGCCTTCATTTCCTCAGGAATTAACAGAAACTGAAGCAGTGAGTAACTGAAGTGCTCAAATTATTAACAAAGGATATTCTATCACGAGTGTGGTACAAACTTAAATACGCATAGATATTTGTCGTATTACCAGATAGGCACACACAGAACAACTATAGAAACTTGGACAACTATAGTTTCACTGTAAATTTAAGAAAATAAAATAATTACAGCATTCCCAGGTATGCTTTCTTTTTGTCCCATTCAATATGAAACACTCTATAATGTTAGTTCACTATCGTATTATTTGACCGGATTCCACTCCGAAAAGCTGCATGGGAACAGCTTCCATGGTTTACCATATGCAATGTAAAATATAGTCAAGTTCCCATCTCCCCTATGAAGTCACCCCTTCCCTTAGGTAGATAGCTCTAATATGCTTTGCCATAATTAAATAAGTAGATCCAATCCCAAAAGGTAACCTAATATTTAAAAAAATCTTAAAGTACACAACATTAACATGAAACATAATTTCTATAGTCACGGCAAACCCCCTAATAACAAAACTGTAAAGATGTAAACAGATATTAATTATACCACATTTACATTCTGTTATATGCAACCAAAATTCCATTCCTTCTTTTTCTAAAATCTAGTTTTGTTTTGCTTGTGGGAGATCATAGTCAAGTAGTTAAACTTCAAGTAAGGTAAAGCTCAGAATAAGTTTAATCATGTTTAAAAAAAAAATTTGCACCATCATAAATCAAGTAAAAATTTCATTAGAAAGATGAAACGCACCAGAAGTGAGGGATGTTAAAACTCTGTGTTCTCATAAACTTCAAAATTGGGCTTAATAAGCAACCACAACAATCAAAGTGGCCACTTGGCAACGATTTATAATCTTTATTTTTGCAATACAATAGAGTTGTAAAGATAAGTATAATCACAAGAAAACTACTAATACATTATAAAGTCCGAAAACCGGATGTCGAGTATCCCGAAAGATCTAATATTGGGACCTCTGACCAAAAGATTAAAATACCAATAATAATAAATCTTCTCCTCACAAAGTCTAAAAACGCAGCAAAAGGAAAAAGCTGTGCATAAATGCGACTTTTCTCCGGACTAACTGAGATTCCTGCATGTCACTTTTAAGCACCTGCTGGCTAGGCAATCCACTTCGGCCAATAACAATGCATTTATTGACGTGGACGAGGACCATACTGAAGGTCCTTGACTGCTTGTAGCGGAGAGGGCAGGGCCGGTACCCATTTACCGCCCCGTACAATCATTGGTGGTCCTTATAGTTTGCTCTCCTGCTCTACCACCCTAAATTCTACTCAATGCCTCTCTTAAATTCTAAACATTCAGCGACCCTAATTTTTGGTGTTATGTGCTCTTCTACATTCTAAAATTTGTACCATTCCTAAATTCTGACTCACGGTTGCAGCCACCCCAGTTGCACCTGCTCTGTGGACATGGGTAGCATTTTTCTAACTGATTTAAACAAAGCAAAGTCCTAATGTTGCCATGTTTACGATGATCTAAAATCTGGAATTTTCCGAAATTCAGAACCACTGAAGGCCCGACGATTCCGGATCTCGGACTTACAATGTTTTTAAGGAATAGCCAAAAATAATTCATAGAAATAGTTACTTCGAATTTTAGAAGAATGCATTTCATTATAGCCTTTCAAATTTCTACCATGTATTAAATCAAACCAAATACAGTACAAAGTCCGTAATCCGGACTCGTCGGGACTTCGGCGATTCCGGATTAGGGTTTTTTTCGAATTATAGATCATCAGTTTAAATCTGGTAAAATGGCATGCAGAAATTATACAATTAAAAATATGAAACCATAATTTATGAAATAAAGAGGAATTATGATCTAAAGGGTATCAAATTAAAAAAAAGGCTTAATATTTATTTGTTTACTTTATTAAACATTTCTCTCAACGCGCGCATGCGTAAAACATACATTACGCATAGTCGAAATAAGAAAATTGCAACCAGAAAACTATTTGATGTGTATTCGTGATATTTAAAATGACGAGGAAATTGATTTAAATCATATCAAAGACGGAGCACATCGAGATGAAATACTATATTTAGTAAGGAAATATAAGCCAAATAAAATAAAAACATCTGCCCTGAAGATGAGGATAGTGCTGACAGATCAACTTCCAGTTCATTGCGCGCCGCGACGTTCCCCCCCCCCGCCCGCAGAGCAGCATGAAATTTATAAACAGATTTCGGAATGGTTAGAGAAACAAATCATTAAGCCAAGCTGTTCTGATTACGCAAGTAATATCGTGCTAAGTAGAAAAAAATGCGGTTCATTTAGACTATGCATGGACTTAAACGACACTTAAAACCTGGCGAATCCCTTTCCGAATATTTAATTGCCATCCGTGAAACAGCCAGTCGCGGTTCTGTTGATGATTAATCAATTCTTGATTATGTAATTAATGGGATACCGGATCACAGCAGTAACAAAATTATTTTGTACGGGTGTAAAACTATTTCTGGATTCAAAGAGAAATTAAAAATTTATGAGAAAATCCGCGTTCGAGATACGAAGAATAAGGGTTATTCAAGTACTAACACACAAAATAAAGCACGCGCTATACCTAATAAGAGTACAGAACAAAGGTGTTAAAAATGTGGAAGTATAGGGCGAGTAATGTATGCGCATTCTTTACGCGTAAAGCATACAAAAAAAGTTTGTGGCTTTGAGGTCCGGATTATAGATCATTCCGGATAATGGACGTCCGGATTACGGACTTTGTACTGTATCACAAATATATTTAATATAACAAAAACCGGAAAATAAACACAAATATAAAAATTTTGATCCAAAAATTATAATGTGTATATAGAATTTTCAAATGCCATTGTATATCCCAGAATATTTTACTGAAATTAATTTTAGAATCACAAAGTACAAAAGATTTTCTCAACAATAGTACATGCAGCAATAAAAGCTGACATACAAGGAAAAGGGCAAGAATGACACTCACAGTATCTTTATTCATGTAATTTTACAATGAATGATTTTTTGCAAATATGGAATGTACAATACGAAAGAGATTGCAAAAACATCTCCTCAGATATTTATAGCTTATTTATCAACAAAGACCTTACATACAAGGTTTCATCATAATCAACATGAATAAGATACATATGCAGTTGGTGGCTTTAAGGCCACTAATGGTTTTGCTGCGTTTCTTTGAGATTTTGATTAAATATTCTTCAAAATGGCATTCCATTAAGAAAAATATACCTAAAAAAAGACAAAAGCCAATTACATATCTACTTCTAACAAGCAAAGATTTCAGCACATTACCGGGAAATTTTCTTTCTTCCATTATGAATGAAAGGAATATTAAAACGATGCGTAAATTAATCACTGGACTCAAAGAAAAGGTAACATTTGGTCAAAACACTACTCAAATTAACTGTTTCTCATTATAAAGACAGGAAAGAAACATACAATCTTTTATAAAGATCAAAAAGATCTTGAATGATCTCCTTTGATGAATACCAACTTGAACAATAAAGTTTCTAAGCAAATTATAATCATAGTTTTGAGTATTGCTTATTAATACTTTTAATTACTGATTATTAATATTCATTTAAAATCAAGTATTTAGTATTCATTAATGAAAGTTTCAAATATGGTGGATTAAAATGTCTGTTAATTATTCACAGAAATGTGAAATGTTTTACAGAAATCAATATGAATACATGCTTAGATAAGCTTTTGACAGGAGGTTAAGGATTTCATTCTACTCAACATATTCTTGTGCAATGATATGCAAGAGTTCAGATGTAATCATATAGTCTAGCATTCCTTCAAATATATTGTTTCACAAAGGTTTCTTAAGAAATGTATTTTTAAAAAAGTTAAATATTACAAAATATACGCTATTATCTTAAAAAATGCTGCTCAGTGTAAATGGAGGTAAATGAAAATAGGTATCTAGTCAATATTTTTTCTTTTTTTCAAGATACAAATCTCTTAAACTTTAATATAGTAACAACACTAAATTAATACATACAAGAAGATTTTATTTAACTACCAGTCTTCATTAGTTCCATTAAGCAACCCACAGCTCCAAAGTAGCCCTATTAAATATATTCAATACAAATTAAGAACACATACAATATGTTAATCATTCTAAATTTGTTTTGCATTCAAAATTATAGAGACTAAACTTACCTCATGCTCTAGAAATAAAGCCTTAAGAGACCCAGAAGACCAAAAGTCCATAGCATATGCTAGAAGTTTCATAGACAAAATATTTACTCGAAGGAAATTGCCTATAAAGACAACCTTGTTTATACCCTGCAACAGGAGAAATACTTCATTCATTATTCCTTGTGGGTAGGGAAAAAAGCATGCATTTTCTCTTTCAATAACATAAAGTTACTGCATAAAAAACCATATACCTCACTAACAGCACACATACGTGCTATGGACCCAATATTATTTGTAATTGTCACTAATGTTGCCCGTGCCAAATCCTCTTTCTTAACTGTTGCTCTTCTAGATTTACTAGTCATGTTACCAAAGCTGAAAAAGAAGGAAAAGTTTAGTAAGGAAATAAAATGCACATTTTTTTTACATCTTAGCTTACCTTCTTAAAAATAACAGGCACTAATAAAATCTAAAACTTTGTCAAAAGCGATTGATTGCTACTACAGTCAAAAGTCGTTAATTCGGACACCCATAATCCGGAATGATCTATAATCCGGACCTCAAAGCTAAAAACATTCTGCGCATGCGCCGTGTTGACACATGCGCATAGGCGCTTACGCGTGCGCGTAAAACCTTTTACGTCTGCGCATATGCGTGTGCGCAAGCGCAGAATACGTTTTCGCGTGCGCGTTTTGTGTTTAACGGACGGTATAAGCTAAAATTATCTAATTATCTATTTCAGTTAATGTTGATGATTGCGTTGTTCCTTAATTTTCGAATTTGATCCGGCTTATTATTTTTTGCAGACTGTAAGAGCAATACTATAAAAGTAAACTTGAACTTTCGATTATGTCAAATAGAATTTCCGATTCTGGAGCTCCCAAAGGATCGTACAAAACGAAAGTATGTTTCGATGTCCAACAAACAAAAAGTGGAATTGCTGAAAAAAATGGATAAGGACATGAAGAATGTGACAGAGAGGTTAGTGAAAACGAAAAAATTTCGATTGACAAGTTAGTCGGTATTCTCGGCACAGCAATTAACGGGACTTGAACAGCGGAACTTTGTAACTGAACAAGAAATTATGTCTGTTTATAGAATTAAAGAGAAAGTATTATCACATAAAACGAAGCAACTTAAACAACTTACATTGAAAGAAATGTTTAATAAAGTAAACAAATAAGTATTAAGCTTTTTTTTGTAAATTTTGATACCCTTTAGATCATAATTGTTCTTTATTTCATAAATTACGGTTTCATATTTTTAATTTTATAATTTCTGCATGCCATCTTACGAGATTTAAACTGATGATCTATAATCCGGAATCGCCGAAGTCCCGATGAGTCCGGATTAACGACTTTTGATTGTATATGATATTACCTTCATTATATATAAAGCATTGTAAATTGCCATGGCAATAATTACATTACAGAAAATCAAGAAAAACACAAGAATGATACATTATTTTTCAAGAATATATACAATAATAAAAAAAGGACATCTCTATGCTTACTGTAATTACCCTGTGAGGTTTACCACTGTGTAAATGCAGTCAAAAGTGAGTAACCTTAAGAACTAGTTAGCGAATAATCGCTTAAGTTCGTGTTACAAGAAACAACAAGATGGAAGGGTAACTAACCCTTTATTATTCCAATAGGTTTTAACAAAACTCCGTCTTGGAGTGTACAATAAAAGCCGACACTCGGGTTTGAACTTAAAAAACTAAGAAATAAACTAAAACTAAGATTAACTAAAGAGATATAGCCGAAGCTATCAAGATTCTAATCGAGGTGGCCCTTTAACTCTATTTGATTAAGAAGCTTATCAAGGGCCTGAGTAAGGCCGAGCGTAATAGCAGCTTTGAGAGAGAGTAGCTAAAAGGCCGACACGCGCAAATCAACGTAACAACTGATGTCAGAAGAAAAAAAAACGCAACAATAGCTTACGAGAGAGTAGCCTAAAAAAAAACGGACGCGTGCGAGCCAGAATATCTGGTATCTCTCTAACTCAGCAAGTAGAACTTCGCAGTTTAAATACCGCTTCTCCTCATTAAGTATTCAGAGTGATTCCAAAACTACGTTCTGGCTGGAAGTAGTAAGTTGAAGTTAAGAATTTGACAGGGAAGGAAATTTAATTTAAAATTTAACTGTTAATAAAATTAACATAATCCTTACAATCCCTTATAATTATTTAAAAAGCTTATATTTTACTTTTAGTATTCGAGAGGTACTTTTCACAGAACCTACATAATATTTACACACACATAGTAGTACAACACCAACATATATACTCTGTCTTATATTATTATTTCATAATTCAAAATAAAAATTTTGTGAAATAGCATGATACCATTCTCCTTTACCTTTATATATTTTAAGCTATCATTAATTTCAAATTTTGAATAACAGTAAGAAATACAAAAATATACTGAATCATTTTTACATAAAATTTTGCATAACATTTCAGGCTTTATTATAATAATTCAGTTCTCTTAATTTAAGATAATGTATTCTTTTCATGTCAGTGAACATGTACATTAAAATTTCCACAATTTAAGATATCTAATGCTGCATTTTAAGATTTATTTTGAAAACAATGCATTGAAAGTCTAATTCCGACTGAACAAAAGTTTTCATTGAAATGTCCTGAAGCATCTATAACAAAATGAAAATTATTCTGCATTAACTTTCTTAAAGTAACATTTTCGCAGAAAGTGCGCTTCAAAAATAAACTGGATAATCAGTAAAAATAAACGAAACTGTTAACATTTTATAGTACATATAACGTTTAAAACGGAATTAAAATCATTCTTCGAATTAACAATAATCGTGAATTAACAATAATTTTTAGTAGTTCCATGACAATCATTAAATGACGGTTTAAATATTCAAAACTCCACATTAGATCTGTAAACTCCTCAGCAAGAATATTCTCATCCTATAATCGTACAGGTAAATTCTGCAGTACCTAATCAGATCTCGTTAAGCGAATAAGTTAATTCTTCTCCCACAAAAGGTCCCCCTCCTCCTTTCTGAACAATGAAAGACAGTTTTGAATATTTAAAATATTTTAATGACATATAAATGAACGTAATTAAAGTTAATGAACATGCCTGACGTATTCGAAATTCAAATTTCGAAATTATTAACAAATTATAATTTTCAGCAATTGAAAACTTAGCATAAATTCCAGTGAAAAAATGATAGTTTAGTTTCTCAAACATAATGCTTCTTAAAAATGGAACGAAAAAATTCACAAAACCACATACAAAAGAAAAAAAAGTTCAGGAAGGCAAAGTGGCACTGTGAGAAAACTATTCAAAAACAATTTACCTTTGCGATTACCATACTTGACAGTCATGACGCAGACTTTACTTTAGTAGGACGATGTAAGGGGATATTCTCGGTGCATATTCTGATGTGTGTGTGTGTGTGTGTGCAAGCGCAAATGCTTCTGAAATATTAAGGATATTTGGGGATACTGAGGGGGAGGTAATCTCTAGAAGCCAAATTGTGCAGTATTTACCAGTTTCAACCTTACAAGAATTCAGTCAGTGTCTGACGAGAATTTTTTCACCCATTTTTCCTATACAAACAAGCAAACTGACGTGGCTATTAGATGTACCAGTAACCTTTGGTTATTCCCTGGCTTTAAGAAGGTAATAATCATCGTGTTTCCATTAATGTAGAAAAAAATGGCAACCTAAATTAAACATTGGTAATTCCTGACGGTACACTTTAGGAAATGCTTCATAGCTACCTGCATATACAGGGTGATTCAAAACACTTGGGAAATTTTTGTTGTATATTTTATACCTCCGAATGTCAGGAGATGCAATGATTAATGTGATTTCCTTTTCTTTATTAGCTTCTGCTCGCCTTTCAGAGCGTTAAATGACGTAATCTATGTTTTGGGCAATCTGCCAACTTTAAGCTCTGAACTTCAGTTATAGAATTGTAGTAATGTTGATCGCTGCTGTATTGTGATTGCTTACTTTTTCATTCTCCTAATAAACGCTGTTATCCTTGTGATGAAGTTATAATTCAATTTATGATATATATAATAGGTTATGGGCCAAGCAAATTAGGAGAAGTCTTTCATAAAGGCGTATAGTAATATTTTGAATCAGTATTTTGGATTAATATTGATGAACAGTGATTACTTCCGTTTTCTTCTTTCATCGTTAACAGCTACGTAATGGCGGCTATGGTTTTAAACCGCGTCTGCATCGAAAAGCTGAATGACCGAAATTACTATACCTACGAATTTAAACTGGAACTCTTGCTGATTAAAAAGGATTTATGGGATGTTATTATTACAGAACCTCCATCTCCAGTAACTGAAAAGTGGATTTCGAAAGACGGAAAAGCTAGAGCAACTATAGGACTTTTATTGGAAGATAACCAATTAGGACATATAAGAAATTGTACGACTGCGAAAGAGGCATGGAATATTCTCAAACAGTACCATGAAAAGTCAGCACTGTCCCGAAAGGTTGGGCTTTTGAAAAAGCTGTGTAACTTGCAGTACAGCAATAAAGAACAAATGAGCGAGCATCTAATGAAAATAGAACCTATTGTGGATCAACTAGTAGAGCTAGGTGAGCAAATTTCAGAACCTTTATTCGTTGCATTTATTTTAAGTAGCTTACCTGAAAATAATGCTACATTAACTACAGCTTTAGAAACACGACCAGAAGCAGATTTAAATGTTGAATTAGTTAAAAATAAATTGTTGGAAGAGTATACTCGTCAAAACGAAAGTAAGGAGCCTGGTACAAGAAGAGAGACCAAAACTTTGAAGTCATATTCTTCTTTAATGCGTAACATTCCAGCTGATAAAAATAAAGTACCTAATTGTTTCTTTTGTAAGAAGTTAGGGCATTTAAAGGCTGACTGCAGGAAATATGCGAAATGGAAGCTTAAGCATAATAAAAAGCAACAAGTCAAGGCAACTTTGAATTCAAGTGACATTAATAAAGCGAAACAAGTTTCTAATCACCATTGTGCGAACCATTACAAGTGCGAATGATTTACATGGTTACTGGTGTATCGATTCTGGAGCCACCATTCATATGTGCAATGATAAAACTCTGTTCCTGAGCGAATAACATTAGCTAACGGATATACAGCGCTTAGTCAGGGAAAAGGTAATTGCTTGGTAAAATATCAGAATAATCAAAATGAGGAAATACAGATTACGATCAAAGATGTGCTTTTTGTTCCATAGCTATCTGGAAATTTATTATCCGAAAAGAAACTGACTGATAATGGATATGAAGTGAACTTTAAAGATGCAGAATGCCATATTGTGAAAATGATAATATAATAGCTTTCGGCTACGTCAGAGGAAGTGTGTATGTTCTTAACGAAAGTGAGCATGCCCTTCATACGAAACAAGTCCATACAAAATGCATTCATGACTGGCATATAAAATTAGGTCATAGAAATCCTGCCGATATTTTAAGGATGTGCAATGAATCTATGGCTGAAGGTATTAATATTGCTTCCTGTTCTACTGTATTGACATGTGAGGATTATATTGCTACCAAAGCATGCAGATTGCAACCATCTCCGAGATTGCAACCATCTCCGAGAAAGTCTACTTCGCGAACCTCTGAGATACTCGATTTAGTGCATACAAATCTTTGTGCACCAATGCAAACTGTAACTCCAGGTGGTGCAAGATATATACTAACAGTAAGTGATGATTATAGTAGATACACTACAGTTTACCTTCTGAAGCATAAAGAAGAAACTAAACAGCGTATCGCACACTTTATCAAACAAGTATTAATACAGTTTGGGAAAGCACCAAAACGACTGAGATCAGATCGAGGAGGGGAATATACAAGCAACGACTTTGAAAAATTGCTGAAAGAAAATGGAATAACACATGAGAAAACTGTTCCCTTTTTCTCCGCAACAGAATAGGGTCGCTGAAAGAAAGAATCGTACATTAATTGAGATGACAAGAGCGATGCTAGAAAGTTCTAATCTTCCTAATAAGTACTGGGGTGAAGGTGTTCTTACAGCAAACTACCTTCAAAACAGGCTGCCAACGAGAGAACTTAATGTTATACCTTATGAAAAATGGTATAAAAGGAAACCATCATTGGCCTACATACAAGCATTCGATACTCCAGCATATGTGCATATACCGAAAAAGAAGAGACAAAAAGCTTGACGACACGTCTGTTAAACGAATCATGGTTGGATATGAAGAAGGAACAAAAGGTTATCGTTTGTTGGATACAAATACAGACAGTATTGTAATTAGTCGGGATGTGACATTTATACCAAAAGATCCCCATCCTAAGGATAAACAAGAGGATACAGAAGATCTAACTATTTTTAAAGACAATTCAGAAAAGGAGTATATCTCTGAAAATACAGAATTGAGGCGATCTCCTAGACAAAACAAAGGTATACGGTATACCGCCTGTGAGATACAATATTAGTTCATTATCAGCACAGTCAGAGGAAGCAGCAGATCCAACATCATATCATGAAGCTTGTTCGGGTGCCAATAAGGAAAAATGGAAACAAGCCATGCAGGAAGAGATTAATGCTTTAAAGACGAATGGCACATGGATTTTGACAAATGCACCGGAAGGGAAAACCATTACAGGCTGCAAATGGGTATACAAGTCCAAAACGAGATTGCGAAGGAAAAGTATTTCGCTATAAAGCTAGACTGGTTGCTCAAGGATACCAGCAGAAATATGGTCATGATATGATGAAGTATTTGCTCCGCTTGCCAATTTGCTTTAGCCAAGCCAACTACTTTGAGAATGCTTCTTACCATAGCAGGAAAAAGAAAAATGGCAGTAAGCCATTATGATATCCAATCAGCATATTTAAATAGAGATTTATCTCATGGTATATACATGAAGCAACCTCCCGGGTTTGAAGAAGGGGATAAAGTTTGTAAACTTGTAAAGAACTTATATGGACTCAAGCAAGGGGCGAATGAATGGAACAGAAAACTTAATGAAATTCTCTTAAGCAAAGGATTTGAACGAAGTGAAAATGACCCTTGTTTATATACAAGGCAGGATAAGAAAGGGTTTGTATACATCACTGTACATGTGGATGATATGGTCATTGCAGCAAGCACAGAGGATTCACTTGAAAAATTTGAAAGCGAAATTGGTGAACATTTCTCAGTGAAAAATTTGGGAAATCTTCATTACTATTTAGGCATGCGTTTGAACGTGACGACGAGAGAATCTTCTACCTAGACCAATCAAGCTACATTTCGAGAAAGCTGAAACAGTATCACATGAACGATTGTAAAATATCTACTTTTCCTATTGATCCAGGATATTATAAGCAAAGGAAAGATGCAAAAGCTTACAGTAAAGTTGAGGAATATAAAAGAACAATAGGATCCTTACTGTACCTAGCAGTCAATACTAGACCAGACATAGCAGCTGCTGTTTCCATCTTAGCCCGAAAAGTGTCAAAACCAACGGAAGCCGATTGGATCGAAGTCAAAAAGCTCTTCAGATATTAAGTTAACCAAAGATATTAAACTGCGTCTGGGAAATATAAACGAGAAGGAAAACAATTCTTTGTTATGTTTTGTGGGTGTAGATTGGGGGAATGACCCTACCGATAGGAAATCCAACTCCGGATATTTCTTTAAATATCAAGGCAGTGTATTTACATGGAAGTGCAGAAAACAACCGTGTGTGACTTTCTCGTCAACCGAAGCAGAATTTATAGCACTTGCCGAGGCAGCAGAGGAGGCAGTTTGGCTCAAAAGACTTTTACAAGATTTCCATGAAACGGACACCAATTGCATTTTTTATGAGGACATCCAAAGTTGTATCAAGATGTTAAACAACGAACGAGACAGTGGAAGAACTAAACATATAGACACTAAATACCATTTTGTTAAGGATCTTGTTAAAAGTAAACATTACCAACTTGGATATCTGCGCACCGATGAAATGACTGCTGACATTTTAACAAAGCCATTAGGACCAAAGAAACTAAAAGCTTTTAGGCAAAACCTTGGAATATGTTAAAAGTGTAATTTTATATTATATGCTGATTTACTGTTTTTATGCATCTTAAGGTAAGTTATTTTGCTTTACTAAAGATTAATCATTGAGGAGGGGTGTTGTATATTTTATACCTCCGAATGTCAGGAGATGCAATGATTAATGTGATTTCCTTTTCTTTATTAGCTTGTGTTCGCCTTTCAGAGCGTTAAATGACGTAATCTATGTTTTGGGCAATCTGCTAACTTTAAGCTCTGAACTTCAGTTATAGAATTGTAGTAATGTTGATCGCTGCTGTATTGTGATTGCTTACTTTTCCATTGTCCTAATAAACGCTGTTATTCCTGTGATGAAGTTATAATTCAATTTATGATATATATAACTATTTTAAGAGGTGACAGAAGACATTTAAACAAGCATTTTTCATTGCGTAGAGTACGGAGTACTTGCGTAGAGTACTTAAACAAAGAAGCAATATGCGTTAGCAAACAAGTTGGAGCGCAGATACCGACGCAGCAGCTTAAAGGTTTTATAATCTGGAACGCATCTTGCTGGAAGGCGTTCCCAGTAAGTCTTTGGACTTCTTTTGCTTTCTCATACGTATGCATGCCATCTGATTCATGAAATAATCAGTTCCTACCAAAATGCACTGTTTTTACACGAACAGTGCAAAAGCAGCACTTACTCTGCTTCACTGGAAAGTACCCTCTATGGCTTCACCGCACTTTGAAGGCATTCATTGACTGATGAAAAGTGCTTGTTTAAGTGCATCCTGTCAATCCTTGGAGTTTGACATAAGGGTTTTGAACCACCCTGTAACGTCAATATTATGTTCACTAAAATACTAAATTAGTCCTAAAGTTTGCTTTTCAAAGTATATTTAAATTAGAAAGGGCAATTTAAGTGCAGCAGTTACCTTTTGTTAAGAACCTTAAAATAATTAGCAAAGTCTGAGGTGAGTACCGATGGCTCCACTCATAACTGTACTTCCTTCAGAACGCATTTTGATTCTTTGAACGAATTTAGCAAATTTTTAGCCCTTTTGACTAATTGCTTCAACCATTCCGTAAAAGATTATTTATCTTTGGAAGCTAGCAGGATTTGTTTTTTCTTTGGTGTACTTTCTTATGGATTATTTATTCTCTTACTTGTTTTTAGAATTATATTTATAGTAATTTGTCTTACTTATTAAACTGTTCTCCATGAAAATATTTTTCTTAACTTTTTGCCATATTGATTAATTTAGGCAAATTTTTCATCAGTAGTTTTTTATTCAGTAATTTATTATTATTTATTATTGAGTGATTTTTTTTCCTCTATTCTCGAAATCTTCAATTTCCCTTTGTCATCAATCTTTTGATTCTCTTTACTTTTGGTTGTTTTTTTATACCTGGGGAAAGAGGACAGCCTTTATTAGCGGCAGCGTAGGGACCCCCGCAAGTTACGAAAGCCCCCAAAACCATACTGCTTTTTTTTTTTTTTTTTTTTTTTTTTTGCTTGCAAACTTTAGACTCGATAGTGAGCATTTTATTCATCTTGCTTTATTTAAACACAGTGCCTAACCGTGGCATAAACAAACTTATGACATTGAATTAAACTATGTAGGTTTCACCTTGTAGGATTCCACGTGTAAGCGGAGGGAAAGCTATAAAAGCTATTATCCATTTTGGAGCATGAATCGTGTGTGTGTGTGATTATGGCAAAGCCTCGAGGGCTATCTGCCTAAGGTGAGGAATGCCTTCGTGGAGGACTTTCCAAGGGAAACTGGCTCGTATACACGTTACACATGGGGAAAACCACGAAAACGCCCATGCAGCCAGCCCGTTCGCGGGATTCGAACCTCGGACCGAACCACCAGTGTTCAGCGACTTTACCGCTCGGCCGCTGGTGGGCCCCCGAAGCATGAATCGTGAAATCCTAAATGCACCTCTGCCGGGAATCAAACCACTGATCTTGCTCATGCTAGTTAGATGTATTAACCATTACATCGCAAGGACAAGCACGGGAAGAAAGCCATAACTTCTTACGAAGCAAATGGACAACAGCACAGATCTTTTTCTCCTTATTCATTCCAAACAACTGTCACTAATAATCTAATATGAAGTATATCATCTTTGACATGGCCTTATATTACGTATTTTGAAAGCTTTAATTTGGATTTAAGTTTTATATAATCATCTATAGCAAGCTCTGACGATAAGCTCTGACGATCATAAGTATCTTCTTAGTCATCAGCTTCTAGAGATGCGTAATTATTTTCTCGCTTGAGTTCCTCAGCTGAGGGATTGGTATTTACACTTCAGTAAGTTTTGTAGGGGTTAATGAAACTCTCATAATCAGTTTTATCTTTATTTCTTCTGGTGAAGATTTAAAAAAAAATTCCAGTTTTTCTCGTGGGATGATATTAAAGGCTTTAACTGCGGTGATACAGGCATCTTAATAACCTTACCCAAATCTACCTTCTTCCCTTGTAGGCCAATATTGCCCGAGTTCCCGGTTAACAGAACATCATAAACTGTTGTGTTTCACCCTTATTACCTACAATAATCTCGTAGACATTTTAGTTATTATGATTTGGGAAGGCCTGTGCTAGCTTCGAAGATTGCAGCTTAACTGAGCAGGCTGTGATAAGTTGGCAAAGAGAAAATAGAAGATTACCATAATTCTCTTACCTATCCTGAACGTAAATTTTAACGTTTTCCCTTTAACTGGGTTATCGGTCTGATCTTGTGCAAGTACGTCGACTGGTGTATTTTCAATTTGAGGTAATTTTAAACACAGTGTTTAAAGTACGAATTCGTGTTCCTGTCGTTACTCCATACTCTTGACAAAGGCATCGAACTTGCAAGCAACCACAACCAAGAAAATGAAGAATTAATGCCCTATTAAAGCTTGCAGCTTGTTGGGTGTACCTTCTTGAAGAGATGTTAATGAAAATAAGTAAGCCCTTCGACTAGCAGTGAAACGTGAGCTTGGGAAAATTCGATTAAAATACAATCAAAACAAAAAGATCAGCCGAGAAATCGAAGCTTTAGTTCGAATTGTGAATTTTTTTTCACTTTTTTATTCATTTAAGGCAGTATGAAATTATTTAGCCCAATTTCTTTCGCACAAGTTCGCAGGTAAAACTCACAGCTATGACTCTTCTCAGTATGAGAATTTGCAGCAATGACTGTGTTGACTGGTTAATAACCGAACTTACTCGCGTATTTCTTTTCTTCAGAGACTTATTCCCTGATATTTTTAGGTTATGATTTAGAAACTGATTTATTCGCACAATTTTGAACCTACTCGCCGAATTCAGGGAACTGAAAGCTTCTACAAGAAAGAACAATTCCTTGAAATTTTGAGATTGATATTCTTTGTACTCATCCTCGAAAGCTGTTCATTCAACTTTTCAAAATCCTTGTCAAAACCAGTCACCCTGTTTTTCAAAAAGATAAAGATACCTACCATAGAGATTCAATCTCCGTGAAGTGTTCGTAAAGATGGAAGCCTACATTTCTTATACTGCACTTAAGTGAATGTCTTTCCTACTTCAAAAAGAGCAAAGTAATTGCAAATGCTGAATTTAATTGCCTTAACTATCTTCCAGCAAGTTATGTGCAGAAATTAATTAAAATAGGTGAAATTTGGGCACTGGAAAAAAACATTACAATCTTTTCCTTCCTTGGACTATTTTATAATTTGTTTCAACAGACTTTTACTGATTATAGAAATTTCGCACTGGAGATAAACTCTACAATCTTTTTCTCCCTTCGATTCTTTTAAAATTTATTTTAAAGACCTCTACTGATTATAGAAGTCTCCAGACTTAAATTATGCGGCTTAATAAGAAATCTTTCTTGTACCCGTAGCATTTGGAATGAACAGCAACGTACAACGTAGAAATATATAAATAAAAAAACGCACTGAAATAATAGTTAATCGTAGTACTAGTATGCCCAATTTATACATGCTTTTCAATTGTCTAAGCTCTACATTTATTCTTTCCCTCAAAATATACTGCGTTATCTTCTCCCCATTATTTTTAAGCGGCAAGAATACAGAAAACGGATGGAGGAAATGCCTCAAATAAATGCAATGAGCCTGGATCGTAACAGTCAACATTTCCCGCAGTACCTGTAGAAACAGAAAAACCCAAGTCGGTATGCTTTTGTCTTTCATCTACTTGCATAACATCGCCTTAAAAGTCAGTTCAGGTGTTCTTCACTTGCTTTGGATTCGGTTCGTCTTGGGCCACCCTGTACCTTATATTTGTCTAATAGACATGTTATTAAGAGGAAATGGCTGGCATTTACGTTACACACGGGAAAAACTACGCAAACTCCATACAGTCAGCCTGTTCAATAATCCGGAGTAAACCCAAGATGGAACTATTAAAGCTTTAGCATCTTGCTAATTTTATTCTCCTATTTTGAAAGAATACCCGCAAATACCTGTAGGTATTTCGAAAAACACTTCATTTATTTAGAAATACTACTTATCAGTTAACCTAATCCCTAAAGAGCAGTACTAATTCTACAAAACTGTGTTTGCAGGTATGATTGATAAATACACGATATGATACATAAATCAAGCAATAAATACTGTAAATTCCCGAATAACCGGGATCGTACTGGCGACGGCATCTCAACACAGAATAAAGGTTAATCCGAAATAGAGGGAAAAGGAATAACTTGTACTATAATCAAGGGAAAAACACTATTAGCAATTTAATTAAATTTGCAAGCGGTTTAATAATTTCTCTAAAAATTATTCTGATCCTCATGATAGGAAGCTATTGTCGAGAGTCCTCTTTCTTCTGGTCTGCTCGCTGTTAAAATCCTTTAATGGCTCAATCCAGATTCAATCATATGAACAGAAGAACCCTAAAATGGAAAAAAGTACCGTCACGCAAATTTTAGGACATCTAATTATTCCATTTTTTCAAAATAATTCTTATTTTTGAACAATGCCTTTGTTTCACTAAAAGAGACATGTCTAATTAGTCCAACAAAAATTTGCTGGTACTCTTTATGTGGCAGTCAAATAAAGAGAGAATTCCTACATTTATTTATTTTTTATTTTTTTATTTTTTTTTTTAACGTCTGAAAATCTACCATTGAAATCGCAGTTTACCTCTTTAAAATGGCTAATAAGTATTTGCAGGTCATTTTTAGTAATATTTTTATTTTTTATTTGTTGAAAAATTATAAAAATATTTTACACAAATTTGAAATTCTAGTTAATTTTTCGGATAATATAATTCAAGAAATACACCACAGAAATAAGTAAATAAACTTATAGGCCAAAATTTAGACCACGTTATTATCATTTAAATATTTAAACTGAGACGCCTTCATAAAGGAGCCCTTCTTTATGCAAGACGACCACTGCTCGAAAAAGCAGAAATCACAGGACAGGAAAAGTGCACCACGACATCGTCATAGACAAAAATGGTATTGGCCCACTGCACTAAAGCAGAAATCACAGGAGATCGCGTACAAACTGAAAATAAATTTCTCGCTTGAAACTGACCGTCGGAACTAATGTCAATCCGGGCGTTTTTCATAATGGGCGCACACCCTTATGTAAGAGCAATTTTCATTTCACTTTCTGATTATTTAATTAAGCAGGGAATGAAATACATCTTTGTCACCTTTACGAAAAATGCTGAATTGCTATAAAGCTTTCTGCAACATTGTGAAAAACCGTGGATTTGTATAAAAGTGGTCATATCTTCATAAAAAAAAAAGTCCGACTGTCAAAACGTAGTTTTCGTCAGATTAGTTTTTCAGGTTGTGCATCCCGGAACAGGAGTAGGGTACTTGAATAAAATAAACCTTATTTTCAACCGACATAACGAACTGCTATACACATAAGGGCTGAAAAGGGTGTGTGAATATACGTATATATATATATATATATATATATATATTACTGAAGGCTACTTTACTTCAATAGAAAGGCTTACCCTTTCTACTTTTGTAACTTGCTCGTATTACATACACATAATTTCTAAAATGACATTATTCAAATGTAACCTGTAAATTTAACGACATGCTATCTAACAACTCTACCATAAAAAGTTCTATACGTTTAAAATCACGCAAATAACTCAATAACATTTTCTAAAAACAATTTTAAGACAGAAAAATTAGAAAATTTTCAAATGTACACTTTAACAATATTAATATTCAGGTTATAGCTATGGTTACTCAAACTAAGGTTAGACTGTTTAGAGCATCACTATTCATGCTTAAGCTCAAAATAATTTTATCCCTATGGGTTAAACACTGAGAATGCAACACCAAGAAGGAGTGGTCACAAAGTGATGAAATTTGGAAAAAAGACAGAGACAGCAAGCAGCAATAAGTTATCTTTATTTCAAAATGATAGTCAGAATACAGAGCGAGAACGGCGTCGGCTCAGTAGGATGTAGGACCACCGCAGACAGCGATGCACGAAGAAACACGTCTAGGCATAGAGTCAATAACAGTGCGGATGGTGTCCTGAGGGATGGCTCTCCATTCCCTTTCAACCATTTGCCACAGTTCGTCTTCTGAACGAGGCAGGGACAGAGTCTGCAAACGGCGTCCAATCACATCCCACACATGTTTGACTGGTGACAGGTCAGGAGAGTACGGTGGCCAGGGAAGCATCTGTTTACCTTGCAGAGCATGTTGTCAGATGCGAGCACTGTGTGGTCAGTCGTTATCCTGCTGAAAATTGCATTAGGCAGCCCCTGAAGGTAGGGGATTGCCACCGACCGCAGTACATTATCCAAGTATCGTTGGGCCGTCTTAATGCCCTGAATACGAACCAAAGGTGACCTGGAATCGTAAGCAATAGAGCCCCAAACCATTATGCCAAGTTGTCGCGCGGTGGGGCGTTCCACAGTTACTGCCGGATTAGCTCTGTCTCCACGTCGACGTCACACACGTATGCGGTGACTGTCACTGGATAAACAGAAGCGTGACTCATCTGAGAACACGACGTTTCGCCATTCTGTCATCCACACCGCTCCAGTCCGGCACCATTCTAAACGTTGGCGTCTATGCTGCGGGGTCAATAGCAGTCTTCTTAACGGACGCCGTGAGTGCAGGCCACGTTCAACCAATCGACTGGAAATGGTTCTGGTCGACACGGAAACATCCAGGGCAAAGAATATGTATTGTTAAGAAGGAAAGCTTCGCATCAGCAGGAGTGGCTTCCTCCGAAGGAAAAGGGACACAATTGCGCATGCGTGAAATATCCGTCGCCAAAAAGCGCCAAAGCTCGAAGCTGATGTCGAAGTTCGAATAGGTTCGACGGTCACGTTTATCAAGAGTTTAAAGCTGTGACTCCATTTTTTCCCTACATATTGACAGATATAAAATCAGACATCAAACTGCGAAATACAAGTTCAACTAGTAAAGCGAAAAAGCACGAAAATTCGAGTTTAAATTATCGCGAAAAGTCAAAGAACGATCCATCTTAATCCGTTTTTCTCAATTTCATGTACACATGGCGGAGGTGGAAAATCTCGGCCAGGTACATCACAAAGGGGAAATTCTCGCCAACAGTTCCGTCGCCAAATCCCTTGGCGAATCGTCCCTCTTCTTTCTAGCGGCGTAGAAGACAACCTGGTTTACATTACGTCTATGGAGCCTTTCCTTCTTTACATAGACTTTCTTTGTCCAGGGTATCTTGCACATGCTGCAGAATCGCGGTACAAGTGACTTGCGGGACCGCCACAGCTTGTCGGCGGATGAGTCGATCCACGCGTGCTGACGTCACTCTGGCTGCACCTGCACCCCTCCTTCTTCCCACATTTCCTTGTTCCAACCATGTTCGCCATAGTCGATGCACCGTGCTCACATCCATGCGGGTGTCAGCTGCAATTTGACGTAAGGACCAAACCACCCTTCTCAGTCCGATCAGCATACCCCTCGTAAAATCATCTATCTGCTGGAAGTGCCTTCGTTGACGGCGGCCAGACATTTTCTCCTATTACACGTATCCTCCGGGACAAAAACCAACTTTCTTCGATAATTCGTCTGGCAGAAATAACGACACGAATATTGCCCATTCTGCACGTTCCTTCCCTTATAGCTTACTTCACGTGCGTCGGAGAGCTGCACATTTCACATCATTCGCATAACTCAGTGACTTGCGTCTACTCTAAAATTTTCATAAATTTCTGACCACTCCTTCTTGGTGTTTGCATTTTCAATGTCTAGCAGTGTATTAAGCAGATTAGAGATACTGATAAATCATCTATATACAGCCTATTTAAACTTTTCAGAGGGGGGAGAAGAACTAATTGAAGTAAAAGAAGAGGTAATAAAATACAAAATAAATTTCTGCTACACTGTATCAAAAAAAGACTTCAATCTTGCCTAGACAAATTTCTAATTTCGGCTAATTTTACCCAAAATGAAATTAATCGGATGCAAACGTGTAAAACCAGATTTAAAATTAAAATAAAAAAAATTATTCAAACCACTTACGCAGGCCATAATATCATTAAGGATCTAGTACTGGACTTTAATAATTATACACGCTCCAGTCTGAATAACAACTCCAACAAATTTACTGCAATGTCAACTTTTTACATCCTGAATTTGATAAAATTAAATTCAATTACATTTTCAAGAATAATCAACGAAAGCACGATTCTTTCATTTCAATATCAGAGGACTTTAAACAACTAGCTCAGTAACCATCATGAACTCGATAATAAAGCAATTTGATATTACCAAGAACCATAATATATCCTTAACCAGAATATATGTCGATAATCACTATAATCACAGGCAATTTGGACATAGTCAATGATCTACAATTAAAGGAACTAATGAAACTCGAAACTAAATTCAGGCCAGTACAAAGGATCAGCAAGAACTATAGCCTCAACAGTACTGAAAATAACCAGAACGAATTTATAATTAAAACATAATATAAATTCAGTCTTCCCAGTAATGCATTATTAGAGTGGAAAGAAGTTTTGATAAAAATTAAGAATAGAATTAATAAACTAAAATTTACAGGAAATTTAAACTGGAGTGCACTTAAGTACAAAATACTGGAAATTAAGAAGAAAATTACTATTACCAAAATAGATAAAGCAAGCAATAATTTCAGTATCGTATAAAAACAATTATACGGCCAAATAATTGAAACTTAATTTCATCAGCATATTACCTACTGAAAAACAAACGAAAAAAAAAAAAAAACTTCCATCATCAATAAACTAAAAGTCCTTTCATTGTAGACTTAAAATTTCGGCTTCATCTAATTGCAACAAATTCTCTAACCTATATGCTCTTCCCAAATTCCATAAAAAACCACATAAATTCACATTTACAGAAAATGATATTAAAAATTATAAAAAAATTATTGACTACTTATTTGTGATCCAAATTTTTTTTAAAAAAAATGTTCTATTATTTTTCGTTCAGCTAGCCAAGATCGCAATTTATGTTGGATTATCAAAAATACTCTTTTATTTCAAAAATTAGAGATTCCGAAATTCAAGAAATTAACTCCTATGATTTTGAATATATATATATACTACTCTTCCTTTGAAGGAAATTTACAATAGTCTACACTATTACTTCTAGATTTATTTCATAAAATACTATTTTAGCAAAAGACAAATGTAAAGATTTCCTCCACTGGTCAGTTTTTCACATCTATATTAAACTTAATAACAGTATTTTAAAACAAATCAAGGGAATCCCTATGGTCACTTACTTCTCTTAAGTCTGTAATTTATGCTTATTTACAAAAGAATATCAATTTCATAAGTCTTTAAACAATACTAATTTAAAACTATTCAACAATACCTAGAGGTACATAGACTTATTTTTACTTTTAATAATTTTGGATCTATTGAGAAACTTCATACATAGTCTTTTTGCTCAACACTAATAAAATAAATAAACTAATAAAAGTCAACAAGAAATAGAATTTTTTGATCAACGGATTATTCAATACAATAAAATTAAA
The DNA here is from genome assembly GCF_044657685.1 of Stegodyphus dumicola. Lineage (NCBI taxonomy): Eukaryota > Metazoa > Arthropoda > Arachnida > Araneae > Eresidae > Stegodyphus > Stegodyphus dumicola. The sequence goes on from NC_140780.1 coordinate 103,387,677, forward strand.
CTGTTTGATAAAGGAATACAATTTAAATTTATAAGGTTTATTCTCCCCACATCCTGCATGACTTCGTAGTGTAACGGTACCACACGCGGTGCATATTCGAGAGGCCTCCGGCGATGGCATAGCGGATTTCTTCGATTTCCTGCTTCGAAAAATACTAAATGACTCTATAAGTGACCCCCGAACTAAAAGGTGGTGGACAATAATTCGTCACCACCAGGATGTGGCGATTAGATCCCCTTATCCTCAGTCGTCCTTAAAAAGGTTAATATATAAGATATAACGAAGTAACCACTTGACAAATATTTTCTTCCTCTTTCCAATATGCCTTCGTGGTATAACGCTAGCACACTCGGCGCATATTCGTGAGGTCTAGGTTCCTGTCCCAGCGAGGGTATTGCTCAGTTTCCATGGCTTCAGCTTCTAAAAAACCTAATGAATCTACAAATATACTACTATTAAACCAATTAATTGGCAAACAAAATTATCAAAAAGTTATTAACTATACAATAATCAATCAAATTAATAGAATTGAAAATATATGTACAGATATATACTACTTAAAAGATGAACTAATTTTATTCACACAAGTTCTTATAGAGAATCAAATTCCTTCCCATTTTATTAATTATTTACTCAATAAAGCAGGCATTAACTTTCAAATTTAATTTTTAAACTAATAAGTTATCATGGGTTTATCTTAAACCGTCCAAGCAAGATGGGACTGGATATTTTATTAGCTATGAAATTTACATATTCTGTCTTTCATTGTAAAGTACTTTATCGTAAAAAGCTCTAACTACTTTCTTTTTATTAAGCCATTTAGTTTCTAAAGACCCAAATATCTCTGATTCTGGATATGAAGACTTTTCACTGCTACGCTTACTATTTTCTGTTTCCTTGAGTTTCAGGCACAGAATATTACAATTTTTTAATTTTGATTTATTTGTTTAAATCCAAAGTAATTTATTTACATGACATTCAAACGGGAGATATAAGCGCTGGCCTAGCACCTTCACACTTACCATTTAGATTTTTTTGGTCTAAAGCCAAACATTGATCTTTATTCGAATTCATTTTTCCACATTCCTGTATACGTTATACGATATTTTTTCCCTCCTCCCACCATGCCTTCATTGTGTAACGGTAGCACACTCGGCGTGTATTCGAGAGGTCCAGGTTCGAGTCCCGGCAAGGGCACAGCTCATTTTACTCGTTTCCCGCATTAAAAAAAAAATAATAAAAAAAAATGACTCTAGGGCGTATACAGTTTTTAACACAGTCTCTCAACTCTCTTACGTTAAACCTAAGTATTACCAGTACGCTCCCTTATGCCGCGGCACCATCATGAAGATTTCTGTCTTCGAACAGCGGCTAACTAAGTGTGTAACACTATAATGAAGCGGACCCTTAAAATTTCTAACATCCTTCTAAAGACCAATTTATTTCTCTCCAACCCATAACGACTCTTTTATCTAATTGGCCTACCCCTTTTCGAGAGTAGGCACCCATTACTTAGGCGACCCTTGAGTTAAAATGCAATATATAGGCTGACTCTGTCACCCACGGTGCAATATACCTGCAATTTCTTTCCATACCTCCCACAGGGATAAAGCAATTAAATACACGTCTCGCTTTTAACTGCTTCTTCCACTCGGTCAGGGGCGGAAGACAAGAAATCGCAAACCCTTCACCATGGAGAAAGTTATTTCTTCCTTCCCGTCTACTGGCTATTCGAAGACTGAACAATAGACGTTGATGGAAACCCCGGACATAAATACAAATTTTGGCAAATGTAAAGAATTATAGGGCAAACGTGCGTATGATCATGATTATTCCTTAAAGTTATTATAACAAATAATTATTATAATGATTAAATGTCGGTTTCTAGTTGCATGCCTTCGCGGTGCAATTGTAAAGCACACCCGGTAGCAATCAAAAGGTCCGGTGTTCGAATGCTGGGGAGGGTACAGCATATTTTTTCACGACGCGAGCTCCGGGAAAAAGCTAATGACTATAGAAATTGAAGCCTTCTTTTAATTCAGTACTATAACAATATTTCTGATTGAGCAAACAAATATTTTCACATTCATAGTCACAGTTTAAATGCGCAGCAGCCTGGCACCAGTACTTCTCAATTTTTTGAAATAAATCATAATTCCAGCCGGAACGCACTGTACCCTTACATACAATGGCTCCGGAAGTTCTTTTATGTAATTTAACCATAATTTCACCAAATCATAATGCTTGCAGACATTTCGTAACGATGTAACCAAATAGGGGAACTGTCATTTGTACAGACCGTTATGTTTGTTCTCATCTTACAGACCAACCCTAAGATTTGGGGGGGAAGGGAATTTTCTCCGGCACATTCTGGTTCACAGTTTCGTTTATATCGGCAGAAATTCGTGGTAAGAAAATGCTGGACTCTTCTCTCTTTGTTTTCATACCTACAAGTTCCCATTAAAATTTCCTTCAATATCTCATACTGTTTGTAGAATTCAATCTGTTCTCAACAAAGACGATTTAACCGTTTTACCTTTTTTCATTGGTATGCTGTCAAAAGAATGGTCTTTGTTTCTAAAGTCATTTGAAATACCACACGATTGCACTGTACCTTAGAAACTTGCATTATTATGTGTCATATGGCCTCCTCGTGGCCCGGCGAGCAGGGTCAATCCTCTTAACTAACTAACTGTATATTAAGGACTTAAATTCAGGGTCAGCCCGGCTCAGCTATTTATGAGTTTTTGAGTGAAACTGCAATTTAAGCCTATTGTATAACCGTCGTCAGGTGGGTTCTAGATATATTTAGCATGATCGCGACGTGATGTCATTTTCATAAAGTATACGTATTAATAGGACGAACCCTTTATTATAACACGAACGAAAATATAGTTTACATAAAGTTAGTAACATAATATTCCGCTGCCATACAGCGCTTAACATCCATTATCGTAACATTCTCTTCCATATTCTATAATCTCGACTCTGTGCCACGTGAGAGAAACGAAAACGCGTGCCGTTCGGCTCAAGTGCGCGTGCGTTTATTACATGAAATCATCCCACCTCTAAAAGATTTGATAGTGTCTTTCAGTGACCTGTCAAATCCATATATAAACATTTCTTGAAACAACAAAAAACAAATATTCATGAAATTTTCGAGCTTAATTAATCAAGTCTTACTATTTTGAATAAAAGTTATTTCAACATAAATTCAATAATCTTAATCATTAAAAGATGAAGCATTCAATTAACTTTTAAACCTAAATCATTATCATTTATGATAATGTTAGTTGTTATATAAACAAAACAATACAAATTAATCATTAGCATTATACTTTAACAAAACCATGGCTAAATATTAACCATATTAAATAACATTAGAAAAATTCAAGTATAGAATTTTAGTTCTTTAAAAAAATGTTCAATCGAAATAGTCAAAATATTCATAAACTTTCAAAAACTATCTACTTTCAGTCGTGCTTCCAGTCACTGGAAAATATTACCATGTCATTGAGTCACGTTATTAATGTAGACTCAGCATAGATTTTATGCATTGCAAGAAGTCTGTTCATAGACCTCTGAAAAGCTGCGGCAGCGTTTCTTAATCCAAAGAGTACAACTACAATAGCATATTGTCCTGGCATATGTGGTGCGGGATACGTACCAAGCTCTTCATCCGAATAGTGTTCTGCTTTCAGCGGAACAATTCTTGGAATGTTTTCAACTCCGAAATCAGTGTCTGTATCATATATCACCCCGACATTATTCACAACAGTTTTAAACTCTCGTATCTTGTTTGCGTGAACGTGCTTCGAAGTATTATTCGGCATCAGAGCTATTTAACTATAATTAATATTTTTTTTTTTTTTATGATCATAGCAGGTCTAGTCCATCCGGCATAAACTTTGTTTTCACTATCAGGGATTAAGACTATATCTCTGTCAACTTTCTGTCACTTTCTTTAAATTCTTTATGACGAGTCTTCCAATTATGGTAAAATGCATAAGTTTTCTGCTTTCCAACGGCTTTTTCCATCTTCATTTTCAAATCATTCAGATAATCAGTTACTGAAGTTAGTTGTGCATGAGAAATAGGGGTTTCACCAGTCAATGACGTTTTCAAGACAGATAATGGGTATTTAGGACGTCTTCCTTAAAGCATACCTTACGCATCACAGAAATCACGCAACTGAATTTTCAAAGTTCAGGTACCAGAACATTTCTTGGAATGCGAATTAAATTTACTTGTTGAATTCCTTTACACATAGTCCTACACTTTTTCGAAATCTCTATCGGAACTGGATTATACCAGATAAGTTTAAATTTCCAAAGTTCTTGAAGAAGAATTTTCGTTAATATGATAATTCAATTTTAAGCATCGAATAATTTTGCTATTGAGGATAATATAATTTTTGTTTTGTTGGACTTTTTTGGCAGTTAAATATCGCAAAATTTCAGAAAATTTCATCTTTATTAGGATCCCATTGCAAACCAATAACTTTTACAGCCTTATTTTCCACATTCGTGTGAAGTTTATCCTTAGTTGAACCCTTTATGGTTGCGTTTTCTAACACTAACCTTTCGTTAGTAGACCACTTGTGGAGATCAAACCCTCCTTTTCTAAGCATTCGGCTCATTTTTATAGCTCAGAACCATCTTGAACATTATTAGCACCTGTCAGCACATCATCCACATAAAAATCCCTTATTACCATGGTGGCGATTTTGGGGAAATTTTCATCATTTGCTAATCTCTTCAATGCTCTTGTCGCCAAGTATGGCGAAGTAGTAGTTCCATACGTCACAGTGTTCAACCGAAAAACTTGCACATGCTGCTTCGAATTACCTCTCCAATATATTCTTTGAAATTATCTATGCTTAGGCTTAATTTTTACTTGTCTATATTTTCTCAATCTCCATAGTTATTGCAATACGATGACGCATGAACGTCAAAAGTATATTAATCAGATTATACTTATACCCAATCAAATCTTGGGTTTTTGGACGAACCATTAACGTCTCATAACGTGAAACATCTGATGATGACTTTGCATTTGCATGAAACACTACTCTCAGTTTTGTCGTTATGCTTGAGTCATTTTTAAAACAAAATAATGAAGTACACAGAAACTTTTATTTTTAATTTACAATCTACTGATGAAATTGACTCTATATGACCCAACAATAAGTATTCTTGCATAAACTTTCTGTACTGATTACAAATTTCTGGCAATGATGAACGACTTTTCTCCAAATAAAGAAAGCTACGAAAAGACATTTCCTTTGAGTTACCCAAAAGTTTCCTATTAGGTCTGTAAGGCAGCTCAAATGAGTATTTTCCAAATTCATCACGGGTACGGGAATTCTGAAAATGACCCTCCGTAAACTTTCTTCTGTTACAAGAGGATATGACTCTGGGATACTCTCTAATTTCCAAAATGACTTAACTAATTCTTCAGTACTTTCACTTACGTGGTTTACTGACAATGGATTGCTCGGTTTAGGGGTCTCAAACGCTGTTGCTCCTACAATAATCCAACCTAATTTTGAACTCACGGAAAAGGTAGATTTTCACCACGATTAGTAATGTTTCCATTTATTAAAGTTAAAAACATATTTACCCCTAATAAAATGTCAATTGTGCTTGATTTACAAAATGAAGGATCAGCTGAAACTAAATCACTAAAATTATTAACAATATCTTTAGGTGAACACACAAAAGACAGACTGTCACTGATATTTTCTATAACAAAAGCAGTAGTTGAAATCGGAGTCACTATTAAAGTGGGGAGAAAACAATAAATCAACTTTTCCGTTACTGACAGTGCCAAAAGTACCTAGATATGGAACTATCTTTCACGTTCAAACCCAACCTTTCTACGCACTCTCTAGTAATAAGTCATCGTTGACTTCCAGTATCCAACCAACGTCTGCAGTTTACTAACCTTTAATCACTGCCAAACAGAGTAAAATCTCACTATGCTTAATGTTCGAAGCGTTTGCACCGACCATAGTGGATTTTGGCGATTCTTTCGACTCTTCAATTGGAACTGACGGCTCATGATTTTTGGAAATAAATGGGTTCGCCTGGATCGAAAAGATTTGTATTCTGGTCTGTTTAACTTCTCTATACGTATTACGCTGTACTGAGGTTTTCCACAATGTTTACATTTATGTACACTTTACAATTTTTAACTGTATGAGTGTCTGAAAGACAATCAAAACACAAATTATTACCTTTTACTTACTGAATTGTCTTTTGCACGTCTAGTTGAAAGAATTTTGCGCACTTTAGTAAATTGTGATCATCTTGACAGTAGATACATTTAGCATTTGTTATAAACACATTTACTTTGTTATTAGTCTTGTAACCCTTTCCTGAAGACACTTTATTGTTTTGTAACGTCCTTGCATAATGTTTCAAAAATTCAATCAGTTCACTTAATTTTGGAATTTCCTCTTTTTTAACGGTCTTTCCCACCATAATTTAGTTGATGAATCTAATTTCTGAAAAAAAAAACATAAACCAATAATGTATCCCCAAAGTTCTATATTTTCTCTTGTAGCCCCTCCAAACCACGAACAAGCGGCCGAGCGATGAAGTCGCTGAACACTGGTAGTTCGGTCCGAGGTTCGAATCCCGCGAACGGGCTGGCTGCATGGGCGTTTTCGTGGTTTTCCCCATGTGTAACGTGTATACGAGCCAGTTTCCCTTAGAAAGTCCTCCACGAAAGGCATCCCTCTCCTTAGGCAGATAGCCCTAGTGTGCTTTGCCATAATTAAATACACCACACCACCACCACCAAACCACGAACAACTTCATTCACTTTATCCATTAAGACTAGAATTGCTGAAACTGATTCATTTTGAATTGAAGGTAATGAAAATAATCTTTTATTCTGTGCAAATATTAACTCACGCTTATTCGAGTAATGATCCTTCAATAATTCCCACGCTATGATATAACTATTATCCGTTATCGCTACTGCCTGCACACCTTCATTAAAAGGTGATACACGATATGCATCACCTTTTAATGAAGATTTTAAATAATGCAATTTTTTAGCATTTGATACTTTGGGATTGCTATGTACACATGCATTTAAAAAGGTCATTAAGTTATTCATTCTTGCACATTTCCACTAAATGTTCGCAAGTTTAATTTTGGGAGTTTAACACATTTTCTGAAGACGATCCTTCAGCCTTTATATCTGAGTTCAAACCCAACTTCATTGATTAATCCTCTAGCTTCTTGATTCACACTAAAATATTTGTAAGAAATCTTTGCGGTTATGCCGTTAGAAGAATTCTTAATTTCTTCCTTATTTAACTCTTTCGTATCTTCATGCAACAATATATTATGATACTTACAGTTACATTTTGAGCATTTCCATTGAGAAGGGTAATTTATTGGTTCTGCAGTCCCTTACAAAACAAAGAAAGCACAGCTTAGGAACCTTTTAAACTTTTTTTTGTTTCTTCCAGTGACATAACGCATTTTTCCGAAACGTGAACTTCGCTTCCATAAATAAACATGTTTGGTTTATTTAATTATAACAAAGCACACTACAGCTATCTGCTTAAGGGGTGGGATCTTACTTCCTAAGACAAATAAAGAAGAAAAGTTCGAGTAGTGTAATTTTGCTTACATTATTAAACAGGCTGAATTACGTACGGAGGAAATGTTTCGTTTTTATTAGGTGAATGCTTTTCAGGCAAATTCGCATAACTCGTAGATAAATTTAAAGAAGTTCTTTCGCGACTTTCGATTTCCCGTTTTAGAAATTTTATGAGGTCGACATTAAAATTTTCTTCATCTGCTTTCTGACGAGCAAAATCCAGAGTTATATCCCTAGGAATATATTTCATTAATAATGGATAAAACAAACTTCCGTATGATTCAGTTTTGATTCCTAATGAATTTAGTGACCTTACTTGTATGTTACAAGGTATCATATAATTTTTTCAAAGTATGAGTATCATTCGGACTTCGAATAGGTTGTAAATTTAATAGTTTATGCATGTATACAAATTGAAATAGATCTCTCTGAGCAAATCTTTCTTTAAGAATTTTAAGCACTTCGTCATAATATTCTGGAGATAATGAAAATCCTTCGTTGCACCACCTCCTAGAAACTAAGCAAATACATATATTATTTTTTTATTTATTACGTGCTCTGCCCCTTAGGCACTACAGGGAAATGGAGGGATGCCCCTTGGAGGTTTTTTTTTTAAGGAAACTGTCTAGTATCCGTGTTAGACACGGGGGGAAAACGACGAAAACGCTCATGCAGCCAGCCCGTTCGTCAGGACCGAACGACTAGTGTTCAGCGGCTTTTACCGCTCAGCCGCTGGCGGGCCTAAGCAAATTATTGAACTCATCACCTTTAGATAACTTTGCATTTTGGTTTACTGCCGTATCAAAAGTATTACAAAATGTTTGCCACACTACAGTATTTTCATAAAATTTATCAATCACAATATTTGGCAACTTACTCTGTAATCAGAACTTTTATTAACACCCCAGAAATAATCGATACGTAACTATTATCACGAGAAGAACCATTAGAAACTAACGAATTGCTGACATTTCCTTTTTCTTTCAATAATTTTGTGCCTTTGAAATTCCATTTTATAATCTTTTCCAGGGCACTTGCGATTTCAGTTTCAATGTATTTTACATCAGTTAAATTTTTAATCTAACCTTTCAAAGAAACTGCTTTTACTTTTAAAAATTCCTCATTATTCTTCTATATCTTCAACTTTACAAGAAGCAATTAAAGATTCAGTGGAACCTGTTACCTTAGTTATTGGCTGAACGGATAGTAGTTTCGTTTCGTTCTTCCTTAAATTTTGTGAGGTCTGCTTCAGCAATTTCTGTTATGCGTAAACTTCAATTTCCAACAAAATAAATTGAACAAAATATTTCTTACCTCATTTGACGAATCAATTAAACTTCACCGGCATTTTCATAATTCTGTTCATAACGGATTATAAATACAGCCATCATTCTGACACTACTGGTCGTACATCCGTCGCGAGGTTGAGTTTTTAGATATATTTAACATGAACGTGACGTGATGTGGGCATTTTCAGAAAACACACGTACTAACAGGACGAACACTTTAGTATAAAACGAACAAAAGCATAGTTTACATAAAGTTAGTTAAGTGCGTAACATTTTCTTCTGTATTCTATTATCCCCACTTTGTGTCACGTGAGAAAGGCGAAAACGTGCGCCGTACGGCTAAAAAGTGCGCAGGCTTGAATTTCATCAAATCATCACAAAGACAGAACCCCCATTTAAGATGAGGTTCGGTATTTAATTATATTATTTAACTATTCATTAAACTTTATTATTTCTTTACATAAACTTTATTATTTCTTTCATTATTTCTTTACATTTTAATGAGTTTTGATTTATTTTAGGAATATATATTATTTTTATTTTTTATTAGTTAATTAATTTATTTTTTCCTCTTTTCTGACGACTTTCCACAGGTCATTCTACACTGGTGTGCAAAACTTAAGCAACAGGTGTTCTTTTTGCCATAACACCACGAGAAATCTTCTAAGAGACATGAAATTCAGAAATGTGAGACAGCGATATTTAAACGATGACGAAACCATGGGTGCACAAAAATGGGTTGATCTTTGGATTATGGTAACTTGGCGATTTTTTGGCGAAAATTTGGGGACCAACTCTGCTACAGCAACCCTCTATTTATTTATTTATTATTTTTTTTTTCGCCGCCATTTAGTCTTCACGAAGTAAAGACATGTTTCTTTTCTTTTTATTTACTGAACACTTTTTCCAACAATCTACTAGCCGAATTACACTCATGCTAGAAATTTTATGTAACAAAACTGCTTAATCATGACAAATATTAACTGCAAAATTGGGAAAAAGTGCACAATCGCAAACTCCTTGCGCGTTTTTCAGAATAGCACATAAACATAAACCATTTACACGTCGACTTATTTTTACTTAAAAAAACATCCCAGAATTGCACAAAAATGGCATTGCACACACTCTTAACTTTATCCATCTACACTGCTATTTTCTCATAAATTACAAAAATTTGCACAAAAATGCAAAAAAAATCTGTGAATCTTTAAACTCGGTAAAAAGCACATATATGAAATTACCTGATCGCGAAAAAGTATATACCCTTTCCAAGGATGAACATTTCCACGTATAAAATAAATAAAATATCCAAAAACTTTTACCTCTAAATTATCTATTATATTATAAGCGTCACCAACGAATTCATACCGCAAACATTAAAAATGGTTACAAATACTTAGTGTTAAATATTTAAATTACTTCCATGCACGTTTACTTCAACTGAAACGTATACCAAATTCCGACAAACATAAAATTCACAAAATAACTATCATTTAATTAAAATATCACTAAACCATGTACACGTCGACTTATTTTTACTTAAAAAAACATCCCAGAATTGAACAAAAATGGCATTGTGCACACTCTTCACTATATCCATGTACACTGCTTTTTTCTCATAAATTAGAAAAATTTCGCGAAAATGCATGAAAATACTCAACGTATTCCAAAATACTACAAACATATAACTCACAAAATCACGATCATTAAATTAAAATATAATTAAATTAAAAAACACTACTTAAAATATAAATAAGCACATACATTAAATTAATAAAAATTAGATTACAATCCTAATTACTTTAAACTAAATCATTGCTAATAACAATTTTCTGATAATACCATATTAATTTATTTACTCCTTACATTTAGAACAATGCATAAAAATAATATCCTCAAATGATTAAAAATACTAACTTACCTAATCTTCAGAATCTTCATTACGTGGCACGCACACTTCCACTATTTCACACAACACACAATGAAGCTTAATACAAAATAATGTAGTACTACAGTTTTCCAAATTCCTCCCCTTTTCCTATTAAAGAACTGTAATTCGTCCATTAATGTCACATGACATATCTCATGATCTCTCATTGCCCTCACACAAAATAATGCGTAATCGGAACTGAGTACTTCTCACATTATTACCAAAGTCCTAGGTAGTAACCTTTATCGCCTCCAAAATGTCGCCAAAATACCAGTTACCATATTCCAAAGATCAGCCCAAAAATGAATACAATGCGAAGAGTATAGAATCAAACAAAAAATTCTTTATTAAACTCATATCGTTACACATGACTGTCTGTACAAGAGGAAGAACAACAAGCAGATATTCCTTAGCTTGGGATATGCCCTCCCATTACCGCAATGGTTGTTTCGCACCGTCTCTCCATACTCAGCACCAGACTGCCCAACAGATCTTGAGGTAAGAGTGTCCATTCCTCAATCACCATCTGTTTCAGTTGTTCGGTGTTCCCGGAGAATGTAATCTTGCCGCAAGCCATCTCCCCAGAGCATCCCACACATGTTCTATTGGATTTAAATCAGGGGAGTACGCTGGCCAATCCTTTCGAGTGATAACTTCACTTTTCGGTAGCTTCTGAATAGCAGGAGTCCGGTGTAGCCGTGCATTGTCATCCATAAAACCGGTCTGCTCCAATGGCACCACAGAACAGACGCGTATGGGGAAGGATCACCTCCTGACAATAGCGATCTCCGGTTACAGAAACTCTGTCGTAAATAGGGAGCTCTGTGCGCCCGTTCAGCATAATGCCTCCCCAGACGAAATCTTCAGGACCACCGTAACCGTGATGTTACTGGAATGAAACTATCCTGGCATCCTGGAATGAAACCATTATTGGGATGAAACCGACCTCTCTCCAAATCAGCTGGCGTTGAGAATCGCTTGTGGCACTCATCCATAAAGAGGACACGACTCCATTGATGAGATGCGCAGTTTTCGTGCTCCTTGCACCATTCTAAACGGTGTCGTCGATGGCCAACTTTCAAAGGGATGCAGCATAAAGGATGGCGGGCGAATAGGCTACCTTTGTGAAGGCGTCTGGACACAATAAACCGCGACACTTGTCGCGCCGTTGCTGTATACAGTTGCTGAGCTATGGCGCTTGCTGACTGGTTTCGGGCTCTTTTTACCTGCAGGACGATATATCTGTCATCCACTGCACTTGTTTTCCTGGGACGGCCACCACCAACCTTTCTAACAGCTGTACTTATGATTTGGAAGGTTTTCCAAGCGCTCGAAACGACACTTTTGTTCATCCCGAACTCTTCAGCTACACTGATCAGACTTCGCCCCTCCTCCAGCTTTTCCATCATTCTTCCAGGTGTGAAATCATCCAAGTGATTTCTTTTAGCCATATTTCACAAAAGAACTCGCTTGTACTTGCAGTGAATGTCTTTAATTGCGTCTACGTCCTTCCTTTTATTGTAGACTTGAGTTGAGCCCGGCGACCGCACGTGTTTTGCGTACGCTCACGTCGCGTGTGACGTTTTGTTCCTGACATTTGCATACGTATGAACTTTCTACTGAATTGCGTGTTCATTGTACTCATCGCAAGAACCTCTTTTCTGCAATTTCATGGCTATCTGATTAAAATTTATATTGTTCCTTAAGTTTTGCACACCAGTGTAATTTTAGGAATTAAGACTTGATCTCACTAAGATACTCTCTCTTTCGCTGAAGCAAGAATTCAATTTTAATTGTTTTTTTCTGCATATTAAATTTAATACAAGCAATCTTTTCAGGAGTTGTTAAAGAATTTAATAATGTAGTAATAATTATTCTCTGCACATGATCCATATTTACACACAGTTTACACGCTTTATAATTTTGTACATTTCGAGGAAAGCTGCAAGGCCAACATCCCCTATGCACGTCCATTGTCAGATTTATTCAAGGTTTAAATTCAAGAATAAAAGTTATACATATTTTTTCCAAACATAAATTTTTACAATATTTTTTTAATATTTAGATTATACTATCCTGGAAATTTAACAAACATTTTAACAGTAATATATATTAAGAAAACCGTTACATATATGTATCTATATATAGATATATAATATGTGTGTGCTGTAAGAACTGACTCCTCTATTTGTTATTTTTATATTATATTATATATTTTTTAGGTCAAATTTTCATTTTTTTTTTTAATTTTTGTATATGTTAGATTGCTTCTGTTTTACATATTTTTGGACTTGGTCCACTAAAGTTATAAAAAAAACATTAGATTTTTAAGCTTTTCTGCTTGTTAATGAATTTTGCTTTTATTTTTTAACCTGGCCTGTATGTTTTGAAAATTTGCACTTCACTTTGTTTTTCCATTTTGAATTAAGAAATTTGCATGTGGTTTTATTTTTGGCCCCCCCCCCAAAAATGCTTAAAAATCTAATAATTATATTCAATTTAAGTAGACACACACACACACACACAAAAAAAAAAAAAAAAAAAAAAAAAAAAAAAACCCATCTAATATATGAAACAAAAAAATAACAAATGAAAATTTGACCTAAAAATATAAAATAAAAAGAGTCAGTTCTTAAAATCTGTAACATTAGAGCAACAAAAGTTTTGAAATACAACAATGTTAATTATTTGATCTAAAAAATCATTAATTAATTAATAATAATAGTGTTAACTAATTAATTAATAAAAAGATTGTTAATTAATTAATGATATTTTTAGATCAAATTTTCATTTGTTATTCTTTTTAGTTCCAATTTCCATATGCTTTTATTTTTCTATATGTTAAATTATTTCTGTTTTACATGTTTTGCTTTTTGGACTCTGTCCACATAAACTGAAAGCAAACATTAATAGATTTTTTTAAGCATTTTGCTTGTTTATGATTTTGATGCTAAAATTTAAAAAAATTACTCTGACCTGTATGGTATCAAAATTTTCATATGTTATTATTTGTTCATGTATCGGATTGCTTGTATTCATGTTTTGTTGACTCGGTCTACTCAAAATAAATATTTTAAAGTTTGCTTTAAGCTTGTTTATGGTTCTGAAACTATACAATTTTTGCATTACTTACTATGGCCAATAGAAGCTGAACTGATAAAGACACATATTACTTTGATTGATTTTTTAAGATTATTTTAAGCACTATAATTTGTGTCTGTGTTGGTTCAGAAAGAGGCTAATTTATTTACTTCTTTCATTGCAAGAAACCCCTGATGACCGATGTAGTGAAAGATGTAAATGTCTTTCTTCATTTTTGGCTTTGGCATTTATTGTCCCTTTCATGCTCTTTGCCAGTGTGTTTGTGGTTTTTGTTTTTTGCATATGGTTTATTTCACACTGAATATAGGACAGACTTTAAATGTATCTTTTATTTTAATTTATTTTGCATTATTACCACCACCTGTTGATGATTTCAGCATGCAAATGGATTAGGTTTTGAATTGCTTTTTACTTTATTTTATTCATATATTTGCACCCTCTTTTGAGTTTAATCTTTCCTGCTATGAAGACGTCGGTTTCCAAGTCTGAAGTCTGGTTTTTAAAATAATATTTCTTTCTCTTGTGTTGATTTTTGGTCTTAGCAAGACCCTTACCTTAAGTTCATCTGTTTTATTATTTTTATTATTTTAAATTTAATTTTAGTACTTTTACAAAGTTTAAACTCTATAAGCTAGTAGTTCCTCCCATAAAAACTTGTATATTTTGACTAATAGCAAATCGCTTATTTATTTTATTTTGCACATCGGCATTACCAATCCATTGTCTATAGTTTTTATTATACCTTAATGTGTTTCTTCAAGCGGACTCGTCGGGAAATTGGAACAGAGAATTGAAACTAAAGATTTTGGTAAAGTTTTTTTCAATTAATTTATAAAAAGTGTTTCGTATCCAGTGTCAATTGTCTGTTTCGGCGAAACGCGATATGGAGTTAGCTTGATTCGAAAGTCATTAAAAATAATTTTCCCTGAAGAGCCATAATGAAATTCGAATTAGGCTAATCTACCATTTACCACTTCTTAGTTTTTATATTTTTGCTTTAATCATTTGTCGCACTTTAATTCTTATGTTTAAAATATGCCTTACTTTGATTAGCATATTGCTTACAATTAGTATTTAATTTTATTTGTAAATATCCAATTGTTTCTATTATTTTATCTTTATTACCCATTTCATTGCAACCTTATTTTACCTATGTTAATATTTTCACGGAACCACAGTATCTAAGAAACTTTTTAGCGTACGAACTAGGAAATTTCTTTTAATTTTTTCTAAATTTTCAGCTCAATGTGCAAAGTTTTTGACTACATAGGTCCTTTCTCGTTTGTTCTTTTTATTTTAATTAGTTATATATATAAATAAAGAGAGAGAGGAGGAAGATCAATGGGGGAAATACTGATAAATTTACTTTCTCATATGTGGCATAAATCTCAGTGTGGACTTTTTCATTAGGGCATTAGTGTGGTCTTCTTTCAATGTAAGCATTTAATTGTATGGACTTTTAACCGTGTGTGCAGTTTCTTCAATGGGATTTTAACTGGTCACTACTGCTCACTAAAAGTCGGTGGAAAACGGCTGCAGATTTGATTTCACATGAAATATTCAATCATTGCTCAAGTCTAGTGGATGCAAGGTACATCATCGGCTTTTAGTACTTCTTATTTTTTACATGATAAGTTTTTGGATATGCAGCAGATAGGAGAAAAACATTACCTGGAAAGCTATATTAATATATAAGAATGTTCACTGAGATTCTCATCGAATTCCATGAGAAACCAGCAATTTGTGGAAAACATGCACATCAAAATCTGCCTTATGCACAATGCTTTGCTTTGAAAAATATCACAGGTTGGATGATTTCCAATATTTTGATATACTTTAATCCAAACAGGACTTGCACATATATGAGGCATGATAATTTCACAACTAATTGATTATTATTGTTTATATAATTAAGTAAATAAAAATAAACAAGTTTTTCATGAACTTGTCTTTTTTTCCCTTTATTTAATTTTAAGGGCAAATAGTAATCAACAGGTGCGCTAGAAAAGCAATGAATGTGTTAAATACCAAAATTCATTTCCTAGGGAATTTTTCAGATTTTCAAGGAATACACACCAATACCCATGCAATGCACTTTGATTTTATTCACAAACTGCTACTTAATTATAAAACAGCATTCATTTAAAAAATAATAAAACTATATCAAAAATACACATTACCTACTGGCAACTATGTCACCTTCAAGATTAAATTTTGGATAGCTACCTCCATAAATATCACGTACTAACTTATCTACTTTAGTACTATCACCTTTTTCTGCTAAAGAAATAGCTTCTTCAAAAGATTCACAACCAGTAAGTAAACAGCACAGTCCAAGAAATGTTCCTCCACCTAGACTGAATACAATTTTATTACAAAGTATGCATAAGAAATATTGATACAACATTTTTCATGATATCTTTAATATATTACATAAAACACTTCCACATTAAATATTGCACAGAATTCCCTTTGAAGAACTTACATAACACAAAATAAAAATTTCTATATACAAATTAATATGTTGGTCTGAATACAGCATGACTCTGCAGTTGTTTTGTAAAACAACTTAACTAAGGGGAAAAAAAATATTGTTTCATACAAGGTCAGCTTTCAAAATTTGATATGTTGAGGATTCTTATGACAATGCTAAATGGTTTAAATACTACTGCTTAGCTTAAAAAAAAAAAATAAGATTTCTTTCAGCATAAAATTTAAAGATTAAGTGAAAAATAACGCAACATAGTTTTAAAATGTTAAACTACACTTATATCAGAAAGGTATTTTAAGGGAGGCAAAGAAGAGTATTGTAATGGGCAAATAAGGTGTACTTAATGCAGAAATATTTAAAAAACTGTCACGTTGAATAGGCAAATGTTTGTTCACTTTCAACTATCACTTTCAGAAAAATATACAGTTTGTACTTACATAAGTACTTTATTTAACATTATCTTAAGCATATGACACAAAATTTTATACAAATTGTGGAAAAAAGAAAAAAAAAATACTTTGTTTAAAATGTATCAGAATGTTCTATTCATACCTTGTACCAGTAACTCTCTTGAAATTATCCGGTGAATGAACAGCAAGCATGCTAACTCCTGAACCAATGTTTACCACTAAAAAGGGATATAAATTATTCAAATCAAAATGTTCTTTTCTGCATTTTGTGTCATCAGTTGGGTCAACCCAGTAGTAACATTCATGTTCATTATATGCTTTGATATAATGAATCCCTCTAATTAATGAGTCCAGTTCGTCAAATTTGTGAAGCTCCATATTCATTTCCTATAAGTAACAACAACAACAAAAAAAAAAAAAAAAAATTAATATGTCATCATAATAATAATGACAAAATATGAGGTCAACCACTTGCAGATTTGTTAAATTATTGTACAGCTTGAATAGGTTAAAAATTCAAAACTGCACTAACTAATTGTGTCATTAGCGTAAAATTAATGCATTATTATTGGGAATATTCAATTTACTTTAATTTCAAAACAAATAAAGGCTTAATTTTTAGTTTACTTAAACTATCCTCCACACATCGTATTAACATATTTTACGATTTAAACAATGAAACAGATTCTACAAAATTTTACACAGTACTTAATTTTTTTTACAGTAAATCGAAAAATTGAACGAAATCAATACTTTTAGTTCTGAAAAATATATTAATTCTGAAAAAATACAAACAATTTTATTATAAAAATTTACCTAAACTATCAGCTCTGTTTACACAATTTAATTAAAAAATTCTTAAACTAGACGTATATCACATTTTGTAATATATCCATATAAAGTATTTCCAGGAGAACATTTAAAGCTTTCAGACAAACATAGTGTGTTTATCTAGATCTCTTACAAAGCAACTGGACAAGTACACAGAACTTATGTAGAAGATTTAGCTTCATATATCATATGGGAAACTTTATGGCAAACATTAGGAAAGTAAGATAACTGAATATTATTCATTGAGCTTATATAGCACTTTAATAATATTTCATGGCTAAATAAAAACTGAAATAATAAAAACACACAACTGAACACAGTGCATTTTAGCAATGATTGTGATATTTTTCTGTTTCGGTAAAACACTACACATATTAGTAATGATAACACAAAATTATATTTAACAGAAAAAACACTAATAAAAGATTGTTTTCCGTTTTAGGCAAATGTCTTTTGAAGTCCCTATTATAAGAATGTTCTGTGAAAGCGCTGAGAAACTCAGATGGCTGACAGCAAGCATAAAAAAATAAAAATTGCCATGGTATGGAATATATTATCGCAAATTACATTCAGCCAGTGAAATCGCCAAAATACTTAAGGTGAACGAGCTTCACGAAATTTAGGCTTCTGCGCTATTACCCCATTCAGTGTAGAACTGCGTGCATACTTAGACCATATCTTTTTCACAGCTAACACGCTGAGATGCAGCTGAGAAAAGGCACGCTTAATTTCGTGTGACAATAACCATTAGAAGAAACCAATTAATTCTCTGTGAGAGTTACTGTTCCGAAATATTAGGCGTGCTGGCGTGCAACTCAAGTGCACTGCTGAATGAAGGAGTTACTGTTATGTGATTATCCGAAACTTCGGCTATGGGTTAAGAAGATCGGCTATGGGTTAAGAGCTATGGGGGAAAACGAAGTAATGCAGGCTTCGGTGAGGTGAGGAGGAATACAGACTGTTTCAGATAACCAGAAAATTTTCGGAAAATAGCCGAAAAATATAGGGGAGGAAGAGAAGAGGCAATGCAATTAATAAGAATGCGCAGAACAATGAATAACAAAGTATATTATCAAGGCATAATTAATAAGGTATGAAGAATTCGATGGAGCAAATAATTAAATTACGCAGATATTGCTAAGTTAATTAGCGGATCATTGATTTCGTTGGAGATCTCGAAAAATGTACACATTTTATCTAGTGGGTCTTTACAGATCCCGAGGATATCTAAATTATGACTGTAATTTTGCCTGTGCCTAGCAAGTTATTAATTTTTTGGAAGTGACTGAAGTATTCCATTAAGTCCATTTTGTTCTTGTAATTATTATTTTCTGCTGAATTTATGATGGGAGCTAAGTTATTGCTATTATCAGGGTCTATCATTATTTCAATTGGGGCTGGGAGTTCGCGATTTACGTGCCTGTGAGTAGCTGATAAACGGTATGATGAAATTTTTATTAACTGGCTTACTTTTAGAGAATTTAAGACATGCACGATCGATGCAGAGTGGTGTGATAGGCAATTACTGCATTTAGGTAACTGGGGTGCTCTGCCTTTCCTTTGTAGGAGCAATCTATTGTTTTATGGGGTAAAGAATATTTTACACAAAGTGATTGCAAAAAGCAGTTGTCAGAAGACAGATTCTACTTCTGACAATTATGGCACTCAGGAACAGAATTTTCAGCAATGTATTTTTCGACAGATACTGAGAATCCAAGACACTGAGATACTGAGACCCAGACATGATGTCTTAAACGTCGTATATTTTTCTACGTTTGATATTGGCATCAGCAGAGGCA
Source organism: Stegodyphus dumicola (assembly GCF_044657685.1). Classification (NCBI taxonomy): domain Eukaryota; kingdom Metazoa; phylum Arthropoda; class Arachnida; order Araneae; family Eresidae; genus Stegodyphus; species Stegodyphus dumicola. The sequence continues at coordinate 103,407,149 of NC_140780.1, forward strand.
TTGGAGCTTTTGTCTCTCGGTTTTTGAGAGATTTTTTTGAAAGCTTGGGATGCATTATTTTTGCTGGTGATGATAGGAAGTCGTCCGATTGCTTCTTTGATGGGTCTTTTGTGTTTTACGTTTATTACGTAACGTTCAAGGTTATTTTCACGGGAAAAAGTCACTAATTGTACTGTCACTACTCTGGCCGTTTTCTGGGTGAAAAGAATTTTGAGGTACTCTCCGTTAATTTTTCCAAGAAATTTTGCTTCTGTAGATTGTGCAACTTTGCTTTGACACAAGGAACTCTTTTTCCCTTGTGTCAATAAAGCGTGACTCACTACAATTGGTGGGATCCATGGGAAATTACTCATGGTAGACTGCTGCTGGTCTTGCAAAGTCGATGTTACCTCAGGAGTTATGTAACTATTAAGAATTTCGAATTTGTTTTCTGTGGGAATATTAGTCTCATTATCATTAGAGCGTTTTCGGGTTTTTGTAGCAGGTAGAAACCGTTTTTATCAGAATGAATGGTAGTTTTTTTAGCACTATCATTTTTAGCTTTGTACTTTTGGGTTTGAAACTTTTAGATTTAACGGGTTTAGAAAGCATCAAGCCTGCATTACTAATCGAATTTAAACTTCGGCTACAACGCTTCTTCTCTGAGTAGCAACGCTTCTTTGTTCATATTAGCAAGCATTTGCATTTGTTTGTCAATGGTCGAGTTATCTGTAATAATGGAGGGTCTCCTTTTAGTGAAAGAAAAGGATCGTATTTTTACAGCTATAATATCTGAGCCCGTATTTTTGATGCGTTTTTGTAAGATCAAATGAATACACGGTTCGATGTGGTTACCCATATTTTCTGAGTTAGTTGGGTCGTCATCCATTTGGGCTGTATAAAGGGCTCGTAAAATTTCTGCAAATGGAAATTACGCATTTTTAAGGACCATCAAATGAAAAGATTTAATGACATATGATACAAGCGCAATGGAATAAACTAAAGCAGTTATTTACACATGAACTTCACCTTTGTAATTTGTAAGAAATCTTTGTAATTTGTATAAATCTGGAAGTAGTATGCATTATTATTACACATAATCTAATATTTAACTCAATTATAAAGCAAATTCAACAATAAAATCAGCTTTAAATTTTTTAAAGTTATTAGCATTAAATTATAAAATTTCTTGAAGCACTTTTATTTCACAATTATAACATGTCCACGTACTTGAAAAAAAGATTCGTGACCTTGTAGAGACATTAGGTATTTTTTGGAAGCAGGAAAGATGTTAAATAGCAACGCCTTCGCCGGGAATCGAACCGATCGACGACAATGGGAAACGGGATTCTGGTATATCGGCTCAGCGTGCAGAACCACGAAGGCACGCTAGGAAGGCGGGAGAAATACCTTATAGTCTTTTATTTAAATTTTATAACAATTAGCTTTATAAAGATTCTTTCTTTTATGTCTCATTTCGCCATGCACTCGCTCAGTCTAAAGGTTTATACAGATTGTATGTCTCGCATAAGTAAGACTGAAAATAAAAATAATAATAAGCAAGATTCACAACAGAAGCTTGGGTGGTGCCTCCGCGGCTTACTACTCAGAACATACGTGAAAGCCTGACTTTGATACGGTTGGTAAATGTGTAGAGTCATTAGGCTTTTGAAGCAGGAGAGGGGGAAAATCAGCAATGCTCTCGCCGGGACTCGAAGCCTGCATTTCTCGAATATGCGTCGAGTATGCTTCCAATTACACCACGAAGGCTTGCAGAAAGGAGGGAGAAAATACCTTATAGCATTAGGTAAAGAACTCCTTCCCACTCAACGGCAGAAGGCAGAATGAAATATTCATGCACTGTCTAAAGAAAGAACATGGAATGCGGCAATCGAATGATCGCTAATTTCGCTCGTGAGTTGCGCACCATGCTTGACATAAGCAACGTCAAGTACGGTGCATACGCTAAGATATGAGTACAAGTTGCAGTACTGCCCCTGCGGTGGAAATCACACGAAACAGTTACTTGTCTGTTTCACTTAGAAAGCTATGGCTGAATTCACGAATGAGGAATGCTATTTCATTTACGACCAACACATGGCAATGGTTGCTTAGCAAGCGAATATAACAAGAACAATATCCGAGAAGGCGTTATCCACACAATACCATTTCCGCCAAGATCGATCGACGACAATGGGAAACGGGATTCTTCAAAGTAATATGGTGTGGTGTAGGGTAACATCGTAGTATTTGAACACCTGAATAACGTATACTGCAATAGTTTGCTGATTCCTGTTGATAGGTATATGATTAGTTGGAGCTGAACTCGATGTGCGGCAGGCGGTTGTTCTGCATGCTGAAAACATGCTATCTTTTGACGTACATAACATACAATATCTAGCTGAAGACGACTATCCCCATCAGGTAGAGTTTGTGTGTTGGATATTTGATGCCATCCAAAATAATCCTTGATTTTCAGCCAATGTTTTATTCTTTCATGAGGCAGGCTTCACGTGGAAAGCATTATATGCATACTGCACATACGTGGTCAACAGAAAGTTCTAACATTAATGTCCAGCAAGAAACACAACGCATGTCTCGTGTCAACACAAGGCAACTCGCTAGTTACCTGTCAAGCCCGTACTTCTGCCCAAACGCCTCAACGGAGGAATGTAACTTGTTTTCCTGCAGCATGACCTCTAAGGTGTGTTTTCGAAATGTGGTTAATGCATGATGGTACCCCAATGCATATTTTCACCGTGGCGCGTAACTATCTCCATATTGTACATCCCAGGATGTGCATTGGATGTGGCGTACCCATTGCTTAGCCTATATACTGGCTGGATCTGTATCCTTTGGATTTCTTTTGTGAATCACTCGTTAATGAAAAGTCTGTGCAGACATCGGAAGATCTCCATAGCGTGGATTATCGTCACTGCGGCAAACAAGAACAGCACATCTGGCAGCTTCCCGCGCCAGAGATTATCATTTCTACATCGATATAGACTGTTTAATGAAGTCCGCGACCACTACGTAAAACAACTCTTGTAGTAATTTCTCATTGTTCTCTTGCCGACATTTTACTCTGCACTAGAGGCTGGATTGTAAACATGCTTTAAAAAATACTTTTTATACTTATTATTGTATCTTTTTTCGTCTCGTTCAATGTCAGATCCTGTATAAATATTTTCGCGATTTTCTACAGCAAAACATGGTTTGCCATTATAATTCCATGACAATTTTTATTCATATCGATGCATTTTATTCTCTCCTTTTATTCTTCTCTTCTAAGCTTGCTGCCGCTTTAACAGAATATCCTGAATGTCTTAATATTAACTGAGGATGAATTTGGAAACCAACGGTTTCACTCCTGGTAGCTGGACACCGAACAGAAGCACTGTAAGAGCAACTCAACAGTGCTGCATCATCAAATAAGAAAATATATGATGACAGTTTTTTTTTTTTTTCATCTTTATTCTTCTGACGTTTTCATGTTTATGAATTTGACATGCTTTATAAATCGACATCGTTTCCAGGCTTAAAATGATCTTTAGGTGTTTATTTTACATAGTTTCTCACCAAGCTGGAATGCCTTTTAATTTTTTGGAATCTATATAAAGCAAAGCTGGTAAAAGCAAACATTTCTGATTGTTGACATGCCTTTTCAAAAGCTGATTCTTTTACATATTTTGGGATAACAGCAACAATAAACAGTTTTCTTTTCATTTGTTTATTTATTTTATCAGGTTCAATGTTCCTTCTAACCTTCTTCGGGAACATACAAGGACCTGACTCGGAACAGAGAGCTTACTAAAGCTATGTTCACTAATTGTGGTAAGTAGACAGGATACAGACGAAGGGTATACAAAACCCTTTATTTTTCTCTATATACAATAACTTCCGTACTTCGGAATACACTGACCCTCCACTCGGGGTCTAACGTAAAAAAAGTATAAAAATAAAACTAAACTCTAATTTAACTTTAGAATAATACACGTGGAAGATTGGCCTTATAATAACAGGAAGCGTATGTAGCACAGAGACTGTGAACACTACAATACGTTTAATTTATTAAGAGGATTAAAACCTCTGGCCTGGAAGGCAAATAGCAACTGCGTAACTTCTAAGGTAAGCGGCCTGCTTCGAACTCACTGCTTCCTCTCTTTTTTGCTTGGCAAAAAGCCACAACTTAAATACTTGGCATTCGCCAGACAAACTTTGCATAAAAACCTTCACGCTTATAATTCTGGCCGGAAGTAGAAAATAAGAAGTGATAGTAAAGATTTAAAATAAAATAAACGTTAGTAAAACTTAAGATCCTTACATACTTCCCGCCAGAGTTAATTAGTTTGAAACTGAGGTCTAAAACGACCTTGTTGAAAACTTTTAGCTCTAGAATCTAACGCGAGGCCAATCTTTTACAACATAACTTCCCTAGAAACTAGAAATTTAAAAGAAAGAAATTTGTTACAATAGCAGCTCCCAGGATATACAACAATCTTCTTTTTCATCTGTACTGCATCTAAACAGGAGCTTTATTCAATTCTGGTTCCTTCCAGAGATCTGGAAGGAAAACTAGTTTAATGAAATGTTACACAATGACATGGCAAGTAACATATAGAATTATACTGCTCTTAACATTCTTATTTCATTCATGACTATTTTAATTATCTCTCCCCGTGCTCTCTGACATGTGTTGTAAAAGAACACCAAATACGAATGTGTTTCTGTCTACGTGTGCCACACTTCCTCCTACAATCAAAACACTAACGTGTTAAAATTCAACATAACGAGACCTCTTAACACACCCTACTTTCAACTCTAAACCCTGAGGTACTATTCTAAAAGTGGTTAACTCTAAAGTGTAGCGTCAGAGAGCCTAACTACATCATTCAACCTTTACCACATATTCGCCATGATTTAATCTCTACAGTCACACGAATAACAAATTTTTAACATTACTTTCACTTTTACCATATCACGGTATTTCTTAACATTTAAAATAACAGAACATATCAACATGCCGTTAATTTTACACATTTGAAAACATACATTAGTAGTACATTGTTAACTTCTATTCTTTTCAAAGCAAGTGCCAATTCTTTCTACATTGAAATAATACATTTCAAAAAGTCTTTCAGACTAAAACTTCTCTCTTGCTAGAATGTTTTAAATAAAATTTATACAATAACTTTTTTTACAATATTTAAGTTTTTACACAACGCTATTGTACATCAACTTTAGTTTTACGCGCGAGTAATTGAAAAACATAATAAGAAAATCGGTCACAACTCATTTCTCGCCCTTTTGGCGATAAAGGTAGACCTCGCATGAGGTAAAACTTCTTGAAATCTGCCACTTGCAGTAAGAATGAAAGATTAACTTAAGTTTGCAAAGTAATATAAAATTTTACTTATCTTTGTAATATTCGGACATCCTTTTCTGGGCCCAGTCATTAAAGGTACTGCAGATAGTAGCTTGGTTTATCCTCCTTCTTGTACGGGCTCGCCCTTCAGTGCTTTCCTCTGGAAGCTTCCTTTTTTCACCAGTACGGCCACCCTTGAATACTTTCCTTTTCTCCTCTGCTTGTGGTCTTTGCCGTTTGATGGCAGCTGGTCTTGGCGGAACCGGGAAACTTCTGTCGTGATCCTGCTTGGACCTCGTTGTTGGCCGTTCAAATTTTTCTTGTACTTTTTCCTCCGCCGCTGATGGCCCTTCCGCAGTTCGGCGACTTTTGCTGCGGAGAGTTCTGTCGGATGAGTAGATCTTCCGTTTTAAAGCCGGGTTATAGTTGCCGTCATTTCTCCTGGTCCTCTACACATACGTCGTCCTTCTCCCTTCTTCATTCTGGGGGTGTTCGTGAACTCTGTTTTCTGGACGGTGGAACGGCTTCTTTTTCTTGTTACCTTCCATTTTTCCGCGGGGCAATTTTCTTTTCACTTGCTTCTGTCTCTCATTGGCTTGCCCTTGTACTTGTCGTTTTTTCACCTCTGGAACTTGTACCTGCGGTGTCTGCCGTGCCGGATCCTGCAAAAGATCTGAAAAGATTTGCATTTTATTACGATCGAAGTAGGGCTCGATTTGATCAATGTTTGCGGAACAGGTTTCACCATTTCTGGCTTTTAACACTACAACAGCGTGAGTTATTTTTTCTATAACATATGGTCCTTCAAATCGTGGAAAACATTTGGCAGTTTTATCTTCTGGTGCTGAAGAAAGTGAATGCTTAATTTTTAAAACTTCATCCCCTACTTTATAAGTTACTCCCCGTCGTTTCAAATCATAATATAATTTCTGTTTTCTTTGTGCTACTTCCGTATTCTTTTTTGCTTCTTTTATTAGTTTTTCTATATCACCCATTTTAAATTCTGGGGCTCTTTGTTGCACATAAAATAGTTTATCTAACGGTGTTATAATCTTTCTGCCTAGAAATAACTCAGCAGGAGTTTTGCCCGTTGTATCATGTTTTGCGGTCCTAAGGGCGAAAGCAAATTCATTGACATAGTTATCCCAGCTTTTATGAAAATTTTTAACATAACTACGGATAATTTTCACTATATTTCTGTTGACCCGTTCCGCTATATTTGATTGCGGCCGATACAGGACCATTTTTAAATGACGTATGCCCAGTTTTTGGCACATGTCTTCAAATATATTACTTACAAATTGAGGACCATTATCCGATATAACTTTTAGGGGCGCCCCGTATTTTAAAATATATTTATTTAAAATAGAAT